>NW_028263373.1:5115736-5420736 GCF_051168715.1 Poecilia mexicana | reverse complement strand
AAAAATGACTCACATTTAGAGACACACTTGCACTGAAAATTATTATTAAATAAATACAATTTAATCATTTTTACTTGATAGTTTAGATTTTTTTTTTATTTTTATAAAAGATTAATTATGCCATGCTTTGTATAAATCTGACATGACACAGAGGCCAATTTATTCCACCAATCTCCAAAAATGGAAAGACAAGAAAACATGCTTTTTAACTAATGAAATACAATAAATTATATTTTTCTTGTTTCTGCATTAGAGAACTGTCAGTTTTCTCAGTGTGGAATTGTTAGGCGAATGTACAAGGTGCTGTTATTCCCAGCAAAATCTTCCACAACCTCAGTCTAAAATTAAAAATAATAATAACTAAGAGAACTAACACCCACCAAAGAATGAATGCACTGTGTTCTATGAATAGATTAAACAAAGTTGTTCCAGAGAGTAAATACTGCCGTCCACCCTCCTAACATTTTGAAGGTAATTAATGTTGTTGCCAAAGCTTCAGTTTGCATCTTATTTGTTGTCACCTCAGCAGTCCCTGGACGTGTTTTTTTTTTTTTAACATGACAAGTTATTCTCTATTTTTAAGCTTTGAGTAGTTAAAAGGCTTCAACGTAGGATTTTTTTTTTATTTCAAAACTTTGGCAGGATTTATATTTATGCTGACACTCCATCTAAATACTTGAACCACTAATAAAAACACAAATTGTCTTTTTTCCCCGTCCCTCAGACGGCAGGTTTCTGTACAGGATCCGTGTACGGAGACATGAGCAAACACCCGGACGTCCAGGTGTCCTGTGAGATGTATAAGATACAGGTACAGTAACAAGAAAATTCATGTTCTGTTGTTTTGTTGTATTTAACACCACATTATAGAGTCATTTCCATTGGAAACAACACAAATCAGTAATCAGCATGCAGTGTTGTGGTACTCGAGATCGGTCTTGGTCTTGACTTGGTCTCGGACCCTAAAAGTCTTGGTCTTATCTCGGTCTCGATACACTCTGGTCTTGGTCTTGTCTTGGTCTCGGGTTAGGTGGTCTTGAACACAACACTGTCAGCATGATTGGAACAAAGAGAAAGCATAAACAGAAAAGACTGTTGACATTTTTCAGCAACTTTTTCATTTGCAATTAAACAAATTTAAATTTAAATGAATAGCTTTTTTACCAACAAAATGGCAATAGAAATAATAAAAGAACCATGTGACATGAAATTACTTAAAACTTCAACAGAATGCAACATTCACATTAAAAAGCACTAAAATGCCCATAATCCACCATGACAGGAATAAATTGTTCAATAATTACTAATATATGGTGAATTTTACACAAAATTGGGAAATATCAAACATGTTTCTTAGGGGACTTGTGAACGGCTCGATTGTTGAAAGGTGATGTAAGCCTCATTCATCTGATTTATTTAGCAGATTTTTTTTCTTTCTTTGCTGTAAAATTTAACCATTTATATCTTATAATTATTGTAGAAAAGTTAATGTCAATATTTAGCTTGCTGTTTTTAGCAGTAGTTTATGTGACTGTTTAGTGAACATACTGTTGCTTGGCACCCTCTCTGCTGCATGTCTGAACAAGCTGGTGATATGATAATTCAGTGGAATGTTCTCTGTTTCTCTGCAGAACGTGGACTTGGTCCAACCTGTAAAACCGCAAGTTCACGACCTCCCCATAGACCCCATGATCCCAACCTTTCCACCTCTGCCTGATGACCCTGTGATTGACCTGCAGCCCATTCCCTCTGACCCTCCAACTCCCGATGTCGCTCAGCCAGCTCCGATTGACCCCACAGCTATGCCCTCTCTTCCTACAGATCCCCCAGTTGTGGTTAACCCCTCCGTCCTTCTATCTTCTTCCAGTGAGTCTGCTGAGAGAACAGTAAGCCAACAACAGCACACAAGGACTCTGGATTCTTCCTCTGAGGAAATTGGAGTCCTGGTGGCCCGGCGTCCACCGTTTAACTTCCGCTACCCGAGGCGTAAGCGTGACAAGAGGCAGAGCTTGACGGAGACTTCTCCCTCACACAGCCCGGTGTTCCTGTCTGATTTCCCCAGCGGGTCATCTCCTTTTCGATCCTGTCCTGGTCCGGCTCGATACGCCACAGCGTAACCAGTACTTCGCTGCTCAGAAATCCATTTACTCATGTATGATTTACCCACTGAGAGTCTGAACCGATAAACTGCTCCAATCCCTGTCACTGGAGGCTTGTAATAATTTGTGCTAATGAGAGGAAAGCATTTTTTTCTCTGTGGCCTTGAAGCGACCTCTCTTCTGTACTGTTGCTCCCAAAGCAGCTCAAACATGAATTTGAAAATGGTTACTCACATTTTAAGAGATTGTAATAAATCTACAGTAAGCTACTTGAAGACAATAAAGAAGTTTGGATTTATTCTCTCTTTGTTTTTATTTTTCCATCTAAAAATATTGCTTTAGACCTGAATATTTCAACTGGTCAAATATTTAGTTTGATTTTGGCAAACCTATGCAAATATTTACTTTATTTTTAAAAAGTAATATCCCAGTTTGAAAATGTTTATATCAAGTAATTTAACTGATGTTAGTATCAGAATATTTGTTTAATCTTCTGCCACTTATTATTTCTCTGTGGTATAATTACAACATATGCCTATATATCCAAGATGTGTGGGAAAGATAAAGGAACATGTTTTACAGGTGACAACCTTCACAACTCAAAATAGCATTTTGTGTAGCAATGACACTGAATAATAATAATAATAATTAATAATAATAATAAAAACATTCTTAGTGCCTTGTATGAAAAATGCAATAACAGAAGATGGCAAAGAGTCAAAAGGACTAAATCCATCCATAGCCAAAGTTGGAAACAGCCAAGTAACGTAAAATGAACATAACAGTGCATTATTGTCTCAAACAAAATAAAATACTTAACAAGACAAAGTACAACATTTATGGCATGTTTTGTTCCAGAAATTGTGGCAGGAAACGACGAAATGGTAACGCCTGGGTATTTAAGGCGGGCAGGGAATTTGCAAAGTGGCAAACAGACCAGAAATAATGTGAGCAATATTAACTTTGAACAGCAGATGGCGGAAGTGAGCGTTAAAATTTATCTGCTAACAGAGCGTGTGGTTGCCAGTTAATCACTTCTGCGTCGTTGCAATGAAGGACGTCTTAGTGGAAACGTACTCATCTCACTCCTCCCCGTCAACGTCACTTTTAAATCATAAACTGTGGTCGCTGGATGAGCAATTTCAGAACTTCCCACAGGTCGTGAAGGCAGCAGCCATCGTCTCCTAATTAAAGTCAGATTGTAACGGCGAGGAGGGGCTTCTACTTCTACTTCTCGAGACCCTGTAGCAGTCTTCCTCCCAGATGGACGAGTGAGTAGTTGGACCACTGTAAACAGCCTTTAGAAAATCAAAAATAGCTTATTGATAACGTTTCTGACTCGAGATGTCTGTTTTTTAAGCTGGAGGCATTCCTGTGGGATCTTCGCGGATCTCCCTTTTAAGTAGGTGAAACTTTTTCAGTGTCTTGTTCCTCCGTTACCGCTGCTTATTTATTTTGTTCCCTGTGAAAAGTTTGGGTGTTCTCAAGACATTTCTCTTCACGTCTCAGGGAGCAGCTACATGTCGCGGCATGTACGTAAAAGAAAGAAAAAAAACTCCGACTAATTCCGAGCTTTCTAGGACATTATTTCCCAAACAGTCACCGCCACAAAGTCGGTGATTCATAATTTTGAACAGGGAAAAACAGCTTTAAAGTTTTTCCTCGTTCTCGTTACACAAACGTTTCAAAAACCTCATCTTAAACATCGCAATGCCATTAAGGTTAAGTTATTTTGATTTAATTACAGAGCTGTTTGCTGCTACAGTTTCGAAGTAAAAATGTCCACTCGGATTTTCTTCTTTTATTCCTCTCCTCTCCAAAGTAGGACTGGTTTTAAAGTCTCTAATGATGGTTTCTCCTCAGTTTTTTTTCTAAAAGTCAAAATGGTTAGCACCCCAAACGGCACCATTTAATTGAAGAGGGCCTTGTTGGGCGTATTCACACTGAAATAGTTATGGTGTGGAGAATGCCATATTAGGCCTTTTATTAAGTATCAAAACTATGTATCTAAATTAAGTTTGGATGGCTAACAAAGGACTTCACTTGGACAGGTCTTTACATTTTGCTCTTTTTAGTTGTTAGGGGCTGCTAGGGGTCTTAGAGTTCCAATAACAGCAACTTGACAGTTTTCGAAGAAGTACAGTAATGCTATTTGATGAAACTGTCCATTGTTTGATATTTCCATTAATTTCAATGTATCTTATTGGGCTAGAGCCCAAATAAAGCAGCCAATATTTGTCAAGTGGAGGGAAAAGGATGGTTTTCAATTATGTATTTATTTTCATTGACAAATTTGTCAAGTTTTTCACTGCAGTTGCACATTCAAGTGTTTGGCTGTTTCTGCCAATGTTCTGCCTCTAGTGCAGTGTTTTTCAACCTTTTTTGAGCCAAGGTACATTGTTTTAATTGAAAAAATCATGAGGCACACCACCAACCAAAAATGTAAACAAAGATTAGCTGCCTAAACAGTCATTCTTATCAAAGTGTTTTGAATAGAAATCAAACACACACATTTATTTTCATCATATTTTATATTTCTTATTTCAAATTGCACTTAACATGTCCACTTCAAAAATACCTGAACAGTGCCACAACACTGTCATTCTCTTGTTTTAATGTAAAATGCTCTGTACCTGCTGCCATCTAGTGATAACATTACACGATTTGCGCTCGGCCCTGCTGGCGATTGCGCCGCTAATCACTACTACAGCAAAGACACTCAAAGATGGCATTATTTGCAGATAATTAATTCGTTTTCAAAAAATCTTTTAAGACCAATTACAGAATTTTCCGGACTATGAGCGCACCATACTATAAACCGTACCTTCAAATTTTTTGAACATCCCCCCGCACCCCCTGGAAACTTACTTGTATAAACTGCACCGGGCTACAAGCCGCTGGCATCTCTGCCGCTCTCGGTTTCCCATAAGGACCCAGCAGAGGGCAGCAGAGGGCTGCGTCCTAATAACTGCTGGATATATTAAGGACGCAGTTCTCCATCTCCAAATCCGGTTTTGTTCATGCCGAGTTTACGTGCAGCGGCTTTATTTCCCTCCTGTACTGCCAGATCGATACTCCTCAACTTAGAAGCTGCATCATATGAGTTTGAAAACATTTCTCCGTCGTACCTGCTGCTAGCATGTGCTTGTTCTAAATGAAAATTAGCGCGTTCTTCTTTGATTTCCAATTTTGACTTCCAAAGATTCACTTCCTGCTAAAGAGCCCCCTGGTGGTTGAAGGAAAATCCACAGAAAAGCCGCATGTTCAAGGTGTAGGAAAGAAGTGGCAGCTTATAGTCCGGAAAATACGGTAGGTGAAATTGGATAATTTCCACGGCAGACCTGACGATCACTCACGGTACACTAGTGTGCCGCGGCACAGCGGTTGAAAAACACTGACCTAGAGCATGATATTTTTTGCAACATGAGGCGGGAGTTAATTTTTAAGCCAATATGATGACAACATACAGCCAGAACAACCAATGAACTGTTTAAATCAAGAGTATTAATGTTTTGAAATGGCCTAGTTTTAACCCAGAAAATTCATATCCGCAGATGCTCTCCTTCAAATCCAGTTGAGCTTAATTTTGTGCTTCGAATATTTTGCAGCCTTTTTGTTTTGTGTTTTCTATCTGTTTAGCTCCATTTACAGCAGGTTTGACATTTATCCCAGTCCAAGCTGCAGAAAAGCATCCCTGCCTCGTGCTTATATGTGTGAAGGGTGATTGTTGATTACCCCAACCATAACGTTGGATAAAATATATTGTCGGTTGTGGTTGTAGCATGACATAAATGTGAAAAAGTTGTAGGGACATTTTGACTTGTATTCAAAGTATGAGGAAGAAGCTAAAGAGATATGAAGGGTAGATTGTAAAAACTTAGTTTGTTATTGGATGCTTACCTTTCTGTGTGCCAGTTGTGTCTTGAATGAACATTTCTCTTGCTCAGGGTAGATTTAAATTGCCACCTTATCCTTATTTCTTCTTTTGAACAATGTTTATTGAAAAGAGATCATCCTATCGCTCAAACTTGACTTCATCATTAGGCATTTGAATGACTCCAGCAGAAACTGCTCTGCTTTGTAGTTTAAACCCCGGCAGAGTGACGCTAACAAAAAGGAAAAACATGCAGTCAGCTCTTTGAGTGAAAAGACTTCAGCTGGTAAGTGAGGTCAGAGGAGTCATTGAACAGGGAGGCGTAGCAGTGCAAACACATAACTCAGTGCAGTGGTATGTGCACTGTTTTGATGGTCTGTGGAATTTTGCAGGCATTGCAATAATCCTTCCTCTGACGTTTCAGTGGCATTGAGAGGAGTAGCAGGTTGTGTGATTTTCTTGTAACATCAGTCCTTAGTCTGGCAGGTGAGCATTATTTTAATTCGCAGCGCACAGAAGCAAAACTTGAATCCAGCAAAAAATTTGGGTTAATTATTCTCAATAATGTAAGCTTGATTTAAGAGTCAGGAAGTGTGTGTGTGTTTTTTCTCTTTCTCACAAGCTCTGGTTTCAAGATCTATGTGACAGATAGTGTGACGGTGGAATCCACAGATAGCAGTGTTCAGTGTTTCCTGGTGGATGTCACGGACGGGGTGTGTGCTGATTTGGGTTGCTTAGAAAAGGCTTGTATTCCTTCAGTGTTGGCGGTTGACAGGAATTCCTGAAGTGGGATTCCTGTGTTTACTTTGGCTCCCATCAGGACTGCTGGCTGGTCATGTATTGCTTCGTTTCTCTGCAACATTTAAAGGATAGGGAATTTTTACATCATCTCCGTCAGAGGTAGGATTTATGATTTTTCGTCTAAATAATGTAATGACCCTCTGCTTTCTGATCATGGGAAAACATGTAATTTTCTTCACATTGGAAGTCTTCGTAAATAGACCTGCATTATCTGTAAGATGATTTAGCAAAGGTTGAGTACTTAATTGAAGGAAAACGTAACTTGAAATAATTTAATGTATGTTAAAATAAATTAAATATGTGCAGAATTTGTTAAATTTATTGTTTTCTTCATTAATCAAAAGTATAATTTACAGATTAACTGAGGTAAAATGTAACGTGAAGATGTTTAATCTCGTATTAGGGCATATCACAATATGTTCCTATAATATACAGATTCTAATAAACTTTGTTCTATTCACATCTTTGTAGCTTTTGGCTCCTCAATATTAGGAGTTTGTTTTTCAGTTCAGCTCATCTGTGTGTGTAAGATGACTCCTCATTGGCTGCCTGATGAATGATTTTGAGTAGAGACTACAGGAGGTCTTTACTGGCTTCCTTGTAAATATTTCATGAGATGCAGCACCTGATTGCAGTATATGTTACTGTTTATTCCAAAATCTCTTTGTGAATGATAATCAAAGTTATGTCATCTCTTAGCAGCAGGGATTTTTACTTTTAAATTGTAAAGTATCCAAAGGCAGGTACTTCTTAATTTGTATCTTTCCTAAACTGAATTAATCTTAGTAATGTAATTCAGACTTGGATATTGATCCAGTACATATAAATATGCATTTAAAGTGTTTGTGTGTTAATGTTGATTATTCAGTCTAACAGAAATCTAATAAATTGTATAATTTTCTGAATGTTGCAATAGAAACAGAAATGCTATGGTTTCGCTATGATGTTTCCACACAGCCATGAGGAAGTCTGCTGATTTAAGTGAAGTCCAGCAGACGGTTACTTGCATCACAAGGAGCATTAATCACAGAAGGTCATTTGTAAAGAAGCAGGTTTCTGCATGCAAGCATGTATATGGAAAATTTAGTGGAAGGGAAAAAAGGTACATAAGCAGCAAAAAACTTTGTCCACTGTGGTTTAGTCTTGAAAATTTCAAGCATCTCATGCTTCCCCGGACTTGGCACATTTCCACATTAACAAAACTATCAGTATCTGGTTTGACTGGTATTGGCAGGCTGAGTCAGAACGCTTGATTGGCCTTCCAACTCAGCTGACCTAAATTTCACAGACTGTGGGATATTACTAATAGAAAGAGGAGAAACATCACGCAGCCAACACTGTAGTTTATGTAGACATGTGGACGTAGTCACTGTGCATAGAAAGATGCATTGCATCATCATGTAGTCATTTTAACCAATGCCTACAAGTCCCATCAAGTCTGTGAACCGTCACCTTCTTTATCCTCAGAATGCATTCCTCTCTGTGTGTCTGGTTGTAACTGAATGTTCCTGCAGCCCAGTGATGCAATGTCATAATAACCAGGTGTTTGCTGATCCACTTACAACTCTGGAGTTTCTGTGCAGCTTGCATAAAGCATAATGGACATACATTTTTCGTACATCCTCACAGGCTGGAAATACAATCAGCATTTGAACTAAAAGTAGCACTATGCTCTCCAGGTTTCATTTTCAGTCTAAATTAATTCCATCTAATCTAATTTTGTGTTATTTGTAATTCTGTCCTGGTCATCGAATGATTTACCTGGCTTAAGGTCAACTGGAGTGGTGCTTTAGCGTCACATGGCTTGGACCAGATCTTGTGGGAGAACTACTGGTGAGGCAACATATTGTTGCTCGCCCCAGAGGGCGCTTCAGTCCAGACTTCTTAATTAGTTCAGACAAGTGGATTTCATTGGATTGTCAGCAGTTGAGTTGCTGGTTGTGTAAGATGGGAGTTTATCTTAACTTGTGTTTAGTTGTTTTACTTTTGTTTTCCCTTATATTGGCCTAAGAAGTTCCTGGAGGAGGTGAATGGAGGTAAATGTAAATTCTGATTCTGGAAAAAAGGTTAACAGTGAATTATCATTTATTTCAGCTAATTCTGCTTCAGATTTTATCAAGCTTTCGGTTTCTCTAGAGCTAGTGGCAAAAATTACCACTCAAATCTGGACTAATTGGAAGTGACACGTACTATCAGGTGACCTATAGATTCCTGTTTTTTTGTTTTTTTTTTTATTCAAGGCTAATTGCTACAGAAACTTGCACTAAACCAAATATGGCAGCAGAGCCTGTTGCTCTCGCTTTAAATCATTTCAGCCTGGTAACGACATAAGGTTAATCTATGTTCACCCAGGCCAGAGGTCTGCGACTCTGGCACTGGGCTGTTAAGGTCGATGCGAAGGCTGAGCGGATTAAGTCCTTTGTTTTGCTGTGACAACCACTTGGCAGTGTGCACATAGAGAGAGCAGCAGATCCAAGGAGGATTTTTTTTTTTCGTTATTCACTTAGTAAAGTTAGCACCCCGCGGTGCTATACTTTGTCTGTATGCGTTATGTGTATGTTCAAAAAGGAAAAAGGGAAGGTTGTTATGAAGAAAGGGCGACATTTGCTCCACAAGGTTGTCAAGAAGCTTGAAATGTCGGTCGTGTCAACCTGCCTGGAGTGTATCAGCATGGGAAGAGGAAACGGGTATGTGGATCTGTGTGTTGCTCATGAATGAATGTTAATTTTTCTATTGGATCTCAAAGTCTGTATGGATTCAATTGTTTTGATTGCAGATTAATTTTCTTCATGCATTTTAGTTTTTTGTAAAGAGCAAAGCAAAATTTGAGTCATTGAGGAAGAGCTCGGTAAAAATTTATTTTAATCTAGAAATTGAAAAATTTAGTCAAATGCAACTAACTTGATATCTAAGAAGAATTGATCTTAAATTTACTTTTTAATTTTCTTAAGGATTTTAATAATTTTAGAGTCCAACTTTAGAGCAGAAGAAAATGCAATCCGTTAAACATAAAGTCAAATGTTATTCTCTTCAGTGAAATATCTGACAATCCAACATGTATTTTAAATTGCAACGATTCAAATGGTTAGTTCTTTACACACGATTATTAAATTGCAATTCAAATTGTGCTGTTTATCTTTTCCTGACTCTGACTCATCTGCTTTTGCTCTGCAGAGGAGTGAATCCTCTGCAGGCGTTCATGACTGGATCTGCTTGACGATGTTATGAAGTAATCTTTGGGACTTGCTCATCTTTTCAGTTTTGCACCACAGTGTCATTGATGGCATGTTTTCGCCTTCCAAGTAGTTTGTGTTGGCTTCTGTGTGTGTCATCTTGGTGAAATGGGATCTTCCTGTTGGTCAGAGTAAAACAAACAGGTTAAGGCGTCCTGGTGATGTTTACATGTTTGTGTGAAGCTTGTCAGAGCGTTGCAACAATGCCACATGTGATCAGAATGGTTTGTAGGTTAGTAGTTGAGGGTATAGTGAATGCAGAGTTTCAGATTAACTAAGTATACTTCTAATCTTCTACAGCAGATTGGATTTCATGGAGGCTTGTGTGGAATCAGTTTATATCCAAAGTGGAGAAAGTAAAGGCAGGGAGACGGTTATGCTACTCAAAGTAGCAAAGACCCAAGTCAGATACTTTGTTTTTTAATCTCGGTTACTTTTTTAAATGAATTAAAGCTTACTTTGGATTGGTGCTTGTGCTTCCTCTGCTGTTCGAAGACCTGCGACGATTAAGCCAATTAATCCGAATCAAAGCTCCGTATGTCAGCTGGGCAAGTCAGAACTCGACCAGAGAAAGGGAAGCAATGCAACTGATACTTCGGCTGAATTCACCAAGCAAACAGAGAAGACAGGGTTTCTTTCAGGGTTGTGCAAGTTTATGAGTTTTCTGTCATCATAAAATCATCATCTGCTTTGATACTTAATTTTGGACAAGTTGGTTTTTGCTCCTTCCCGAAGGTAGTGTGAGGAGGGTTGGGAAACCTTCATACGACATCAGTCCTCCGGGCCAATTAGGGTTGAGGTTAACAGTAGATGCATCATATGAACAGGGAGTTCACTCACTAGAAAAATATCCTGCATCCAACTGCACTATTTATCTTTTGTAAACCAAAAATGATTCACACCCCAGGCTGATTTATAGTAGGAAGTATTTAATATACCACCAGTTCAAGTTTTCCTTCTTGCAAAAAAGGTCTATAATTTTCATCATAAGTACATGTTGAGACAGAATTTTAGGAATTCTTTTTTTTTTTTTAAATAAGTATTTTGCATCTGATTGCATGAAATAAGATTTTGATACAGATTAACGTTTGGTACTGAAACATTTGTTTACCATTGAAGAGATCAGATGTTTCCTGCAGTTCTTGGCCAGGGATTTTGACCCATTCCTCCACACAGATCTTCTCCAGATCTTTCTGGTTTTGGAGCTGCTGCTGGGGACATGGAGTTTCAGTTCCCTCTAAAGGTTTCCTGCTGGGCTAAACCTTAAAGTGCCTCCTAGGAAGCAACTTCATAGTAGCTCTGGTTGTGTGTTTCAGGACATTGTCATGCTGGCTATATATTTTCAAGCTTCACTTGTTATGGTACCTCGTATAAAAAAAAAAAGTAATAACCAGAGTACACTCTACCCAATTCATTGAGGGCAGATGTTTGCTTTCAACTAGTTGTGAGTGGATTTGACTCTGTGAAGCTGTTCATCTTATTTACAGCTCTAGATAAGCGAGGAATCAATCACAAACTGAGAATACTATTGCCAGGTTTAATCTAAATAAACCTTTTTTTATTTTAATTTATTAAAAACAAAAACATCCAGTTGTTTTGAGAGGATGTGAAAATACTGATTATTGTCAGAATGATGGGGTTATTTTTCAAGAAGAACTCTTATTTTTGCCAATCTTTCCTTTTTAAAACTCCTTTTTTATGTTCTAAAACGCCATTGGGCTGTATGGTTCCGTGTCCTGAGTCCTCCAGTTGTATATCAGGCCTACAAAAAGAGCCAAAGCAGGTTCAAAAATAGCACTCTGCTTCCCAGACACGTCTGAATTTACTTTGTGTTTATGGTTAAAAAGTAAGGTACACATTTTCATTCCGGGGTAACTGAGGCATTTTTACAGCTTTGCGGTCATGACAGACAGGAAATGTTTCATCTTATTTTGGATTTATAGCTTGTGCATTTCTGTGTTTAAATGTCCAAACTGTGAGGTTTCCCTCTGGGAGGAATCATTCAAAATGCCGTCAATTATTTCTGTTGTTTCCGTCATTGAACAAAATCTGGACTGTTCTTGATCAGTTTTCAGATGATTATCTTTATTTGTTGTGTTTTTTTTGTTCTTGCAGGATGGAGTCCTCTTGCCTGGACCTGGCTCTGGAAGGCGAGCGACTCTGTAAGGCGGGTAACTATCGTGCAGGTGTCTCCTTTTTCGAATCGGCCATCCAAATTGGAACAGAGGATCTCCAAATTCTCAGCGCCATCTACAGCCAACTGGGGAATGCTTACTTTCACCTCCAAGAATATAATAAAGCCCTGGAGTATCATCGACATGACCTCACTCTGACCAGGTAAAACCTTTTATGATTGAACCTTTTTTAAGTGTAATTTTTGCCATTTTTAAATATCCAGTTTTGATTGCATTGTCTGTGATATTCCAGAACAATTGGAGATGAACTCGGAGAAGCTAAAGCCAGTGGAAATCTTGGAAACACTTTAAAGGTTTTACGACGGTATAACGAAGCTCTGGTTTGTTGCCAAAGACATTTGGATATCACAAGAGCTGTGTTTGATAAGGTGCGTTATATTTTTGAAGTTTTAAAAAGTAACGAGCGTTTATAGGCATAAAGTAGAAAGAATAAAATGTCATGAGAAAGCATTGTTTTTGTTAATCTGCCAGTGCAGAAATCTCTGGACCAGCTTTCAGAGTCTGGACACAAACAAGAAAATCTGATGTCTGTGTATTTTAAGTATATAATTACAGCTATAGTCTGTGTGGTTTCTGACTGTTAAAATCTGCTGTTGGTGGTGTAGGTTGGGCAAGCTCGAGCTCTGTATAATTTCGGAAACATTTACCACGCCAAGGGCAAGAGCATCTGCTGGAGTGGGACGGAGCCAGGAGAGTTTCCAGAGGAGGCGAGAATCGCCTTTAGCAAAGCTGCACAGTTCTATGAGTGAGTTGGTATTCACGTGGCCATGATGAGGTGGTTGTCAAAAACTCATGCTAAGAAACTTCTGCTTTAAACTCCACGGTTTGGCGTTTGTTTTGCTTAAATTGTTGATAAATGACGAGCATCACATGATTAAGGTCGTGAAATTCTTCCATCACTTAGTAACATTTTGTTCAGACAGGGAGTGTCGCTCAGTCACAGTGCTGTTTTGTGGACTGAGGCTATCCAGTTAAAATGGACTTCCATCCACCTTCCATAAAATACATAGCTGATAAAAAGTAATGTCCAACTTTTTGGACGTTACAGATGTGCTGTGAAACAACCTTTTTGCTGTATATTAAAGTTTTGTTGTTTTTTTTTTGTTTTTTTTTTAAATACAGAGCCAATTTGTCGTTGGTGAATGAGTTGGGTGACCGTGCAGCTCAAGGTCGTACCTACGGGAATCTGGGGAACACCTACTATCTCCTGGGCGACTTCGAAAGAGCCGTCACTGCTCATGAAAAGGTAGGCTTCAGCTCACTGTTCAGATTAACATTGCACTCCTGTGGAGCTAAATGTGGGTCACAAAGTTTGTTCAAAAGAAAATAAAAGTAAAAAAAAAATTAAGATGAAAAATTATTTTGAAACTAAATTTTTGGAAACTGAAAAAAACCCTGGGAAAACAAGGTTTTAAAATGATAAAAACTGAGAAATATTTTGAAAAAAAGATGTGAAACTAAAAAATGATTGAAGGTTTTTTTTTTTTTTTTTTTTTTGAAAAATTTTACAGCCTCAGTTTAGCTCCATACTTTCCTCAATTTGGTTGCATTGTATTCACAAAGAAAGCATCCTAATGCGTATAAGGAGCGAGTTGAAATCTGACCTCGGAACAGTAATTTGCACCTTTGTTCTGTTATCCAGCGGCTTCTTATTGCCAAAGAGTTTGGTGATAAATCTGCAGAGCGGAGGGCTCACTGCAACCTCGGGAACGCATACATATTCCTGGGCCAGTTTGAAATGGCTGCTAATCATTACAAGTGAGTAAAACTTGGGCTCAGGGTCATTTTCACCTTATAGCAGGCAGATGAACTTGGGGGTTTGTGTGTTGCTGGACAGGCAGAATATCACACAAATGTACATTTTTTTTCCCAGAAATTCAGAAAGGGAATTGGATTGATTCAATAAATAGTGATATATTTCAACATTTCTTTACATTTACCAATGACTTTAATATTATTTTTGATGATTATACTAATGAAAAGCCCAGAAAATGCAAATATTGCCCAAGAAGTTGATTTAAAACAAAAATAAAAACAGAAAAAATACTTCTAGTCTTTTTTTCTGGGTTTTTTTCCTGTTTACATTTTGGCTTTCTGAAAAGTCTAACAATATACTCTGTAGTATATGTACTCGATATTTCTTTTGCAAATGCTTCGGGCATCCGTGTGACATGGCATGAATGTGATCAGTGTGTTCAGGAAGCCCAGGTTGCTTTAGTGGCTACAGCTTCTCTGCATCATTGCTTCTAGTGTCGCTCATCTTCCTCTTCGTAACACTCGTTAGATTTTCTGTGGGGTTCAGGTCAAACAGTTTCTGTCTAATCAAGCACAGCGTCATTAAAACCGGGCAGATATATTTCTGACGGTGTGGGCAGATGCCAAGTCCTTCTGAGAAAAGAAATCACTTTTTCCATAAAGCTGTCAGCAGAGGCAAGAGGAGGAAACGTCACAACTGACCTGTAGCATCTTGACATGCAGCAGTGTTTTACTCAAAAGCACTCATGGGCACCGTCATTCATTAAAAGTGGCTAAATACTTAGTGTTTTCAGAGAGAGTTCTCATTTTTATTGCTGGGATTGACTAAAAAACATTCTAGACAAACTAAATATAAAAGCATTTCACCCCAAAAAGTAAGGAAACACTTTCAGACTGTTTTTCAAACTTACAATAATTAGTCCTTTTCTTCAGAAATCGGACTACTTTGTTTTGTTAAATGTTGCATATTTCATTTACTGCTGATGGGATAAAAAGATGGTGCTGCTTATAGTGTTCTGAGAAACAGAATTTGAGACTTTTAAATCAAACTGTTTACTGTAGAGAATTACTTATTCCTTCAAAAAAAAAAACAAACTAATTGCTGCAAAAAAAAAACTCTAACAAAGAGAGAGTGAAAAAGCTGTACCGATCCCTCTCCTGCGCCCACTCTCATCCTCCTTTGACCTGTTCCTCCCCGTCTCTCTGGCCCTCAGGAAGACTCTGCAGCTGGCCCGACTGTTTAAGGACAAAGCAGTGGAGGCTCAGGCCTGCTACAGCCTGGGCAACACCTACACACTGCTGCAAGACTACGAGAGAGCCATAGACTTCCACCTCAAACATCTGGTCATCGCTCAGGACCTTAATGACCGGTACCACATCAGCACTTGCTTATTGCTCACTTTCCTCTGACTTTCTTTAATGGTTCTTAAACTGGGAGCAGTTTTTGTGGTGTTGCAATGAACACCTGCAAGACTAAAGTGGAGATGGGGTGATGTGAAATGGACTTTTAAAGGCTTTAATGTGGTGCATATATGACAGTGTACACAAACGTTTGCTATGTATTTTAAAGATTTATTAAAGTACAAGTTTCTGTAGGAAACCAGCCCTTAATTTGTAATGTTAGGATAAAGACGTATGGAGGATATAAATGTGCCTTTAAAAGATCCCTTCAATGTGACTACATTCAGGCAAAAACTGAGAATTTTGTTTGCTCTGCAAAACATGTACACACACTTTAGATTGTCTTTTATGATTAGGAGTTGTTGTTTTTGCACACAGTCAGTTATATCTGCTAAGCCGGTTTTCCTCTGTGTCCCTGCAGAGTGGGAGAAGGAAGAGCCTACTGGAGCTTAGGAAATGCTCACACCGCCCTGGGGAATCACGAGAGCGCTATGTTCTTCGCTGAAAAACATCTGGAAATTGCCAAAGAGGTAGGTGTGTGTGTGTGTGTGCGCGCGCGTTTGTTTGTACTTCACCTCCCATTTCATAGTTGTACACGAGTATTCATGTAGCATCATCTCCATCTAGTGGTTGAAAACTAAACTGCAGGACATAAGTGTTGAATGTTTGTATTTTTATTAGCAGCAGTTTATTGGAACTTGTTTTGTTTTTTTGTTCCATTTTTAACGCTGCAGACTGGAGATAAGAGCAGCGAGATGACTGCCAGGATGAACTTATCTGACTTGCGGATCGTTGTTAACCTGAAGGCAAACTCCAGCCTGAACCACATGTTCAGCAACAGCAACACTAACAGCTCTGGTGTGGCAGACAACATTCAGGGTTACATCAACCTGCCAGGTGAAGTTGTCTGGAAGCATGGAGCTTTTACTAATGCCGGTTTTAAAACATCCAAATGCTTTCAGCTGCATTTCCTAGCAGGAAATCTGCCAGAAATGTTATTCCTGAAAACTTTTTACCTTTTCTCTGTCTGCTTGTAAAAATGCTGTGAAAATATTTCAAATTTACTAAGTGGTTACGTTTTCTTTCTCGCTTTAGGTTGCAAGTCATCTTTGAGGAGAAGAGAGAGTCCAGAAAACGTGGAGCGTAGTCAGAGTCCTGTTAAAACTGAAAAAGTGGAACCACATCAGGTATGAAGAAGACAGATGATTAACTTAAGCGATCTGTGTTGATATGTTTTTTAAAAAGTCATCTTTGTGTATCCAGGACTGGGATGAACATCTGTTCACCGGCTCGTCAAAAAACAACACAATCATGGCGTCTACCAAGCATTTTTTCTTCCACCGCCTGAGAAGCAAGAAGTACAAGGACAGCAAATCGAAAGAGCATTTGGAAAACCTGAGTGAGCACCCGGCCTCCCAGGAGGACTCGCCTCTGTCTAAGGTATTTCTCAGATGAAGAAATGCATCATGACTCATGATGCTTATTTCTAGAGCCGTTCACTTGTTTCCAGTAATTGTGACCAATTCTGTGACAAAGCTTCACATTTCTGAGATCATCTGCTTCTTTTAGGGTTAATAAAAGGAAGTAATGTGACGGTGTGGGACGATCCTTTCTGACTCACATCAGAAATGTCTGTTAGCATCAGCAAAGTTTTTATGCAATTTATTTTGAGGCTTTGTAAACCACTATACCATCAGAGTATATGTGGATTGTGCTACCTTAATACAAAATGAACTCAATATAGTAATTAAAAAAAAAATGTGCAGAGACTAAAAAGTTTTTGTAAAAATGTAAGCTTGCAAGCTGTCGGCATTAAAACGTATGCCTTAAAAAACCTTTTTTAAATTATTGTCTTTGGTTATTTTGTGAATACACATTAGTAATTCAATATTGGACTAAAATTAATGTATTTATATTGATGTATTCTTTAGTGGTGAATTACGTTTCTGTACCGTAATTAATGAAACACTAACCAACATTTTGATGTGTAAATGACGGCACTTGGAAAAATATGTTTCGGTTGTTGTTTTTTATGTTGCTGAAATATACTTTACAAATAAAACTGGATTTGATTTAATACTAAAATTAAAATAAGAATAAATTGAAGAATAAATTTCACTCACACACACAAGTCAGAAGAAATATATTTTCAGATTAAGTGCTTCGTAGACAATCTGATTTTCTTTTGTTTCTTCTAAATTCATTTATTTTTTCCCAATAGTTACTAAATCTCTTTTTGTCCCAACACCGTAGTCGACGCCACCCGATACCATAGGGGAGGACACCTTCTTCGACCTCCTCTCCCGTTTCCAGGGAAACCGAATGGACGACCAAAGGTGTACACTGGATGGCTTGAACCGCTCCTCTGCCCAACCCTCCCCTACCTCTTCCTTACCTGTAGCTGAGGAGAAATGTGAGTGTGTCCTGTGTTTTCAGACCATATGTGAGAACATTCATATTCTGAATGATCTCATGCACACCAAAGAAAACTGAGGGTCATTTTTCCTGTTGCTCTTTCCTCACTAAATGTAAAAAAGTTTTAGTAATGCCTACTTCAGAGAAAGCATTGCAACTTCAGCACATATGGTATGACTGCAGCGTGTCAACGGTTCAGTGTTTGTTCGTTCCTGTGTTTGATAATCCACCCAAAGTCTTCCTGCTTTCATCCTCCACTGAGCAGAGTGGCACAATTTATACTGCTCGACTCTGTAAGTTAATCTGAACTCAATGCTGTATTTTGGGTGAAATATTATTCATTTAGATATTTGTTTTAGATTAAGTTATCCTGCTTTTCCGCCTCAGTCACACAGTGTTGTCCAGGCAGTGAGTATTTACTTACTTGCCACAGTTTTTATGTTTTTAGGTATTTCAAAGCACGAAACTCCATCACAGGATCCTGGTCATTTCCTGGAGCTGCTGGCCAGCTCCCAGGCCCATCGTCTGGACGACCAGCGAGTCAGCCTCAACCAGTTACCTGGCTTGCGTCTCAGCAGCTGCAACCCGCCTCATATGCCCTCCGCCTCCAGCAAAGACCAAGCCCAATCTCAAGGTGATGGAAATGAGAGGCTCGGTGCATTTTAGTGACGCCTTCTGGTGACATTTTTCACTTTGTGATCACGGTTTTTGTTGTCCCTGCAGCCCTGATCTCCAGTGCAGATACTCCTCGCGCACCCTCCCTGTACAGCCATCTCGAAGACAACGCTGACGGGCCAGAGGGAGACGAAGTCTTCTTCGACATGCTCTTGAAGTGCCAGGTAATGACAGACATGAGAGGTGGTGGATAGAGTCGTGTTATGTCTCCAGCAAATGGAATATCTCCTTTTTTTTTCATGCCAAATGAGTCACACAGTTAATAACTATGACCTAGATGCTAGTCACTGATTGGTACATTTATCCAGAAAACTTTTAATGTGAAGGAATACATGTTCAGATTCAACGTCAACTGCTATTTTTTACATAAGCATCCCACAAATGTAATATGAAACTGAAATGAATGCTGACATTAATAAAATAAGAAAGTGAAAAGGAATGACTTGTCGGGGTTTTTTAATGCCTCCTGTTAGTTTGATCCACTTCCTGAGGTTGTTTATCCTCTTAAATGGAGGCTGGTTGAAATTAAAATGTTTTTTATTTTCTCCCATTACCTTGATTTTTTTTTATTTTTTATATGTACCACTCGGAGAACTAATCAGGACTCGCTGCATGTCTTTCTTGTATTTAATGTGGGCATTCCCATATATAATGGTAACAATATATTTTTGTTTCCTTTAGTTTGTGCTTGAAAGCTGGTTTCTCATTTTAACATTTCAATATTTGCCAGAGGCTTAACCCCTGATGTTTTGAAAATGTTTTGTTCATCAGTTGAGTAGAAACTTATTTACTTTCTGGTCATAAAAAAAAATCCAGTTTTACAAAAACTAGATGAGTCGGAACATGATTTAGGCTCTGTTGCTTTTTTTTATCTTTCAACCCAGCTGTTGTCTTTTAGTAAACCCCTGATGTTGCCTCCTTAGGGCTCCAGGCTGAACGATCAGCGGTGCCCTGCTCCAACTTCTAAAGCTAAGGGCCCAACTGTCCCAAACGAGGACTTCTTCAGTCTCATCCTGCGCGCCCAGTCCAACCGGATGGAGGAGCAGCGGGTCGCCGCTCCACCTGAAGTCTCTCGGAGCAAACCGGGCTGACGACAGGCAGAGATCCGCCTCATCCCACGAAGTGGCTCGACTCATGCCTTTTCAGTTGTCATGACAACACTCCTGAATGTCGGTTTGGACGACATGCATCTCATGAAGGAGTCAAGATTTCAGAAAAGGCTAAAAGGAAACTGAGATTTTTTATTTTTTGAAGTATCTTTTTTTTAGGTGGCCTTCATTTTGAGTCAAACTGGCCGCTGACCTTCCCGCTCACTCTGGAGGATTACACCAAAACAATCCATTGAGACGCCACAGACTAAATCAAAATATAATCTATTTTTTATTTACAGACAGAATATTTTGTGAGCCTTCAGTTTTTGACAGCATACTTGAAAGGAGCATGGCCCACCTCGCACATTTCCCAGTTTGATTTGAGAGAGCTGCCCTCAGTTTGATTTGAGAGAGCTGCCCTCGGATCGGAGGCCCAAATGGTGTGACGCTGCTGGGCAGTGGAGCCATTTACAGCCCCTCACTTTATGATTTTCAGTTTCACTGTCAAAGGTTGTATTACTACAAAATGAAAGACTTTTATGTATTGTAACAAACTTACAGGTTAACCAGTGTAATGATGGGAAAATGGATTTTATACCGATTCTTTCTCCTCACAACGGAGAAATAAAAAAATATTCAATTTACCTTTCAGCATCACTGATTCGTTTTTTGTGTACAACAAAGGAATTTCTCCAAAGTTGCATAGTTACTGTACAAACATCACAGTTTTTATATTTACAAATCATTATATTTTCTATTTACGAGATGTTTTCAGGTTTGTGTGTCATTTTGACCCCAGACCAGAGTTGATCTTTCTCCGGTTTGTTCTCGTAGCAGGTTTCTTTTAGGTTTATTTGATTCCAGGAATCCCTAAAGTATAAAATACTCAAACTGCTACGCCTCTGATGTCAGCCTCTCTTGGCGAGTGTTGCATCTGGAATGAAAAGAAAAAAATCTGATTTTAATGTTTTATATCATTTTATATCTAAAGCCTGATTTGGATATGCAGCAGCCCAATATTTAATTTAGTTCTGATTTGGTTTCATCACTTCGTAGTGATTTAAAAAAATAAATAAATCTTTTCAGTCTTGTCCAAATTTTCCCTGGAATCTTTTAGTCGACTTTTGATATTCCTCACAGCCAGGAGTTCATCTTTGATGCAGACTTTGAAGTTCTTCACTGCGTGTCTTGAATTCTCCACTGAACATTTTATAGCAGCCTTCATCAGATCCTGCTGTTGATCTGTATAGCTCTCCTGGCTGAACGGCTAATGTTTGATCAAAATGTTGAGCTTTTATTCAAACAGGTTTTCAGATCCACAGGCTCTTGGAATAAAAGAAATGTCTTCTTATTCCCACGGCTCATTTGGTGTGAGGAAATAATCTGCTGTGGAAGCTTGGTTATCTTGATTGCAGCTCACCTTTACAATCCAATCAGAGCTGAGCCAAATAAAAGATCATTCTAGATTTCCTAAAGACTTATGTTTCAGTTTTACTTTAAAAACAGTTGTGTGGTTGGAGAAAAACAATGTTTCTGTAGAGTCTGGAAAAGTACAGACTTTGAGTATTGAAAGGGTTTGCAGAGACTGGATGAACATGTAAAAAGAAAATCCATATTTTATACATTTTATCCTCTTTTTTTTTTTTTTTCTAAATGGACCAGCCATCCATTCTTTTTTTATTCAATCCCTCCATTATTTGTTCCTTTCTTGTTCCTTCCATCTGTCCTTTAGCTGTTTCCTCCTTCACTCTGTACTTAAACTCTTTCTTTTATTCTTTTGTTTTCTTTTAGTTTCTGGTTTGTCCATGTTTAATATTTAAAGTTTGGCTGTTTTTTTTTTTTTTTTGTTTTTTTACTTGTACAAAATTGAATGAGAGGACTAGACGTTTGACTCTAGCAATGTCTGGAATTTCATATATGTGAAGGGACACTGTGTGTGTGTGTGTGTGTATATATATATATATATATATATATATATATATATATATATATATATATATATATATATATATATATATAATTGAATATGAAAGTCCATATTAAAAGAACAGATGTAGGGGCCTTCCGGGTCAGCGCTGCAACAAGATGGCCACGTACAAACGGGCTCCTCCATGCAGTGGCGCAACTACACATTATTCAGGTGGATGCGAAAACATAAATCCCCCCCCCCCCCACACCCCCCCGAAGCGACGATACGTGAAGTGTAAAAATCGCTACATTTACCTAGTTATGTGCGAGAGGTGAAGGAGCGTGAGGCGCTCTGAAAAGTGTATGGGAAAACATAATCGGCGCGTAGCCCCCTCCAGACGGGGTTTTGGCGCCCCCTCTGGTGCTGCATACCCACTTTTTGTGCCTCTGCCTCCATGTCGGTATTTAAATTTAACCCCACCTGCTTAACTGAGATAATTACCAAATCTTCAGTCTAAACCGCTTAAAGGGGGAAGATGCCGAAAATTAACAAGACCGAAAAGAAAACGTCTAAAACACAAGATACTGGCGAACAGTCGGGAGACGGTAGTGAGGATGAGGCTAATGCTACCACGAGGAAAACTAGCGATAACTTGCAACACGCGTTACTGGAGAGTATCAAGACGCTTTCTAAAGACTTAAAAGAGTTTAAAAACGGGATGAAGCAAGACATAGAAGAACTCAAAGAAGATGTAAAGGCAACAATGAAGGAAGATCTCAACAGATTCAGAGAGGAAATGATGCGCGAGCTGCAGAACCAGAAGGGCGGGATCACCGAGGCGCAGACCCGGTGTTACGTCAATCCGCGTTTCCCCATCAGATACGGTTCCCCCTTCGTCTTCTTGCCGCTCCGCCCCGCCCACGCGGCAAAATAGGCGCGTGCTCGTGATGAGCACTGAGAAAGCACGCGCGTGGCAAGCACGCGCTTGTTCGGCGCGCTTGTCTGAGGAACTACGGACACCGTGAAAGCTCAAACAACATGTTTCGGCAAAGTTGTCACACTTTCTTCACGTTTTTGCGGGAAACTAATAGTAATAATACTAATAATTATAATAAATATAATAAATATATATGTTATACATATTATGATTATAATAAATATATATTTTATACATATATTATAATTATAATACATAATATATGTTATATATATATATATATATATATATATATATATATATATATATATATATATATATATATATATATATATATATATATAATTATAATACATAATTTATGTTATAGTTATAATTATAATATATATATGTTGTATATATTATAATTATAACATGTTGTATATATTATAATTATAATAGATAGATAGATAGCATAATACTATATGAATTAAAAACAGGGCAATGCAATTTAATGCTCAATATTACCCATCAGATACCGTTTTCCCTGTTTTACAGTGGGGGAACGCTATCTGATGGCCATAAATCTCCCTTCAGATACCGTTTCCTCTGTCTTAAAGTGGGGGAACGCTATCTGATGGCCATATTTCACCCATCAGATACCGTTTCCCCTGTTTTAAAGTGGGGGAACGCTATCTGATGGCCATAAATCTCCCATCAGATACCGTTTCCCCTGTTTTAAAGTGGGGGAACGCTATCTGATGGCCATAAATTTCACATCAGATAACGTTCCCCCTGTTTTACAGTGGGGGAACGGTATCTGATGGAGACATTTCACCCATCAGATAGCGTTCCCCCTATGTTAAAATCACCCATCAGATAGCGTTCCCCCTGTTTTACAGTGGGGGAACACTATCTGATGGAGACATTTCACCCATCAGATACCGTTCCCCCTATGTTAAAATCACCCATCAGATAGTGTTCACTCTGTTTTACAGTGGGGGAACACTATCTGATGGAGACATTTCACCCATCAGATACCGTTCCCCCTGTTTTACAGTGGGGGGACGCTATCTGATGGCCATATTTCACCCATCAGATAGCGTTCCCCCTGTTTTACAGTGGGGGAACACTATCTGATGGAGACATTTCACCCATCAGATACCGTTCCCCCTATGTTAAAATCACCCATCAGATAGTGTTCACCCTGTTTTACAGTGGGGGAACGCTATCTGATGGGTGAAATGTCTCCATCAGATACCGTTCCCCCACTGTAAAACAGGGGAAACGGTATCTGATGGGAGATTTATGGCCATCAGATAGCGTTCCCCCACTTTAAAACAGGGGAAACGGTATCTGATGGGAGATTTATGGCCATCAGATAGCGTTCCCCCACTTTAAAACAGGGGAAACGGTATGTGATGGGAGATTTATGGCCTTCAGATAGCGTTCCCCCACTTTAAAACAGGGGAAACGGTATGTGATGGGAGATTTATGGCCATCAGATAGCGTTCCCCCACTGTAAAACAGGGGGAACGCTATCTGATGGGTAATTTTAAGATAGGGGGAACGCTATCTGATGGGTGAAATGTCTCCATCAGATACCGTTCCCCCACTGTAAAACAGGGGGAACGTTATCTGATGTGAAATTTATGGCCATCAGATAGCGTTCCCCCACTTTAAAACAGGGGAAACGGTATCTGATGGGAGATTTATGGCCATCAGATAGCGTTCCCCCACTTTAAGACAGAGGAAACGGTATCTGAAGGGAGATTTATGGCCATCAGATAGCGTTCCCCCACTGTAAAACAGGGAAAACGGTATCTGATGGGTAATATTGAGCATTAAATTGCATTGCCCTGTTTTTAATTCATATAGCATTATGCTATCTATCTATCTATTATAATTATAATATATACAACATGTTATAATTATAATATATACAACATATATATATTATAATTATAACTATAACATAAATTATGTATTATAATTATTATATATATATATATATATATATATATATATATATATATATATATATATATATATATATATAACATATATTATGTATTATAATTATAATATATGTATAAAATATATATTATTTATTATAATCATAATATGTATAACATATATATTTATTATATTTATTATAATTATTAGTATTATTACTATTAGTTTCCCGCAAAAACGTGAAGAAAGTGACAACTTTGCCGAAACATGTTGTTTGAGCTTTCACGGTGTCCGTAGTTCCTCAGACAAGCGCGCCGAACAAGCGCGTGCTTGCCACGCGCGTGCTTTCTCAGTGCTCATCACGAGCACGCGCCTATTTTGCCGCGTGGGCGGGGCGGAGCGGCAAGAAGACGAAGGGGGAACCGTATCTGATGGGGAAACGCGGATTGACGTAACACCTGTTACGTCAATCCGGAACAGAGCTATGAACGACAAACGTGTGGATTTGGAGAGCCGAAGCCGGAGAAATAATCTTCGCATCTATGGAGTTCCGGAAGGTAAAGAAGGTCGATCGGTTTCAGAGTTTGTCGCCGATCTGCTGATCAAGCAGCTGAAGCTACCGGATGGAAGTGAACTACGGATTCAGCGGCACACCGAGCTCTGGCTCCCATCACGGCCCCGAGATCTAGAACTGTGAATTTCTTGCAATTCAACACAAAAGAAATGGTTCTAAGGAAAGCCTGTGAACAGAAATTGGAGATGGAAGAATCTTATGTTTCTCAACAGATCTAGAAAAAAAACAAATTAACCTAAAATCCCAACCTGTTTATAAAAATAAAAGAACTAAGAAACAACATTGATAAAATGCTTACATATGAAATTGAAAAGAAATCAAAGTTTATTAAAAATTTGAAACTTTACAAATACCAAAAGAGAAAGGAGGTATGGCATTACATGACTTTAGAAAATATTATTATGCTGCCCAAATAACTCCCATAATAAATATAAGTGCCAAAAATTATGAAGCGAAATGGAAAAATATTGAACAAAAAGTCAATGGAAGAGAATTGCAGAGTATCATTGGAGCTATAGAGACCACTCAGAATACACTTAAGAATGTTAATGCTATTAGTTTTTCAATGGGTAAATGGTTATATATAATCCGAAAATGCAAATTAGAGAAACTATTATGTCTGATCCAGTGGCCAGCCTACAATAAATATTTTATTCAAGACCCACAATTTAAACAATGGCTAGAAACAGCATTATGTGTGGTCCTTAAGATGGGCACTTTAAAAGTTTCCAGGAACTACAGCAAGAGTTTGCTCTAAGAACTCAAGATAGTTTAGATACCTACAATTAAGGGACTTTATAACAAAGAAATAAAATAAAAAATTGACCCAAATGAAAATGGGATTGTCAAAATGCTGATCGAGACCAATAAGGGTAAAAAACACAGAATAGTGTCTTTACTCTATAAATATCTGTTAGAAAATAGAGGCACTAACACATTGAATATTAAAACAAAATGGGAGAGGGAATTGGATATTCTGCCAACCGAAGATGGCTGGCTGAATATTTGGAAGACCCAAATTACAACATCCTCTTCCAGAATTTGGAGAGAACCTTGTTGGAAGAATATAATCAGATTTTTTACAACACCCCAAATTACTAGTAAATTCAAATCTAGAGCTCAGCCATGTTGGAGAGATTGTGGAGCACTTAATGTTAATCACGCGCATATTTTCTGGCTTTGCCAGAATTACACAGTTCTGGAACGAAATACACAATAAGATTGTAACAATATTGGGTTACTCAATACCTAACTCTGGCCTGGTGTTATACCTGGGTCTTTTGGACAATATCGTACTTAATAATGAATGTTATTTGTTAAAACTTCTGTTGGTGGCAGCCAAAAAGGTGGTAACCAGAAAGTGGTGCAAATCTGAACCTCCTACCACAAAGGAGTGGATACAGACTATTTGAGATGGACTGAGGACACAGGAACAGCAATGCCTGGACAAATGGGAAAAATGGACAAACTTCACATCAACGATACAGGATTAATTTTGGATATGAATGGTCCCCTTGTGTTTAGTGTTACTAAAATAAGAGTCTCCCCCTGGTGTGTGATTTTTGTCCAATTGTTCTGTATTTTTTGTCTTTTATAGTTTCTATGTATTGTTTGACCTTTCTTCTTGTGTGTACTCTAATAACATCAACAAAAATTAAAGTTATAAAATAAAAAAAGAACAGATGTAGATATGTGATCTTACCTGTTGATGCAGCAGCTAATGATGCAGCTCTTGTTCTTTTCAAGTCTGTAAACTCCAGAATTTGGCAGATCTTTACACACAGAGAGAAACTTCTGCAGCTCTGATATTGGGACTCCGTTCTCCTGCTGCTGCTAAACGAAAGGAAATCAAAAAAAGGGGGCAAACTTTAGTGTCAGAATGGCTGTTCTGGTTTAAAGATCCTAACAGGGCATTAATTATTAATACTGCAAACGGTGCACTTATTGCTGCCTGTACCTTGACTGTGTCGTATGTGTCGGTGATTATTGTGATGAAAAGACTGAGGATCATGTAGATGAAGAGCGACACAAAGGTGTAGAGGTAGACTCTGCTGAAAATCCACACCAGGCTGCTCTTCTGCTTCATCTCTTTGAATGTAGGGAACATGTCGTCTCCGTTGATCAGTGAGAACAAACACTCTGACACAGTGTTTAAGGTCCGGAACTAAACAACAGGTCAGAATGAAAAACTGTCAAATACATTAGATTTCTGTTTAATCCAAATACACGACGGTGTGTCGTTACCTTTTCGTGATACGGGCCAATCACGATCCAGCCACAAAAACAGTAGCTTATGTATATTATTCCAGCACAACAGATGAAACGGATAACGTTTGGAAAAGCTGCCCGGAGCGTCACGATGAGAATCTAAAAGCAGGCGAAAAAAAAAAAATTATTTTAAATCTAAGATTACAAACTGAATTTTCTAAATTTATTCTTTTTCAAAACGAAGCTACAGCAAGTCTTGCAAAGTGCATGTTAATGTATGAATGCTTATCTTGGTTATATTTTAAATAGTCTGAATATTCCTCTTTAAGAAGACATATTTACATCCACAAAGTCTGTCACACTGCAGTGAAAGGAGGTTAATTGGAAATGAGAAAAGCTGATTTCAATCAGAACTAATAGATTTTAAATGGCTTCAGAATCCAAACTATAGCAGATTTTCTTTTTCCCAGGATAAAAACCTTCAGACTGTAAACTCTTTAAATATATCTGGTCTGAATCTCATTTTATTTATGAAAATATAAACATTGACACAGGATTATTAATGTGTTTCACTGCACTGCATTAATAGATCTTTCCTTTGATAACTGAACTGTTTCATTACACAGTGACTGTAAACCTTAAGAGTTTAACTTCTTGAATATTTTTGCAGTTAATGCTGAAATATTTTCATTCTGCAGCTGTTTAAACAGATTTCAAACTATTTCTTGCAGTTAACAAAACCTCCAAGTGTCTCAGTAAGTGTATAAATGAGGCTTAATTAATGTGGAACATATATATGGATTGGGCCCATCAGCTGCTGTCGTATGAGTTGCATCCAAACAAATGCACTCATTTTTTCTTTTCTGTAAAATGATCAAATCTGACCAAAAACTTCAGTCACTTCTATATTGGTCACTTCTAAAAGTGTTGCAATGTAATAAACTGAAGCTGTCGGTCAACACAGACTTGGGTGCTGAATGCCAACATTATGAATTCTCAATTCCATTTGACAAATTAGCACACACACATCTATTGAACACACACACTTACTTTACAAACAGACCACTCCTTACACACCCAACACACACTATTTCACTCACAAATGCTCATAATCCAGACGGCCACAGGTCATGCCAACACCCGTTATTTCATTATGCAGCCTGTAACTTTGATGTCTGAGGAAACCCTGATTTAATAAAGTCAATGATGTAATTAGGACGCCACATGCAGGCAACCAGTTTCTTCAGACTCTGCCTGAATGCCGAAACAGGAACGTGGTGACGAGAGAGCTGAGTCAAAAAGCAAAGCTCTCGATTTACCAGTCAATCTACGTTCCTACCCTCATCTACGGTCATGGCCAAAAGAGCAAGGTCACAGACACAAGCGGCCGAAATGGGTTTCCTCTGCCGCGTGGGTGGGTTCTCCCTTAGAGAGAGAAGCTCAGTCATCCAGGAGGCACTCAGAGTAGAGCCGCTGCTCCTTCACTTCGAGAGGAGCCAATTGAGGTGACTCGGCATCTGGTCATAATGCCTCATGGACGCCTCCCTGGTGAGGTGTTCTGGGTACGTCCCACTGGGAGGAGGGGAAGACCCAGGACACGCTGGAGGGACTATGTCTCTCGGCTGGCCTGGGAACGGCTTGGAAGAAGTGGCTGGGGAGAGGAAAGTCTGGGCCTCCCTTCTGAAGCTGCTGCCCCCGTGACCCGACCCCGGATAAGAGGAAGAAAATGGATGGATGGATGCATAATGTAAGTCTTTTGACCTTATTATTAATTATAAGAAGTACATCTGCTGAAAAATAGCCTCACAACTAAACCATACACTTGATAAGGCTTTCTAATGACATTATTTTTATTTTTAACAGCATTTTAAGAAGTGATCAGCGTAGAAGTGACTAGAATATTGGTCCAATTTTACTATAATTGTTGTTTACCGATTATGCTTCTTTAAAGTTAGACATAGACAATGGATGGATTAGACTTAGATTCATACGTTATACTTCTTGAAGTAACCCATGTAACGGATGACTCCGATCCAAACAAACATGGTGCCGGTGCCGAGGAAGATGCTGCACACATCGTAGCTTGTAAAAACCTGGAAGAAAAGTGGAATAGTTAAGCTTAAGCTTGCATACCTAAGTATAATAAAAAATTCTGGTTGGTCTGATGATGATGCAGAAACTGGTAGTCATGAAGTTTCTAAAGAAGCCTTCATTACCTTAGACTCAATCTCTATCTTGAGAATGGACCCTATGATGGTCAGCGTGTCGCTGACGATGATCAGGATGTACCAGCCGCTCACAAACTCCAGCTTGTCCGACCACGGCACGTTTCTACCAGAGTGTGTTCTGCAATGACGGCTGTACTCCTGTTTACAAAAAAAGAAGAGAGTTTTGGTTTTTTACGAACATGAAACACAAAGAAGACTGTAAAGCTAAGAAATAATCGGTCACTCCTATTAAAACCAGGCAGCTCATACATGACAAAATTATCTGTCATTTGTCCTTTGGTAGTTTTAAGATAAGTATGAACGTGAAGTCACGTTCCTGTTTATGCTGACAGAACTAGAACCACACATCCCAAGTCAATAAAACCACCAGCAGTGATCTCTGAGGACAGTTTTAATTTAGTATATTGAGTAAACTTTCACAAAACAAAATAAATGTCGACATACATTTAAATTTATTGAGAAAAATGTATTTTACTCACAAACATCAGCAGAACCCCTTTGACCACTGAGCGTGTGCAGAGCACAAAGGAGGTGATGCAGGTTATGAGGATGACGCAGTCGAACATCACAGTCAGGTAGATCTTTCTTGCAGCTAAACGAATGAAATGAAAATAAAAAGTCTTTTAGTCTCGGGTTAAAGAATACCCACTTAGTTTGCGCCCAGTTTGGTGAACTTACAGGCTCCAGTGACTTTCCAGTCTTTGCATTCGTTGATTTCCACATCCATTTCCAGGTCGACTTTCATTCTGCCGCTGTGAGCTTGATTGTTAAAAGTAATCTGTCAACAGATGTTTCTCAGTGAGAGGAAATATCTTTTTTTTTTTATCACAATTTTTAATTAAATCCAGGAAGGAAGCAATCTCATTAAACTCTTTCTTGGTATTATTACAGATGTAGTTAAGTAATTTTTTAGTATTTCCAATGCGAACTATTTCTGTTTACCGAGGTAAAAAAACAAAAACAAACATACAATGACAGTGAAGTCGTAGCAGTCAGGCAGCTCTCGATATCTCACAGTTTGCAGATTAATGGCCATTACAGCGAATGTGATCTTCACAAGGAGCAGCCTGCAAAAAAGAACAAGATGAAAAAAAAACTACATATTACAAGAGAACTAAAGGAAGTTTTATTTACTTAAGAGACAAACATTTTTCACCAACCTTTTAAAATGCAGTTCAAAGTTTTCAGGCATGTCACGCAGTGGTACGGGATTGGCTGGATAGATTTTAAGGCATTCTGTTACAGAGGGACAACAAACACGTGATTATCCATCAGGGTTCTTTATTAATGCGATTCTCTACATTGTAGAACAATTCTACTGGGATGCATTCAACATGTTAGCTTTGTTTTTGTTCCTCTCTGCCAAGCTGTCTTGACCTGGTGTAGCTTTAAGCAGGCCAGGTTGTGCTGGATTCTTTTCTTCTTTGCTTCCTCAATCTCATGCAGTTCCAGCTGATGAGCTTTCTGGTTAACAGTTTCATGTCCAGATTTACAAAGCAACCACTCAGATTGTTGAAGGTAAATTAGACTTTTTTTTAATGCTCCAATGAGCTCTTTTTTGTTTACTAAGAAAGCTCCTGTTATACATTCACTGTGTCATCAGTAGCCAGGGTAATTCCTCAGTTTTATGTTCTAAGATGTTTGATGTCTGATGATTTTTGGATCAGCTTAGTTAACATAGTTCAGTTACAGAAACTTGTACTACAAGTTACTCCTGTGACCAAATAAGGCTGCTTACTGTGCATAACCAGAACTGACGCTCTCCAGAAAGGCAAGACTACTTATTGAATCCTTTTGAGATAAATAGAGCTTCTCTGAAATGACTAGCCAAGCATTTATTCCTCTTTTGGGAAGTGCAGTTTCTTCCGGTCTGCGAAACAAAAAGCTTCTGACAACGCAAGACTGTGAAGCAGGAACTGTCTGCATTTCCAGAAACCACGAAAAGTTATGCAAAACCTCCGCCGTTTCATGTTTGGATTAGTTGTTAGTCTGTGCAGAAGAGACATTGTTCTGCACAGACTGATGAGTCATGGAGAAATGCTTTGAAACGTCACATGGAAGGAAAACCCTAATGCTGTTTTGGAGGAGGTGCAGCATCACTAAAAAGCCAAATCAGTTCCACTATATAATAAATAAATTCTTAAATGACACACTAACATTACACAGAGAGAGACATATTTCGAGGATTTATTTCTCTTGCTTTTGATGATTATGGTTCAGTTGAAGAAAAAAAAAAATTCTGTTTTTGAATATGAAAATAAATTTTTATTTTTTTTTCATCAGAAATCTGAATCAGTTTTATTAACCTAGTTTGTGTACATAAGCAAGAAATTTGACTTCCATCTGACAGAAAGTTAAGCATAAATATAAAATCTTAAGAGGAAATATATTTTAATAAGTATATTTTAATGAAGTGTCTTTAATACATTTTATCAACATGTCCTTGCACTCTACAGCACATGCAATCAATACCTGGCCTTCTTTTGCATGGTCAGTAAAGTGGCCATTGGTATTTTTCACAGTGTGACAAAGTGTCACGTCTTCTGCTTGAAAATGAAAGCAATATTTTCATAAAGCATCTAAAACTTCCTCATTGTGTTAAAGTGTGGTGGCTTTTGATGCACTGATATCCTCCAGAGGCGCTGATCCCTAGAAAGAGCTTTGCTGTACAATTCTCGCAGCGCTGCAGTTATTCTTCTTGCTTTTTCCCTCCACTTATCTTTAAAGCTACGATTTTGCATTAGAACACTGAACAGTCAGCGTCTTTAGCAATGGCTTTTTGTGGCTCACTGTTTTTCCTGAGGATGTCCATAAAACTGTCCAGTGAAGTCAGCAGTCTTCACTGTGACTATGGGGTCTATACAATAACCTAATTTTCTGAGAAATTGTCTTTCTTCCTTCACTGTAAGCCATACTCATCACATGTATCATAAATAAACACTCTTCATAATGATGCTACAAGTTTCACTTTGTGAATTAAATGAAAAAAATAAATTAACTTTTGCAGCTGATAATCATGAGTTACAACTATGACAACGTTTACCCGTGTCCACATGAGCGTCAATTTCAAAGGTTTCACTTCCAGGGTAGATGCTGCCATTCCTGTAGAAGTTCTGACAGAGAAGCAGCGGGTTGTAGGAAGAGCCATTTTTCTCATATTCATGATTCCCAACAGTGTTGTTGTGCAGAAGTCCGTACTGTAAATGGGCAATTGTAAACCATTCAAATTAGTCTGACAACACCTGAGAGGATAACAAAGTACGGTGGAGAAGAAACTCAGTAGCATGCATAAACCAAGTTATTTGACAGAACAGCACAATCATGATCAATGGAAAACTGAAAGGAGGTGAACAAAGTCCAGTGCCGTGGTGACATACAATCTGCAGGCTTTCATGTTATATAAGGCTCTAGAGTGGTAAAAGTCCATCAATAATTAACAGCAGCACAAAAGCAAAAATATTGGTAATGTCACATGAATTTTCATTCAAGCAATAATATCTCTCACCTGAGTAATAATGTAGTCGATGTGATCATAAACGTCAGCTTGTCTGTAAACGGCGTAGGCTTCCATGCTTCCGTCAACATAATCTTTGAGGAAAAGGTGCTTGAAGGTCAGCAGATTTTCTTCCTTGAAAGTAACGACCATCTGATTGCTCAGGCCAAATAAGACCAGCTGCAGTGACCAAAAATCATTTCAGATGAAGTTTGAGACAAGAAAAAGTGAAGTGTCATTCTTCTGATTGCATCTGACAGAGCTACAAACCTGCATGGTAACTATAGCAATTTTGACAATCTGCAGCATGAGTTTCCAAGGTATCCGTCCCCGGGCGTGGTATTTCTCACACGGATTCATGAAGTAGTACTTGATCTTCCTTCGGAGGCATTCAGTTCTCTCCTCCATGCTCTGACACTGGTGGTCTTCCCACGAAATGGGACTGTTTGTCTCATGGACATCATAAGTCTCGCTGGACTCTTCCATGTCTGAATTTAAACTGCAGCGCCTAAAAACAGTGATCAAATAAGCAAGACACAATAAGCATATGTAGAGCAGACTATAATGGAAATGTGAAGCAAAATGTCAGCTCAGGCAAGAAACAAAGTGAAACAGAAACAGCCAGTGAGTTTTAGAGCTGAACTGAATCAGAACCGTCATCAAAAATTTTATAAGTAAAATATTGCACTCCCAAACAACTCCTTGGATGAATTATCGTACATCGTAATATTTCAGGTTAAATTTCTTGAAACTCTGCATGCCAATATAAACATATTTGTCCAGGTAGGAAATGTTTTAATGCATTTTATGCCCACAAAGAAGTTAGATTTTAGTGAGGTAGATACTAAAGCTCAGGGACAGCAGGGGTAATGAGGAAAAATAAAAATAAAGAGTGCTGAAAATTTGGGTTAATAATCAGTATCATTACTACCATATGTATTGTGTAGCCCAAATTGCAATAAAGACTTGTATTCAGACTCTATGCACCGATCCATTCATCCCTTAAGACTCATATTTATTATTACATTTTTGTTGTAATGTCTATAAAGTGCTTTAAAGACATTTTTGTATCCATTGAATCTTTTCACATTCTGTCAAGTTTATCCATTAGAATTTCAAATGAAAGACCAACACAAGGTAGTTTATTTTGATTATGAAATGGAACATAATATATAGTGCAATTAGACTCCAGTGTTCTCAGTGTAAAGGTTTGTTAGAGAATGTTATTGAACAAGCCGCACTGTTCAATCCATCATCTGAAATAGAAAGAGGATTAAACAACTGCAAACCTGTCAAACTATGTCTGTTTGCCTAAAGTGAGCAGCCAGGTGGGAACAGAATTATTCAGAAAAGCAGTCTAGAGGTTACTTGGTTACTCTGGATGAGCTGCAGAGATACAAAGCTGAAGTGGGAGAAACTGGATAAGTGACATCTACAATGTTGTTGCTCAAATAAATCCAAAAGATGCCACTTTCGCTGTTTGTAACAGGAAAACATGATTGTGGCAGTATCATGCAGGACATGTAAGCAGATTACAGTTAATGGGAAAAGCTGTCAGAGGCTGAAAAACACTTGAATCTGGGCTGAAGGTTTATCTTCCAGATCCAAATCAAAATGACTTATTTCAAGCCTTAAATCCACAACTATCCAATACTTAGGCATATCAAGTTAAAGACAGACAAAAACACATTTTAATCATTTTTCTTTCCCCTCTTAAATGTCTCAATCATAATGAAGTACACTGAGTTTACTGTTGTGGTGGAACAAAATGTGAAAGCAAGAGATATGAATACTTTCGCAAGGCGCTTTAACCAGGAAATAAATAAGTTCGCTTCTTACGATAAGAGTAAAGAATTTATTTACCAAACTTGGCGTATTATCAACCCGTTGTTCTAGTATCTCTGATTAGGATGAACGAGGGACAGTTTACCAAATGACAGAGTGTGGAAGAAGTCGTGGTGCATCTGAACTGAACATGAATAATTCATTACGGTTTCCACTCAGAGACCCGGGCAGATTCTGCCGCTAATACACTGTTTTCTCGTTTAGAAATAAGCATCCAAGAAAAAAGGATAATATTCCCAAACATAAGCAATAAATCTTCTACTTACCGTTCTTCACTTCAATCATTTTCTGAAGCACCCACCGCAGTTTACACGAACTTTGACTAAGATTCGTTTCAATAAAAACAATTCATCTTACGGGGATTTCTGGTTTGGTGTTAGGGTCATGTCTGCGTTCATATTACAGATCACTGATCTCCCGAGACTATAAATTCAAGCTTGCCCAGGTAAATTTATAACATTGTTTTGACGTCACTGTAAAGCTGAGACTTGATTGGCTTGTACAGCACTCTGTCAATGATTTTCCCCGCCCTCTTTTGTAACCCCTGGCAACCAAACAGTCCACAACTGACGAGCAGTTAGTTTTAGCGATAAAGGAGTTCAATATATGGCTTAAACTTCCGGTAAGAGTTATTTATTTGTATATAATCTGGTCTTAATCTATGTATTTTTATCACCGTAGCATCAGCAGCTAAAGATAATGTATTCAAGGTAGGTCACGGCAGTTTTGGGGGGCAAAACAATCCAAACGGTATGTCTCCAAAACCTGAGGTAAATTGCTACTGTAGTGCCCTGATGAGCAAAACAGTTTAATACTTTGTCTCAAACTATGTGCTTTTCTTTGGTTGCAAATGTTTGTTAGGAAAAAGCAGCTTTAATTCCGTATTTATTAAAAGTAACCACACAGTAATTCATTGGTGTTCATTTTAAACACGGTGGTGAGGCCTAAGCAGAATTGTATACAAAACAGAGAATCCTGAAAGAAAAAATAAGATTTTATCAATCGATTCATAAAATCTTTATTCTGGTTGTAAAACTATAGGCTACTGACTTGCATTTTCAGGCCTCTGACTCCTTGTTTAACTATTATTTCTTATTACAGAAAGAACATGTATTCATTTATTGCCTGTTTGAAAGTATTTATTTTAGTACACTACAATTTTCTTACCAATAACCTTAAAGGAACCTTGATGTACTTTATTCATACATTGATTTAATTGACCCTGAGAAATTCATTGTAATTCATGATTTCTCCACAAGATGTCAGCATATGCACTGATTTTGTTCATAATCCCGCTGACTGAAGTCTAGTTCCAGTTACAAACAGTGAATTTTAAAATGATTGATTGAGTCTCTGCCTCTGTTGGATATATGCCACTTTATCCTCAGTGAACGTGTTGATCCAAAGAAGAAGAATGGGTCCCAAGGCAAAAAGATCACCAAGTAAAGGAAGAGGGAAAGGCAAAGGGAAAGGTGAGGGTTTAATTAGATAATGATGATATTGAATACCTACTTATTCATGTTGTTACAAGGCACTAAATCAGAAGGCATTATGTATTTTTTTTAAATATAACTATATGTATGTTTGCTCTTTTAAAATCTCTAATGGACGGAATTATTTCCATTTCAGGCAGGACCAGTCGGTCTTCTACACGTGCAAGTTCATGTAAGAGAAATTTGGTATGCTTGTTATTTTTGCAGCAAAAGAAACAAACTAAAAAGCCAGATGCAATTTCATTACATCTGTATTGAAGTTTGAAAAACACACTTCATATTAAACTCACAAAACATTTGTTATCTTTTATTTTTATTAAAGAATCGGTCTCTTGACACATCTGATGGTGTGGCTTTTCTTTGGAATTCAGGCAGAACACTCTTGAGAGGATTTTTTTCTTTTTTTTCCCCATTTTTCCAGTTCATTTAAGATAATTTGATGTGCCTTGAGGCCTCACACAATCTACAATGTGATGTGCGTACTATTGCGTAGCCTCTTGACATACTCAGCTTTGGGTCCCTCTTATTTTAGTCTCGCATTCATCCTTGAAATCAAGCTTTTTATTTACCTAAATAAATTATCAACTGTTTTTATTATTATGCTATATTTCATTTTGTCCATTTCTGTTTTTCCTTAAAATCAGTTTTTACCAAATTCCATTTCTCTTTCTCAGGAACAGATCTACACTGATTTGCTTTTCAAGCCTTTCACACATTCCTCAGGGACTTAGCCAAGCCTTAACTGTACCTTTCCACTTCACCTAAACCCGAGTCTTAACCCAAAAGTCAGTGGTTAATCTTACATGCTCTAACTTTTAGTTGTGAATTAAAAAAAGATCCTCTGATCAACTATAATACAGGCCTTCTTTTGTTTACTCCAAGCAATGTGCCTTGTAAAAGCAACCAAAGTCCTTGAACTTTATCTTCTGCTACCATCATCCTTTTTCTCAGCAGCAACAGAGAAGAAGGTCAGAGTCGATTGGGAGGATGGATGGAAAAATCCTGGAAGAAAATAAAGCTACAAAAGAATTAACAATAGGGCAATAAATGTAGAAAGAAGCCACAGTTTAAAATTTGTTGAAAACTAATTCTACCACTTCACAATTATGAGCTATGATTTTCAAGTTGTGTCCCATGAAATCCCAATAATACAGTTAACGATTCTAATCTGACAAAGTTTAAGAAAATGTCATTAATAATAAACCATTTCCAACACACTCTAGGTCACTTAAAACCAATAGAAATGCTTAAACTCAGGTTATGATTCCAGAGAAACATAGAGAGTGATATAAAGAGAGAGAACATTGTGTGCTGGCAAGCCTTCAGTGAATTAAGCAAGAAAAGAGAGGCCTAATTTAGAATAATTTTCAGCAGCAGACAACAAATGCAATTTAATTGTACTCTGGGGGGAAGAAACATTGTACATCATACTCTGTTTTTTTTTTCTTCTCCTAAACAAATATTCTCTGTGAACACAAATGCCATGGCTGTCACATATCTTTGTGAAATGAGGGGTGTGAGTTTCCACTACAATGATTTGGCACGAAGCCTAAGTGGTGTGAAGCCTAAGTGACACGCCCAGCTGGGAAGTGGTTGCTCCAGCTTTACTTAAGCATTCCCCCCGTCCTCTCAGCAACCTTGTGGAAAGACTTTGAAGAGAGAGACCGCAAGGAGGAGGAAAACTGTTATTATGCAGAGTCCTGTTTACTTTTGTGTTCCCTGGACTGACACACAGCTGAGATATGGAGGAGTATACAAAGATGTCTAAAGTGTAAAATAAAACAATCACAACAGCTAAAAAAGTCTTCCAGTAGTCATTCAGCAGTATGTTAATATAAAGTAACAGTATTATTACAGGTGACAGTGTTTAGCAGCAATAAGTCAGCTAAACAATGGTTGTTGCTAGCCTGTGATGTTCGAGGAGGGGCAGGTGCATGAAATGTGTTTCTGATATGAAGCATGAGGGAAAAATGTTCCTTTGTGTATTTTACACCATGAGAACAAAAGCTTTATTTGCTTTTAATCTCCATATTTTATTGCCATTTTCAGTCACGTCTTATTTATAATTTCTGACTTATCTGTCATGTTGCTCTGACTTGGTAACAGATGAACTGACATGCTCTGAAAAAGTCAGTAGGTGAGCAATCTTTCACTTTGTCACTCTGCCAAAGTTTGTTCTTCATTGCAGGTGTCCAGGTTTTTGGAGCTGAATCTTCTTTGTATGAAATTTCAAAGTTGGCCATCATCATCATCACTTAATAGATGAAAACAGAGCCCTTGTGTTTTTTAGGACTGACTTGTATGTAGGTGATTCGGATTTCTGTGGAGAAAAGACTTCCTCAGCACGTGAAGAAAACAAAGAAACAGAGCTCGTTCTTTTGGGTTTTGTTTTGCACTTTTTGGAATTAGCAGATCAGGAAATCGTTCTCACTTTCTCCAGACAATGGCTCATTTTGGAAAAGTGTGTAGGCCAGGCTCACACCATTCTGCACATTGTTTCCACAGAACACAACTTTTGGTGAATGCTCAAGAAAAAGAAAAAAAGGAAACTCCAGCCCTCTACATTGTAATCCCAGTTTAACTCATTTCATGTAATCTGAACCAAGAGATCATATGAGTGTGGATTTTCAATATCAAGTTCATAATACAAAAAAGAAGGCACAGAAATTAAATTTTTGAAATATTTATCTTTGTGAAAATGTATCTGAATTTTAGATATGCTCAGTTTATATGCTTTAAGATGAAAGAAAATCTTCATGTTCCTTTTCTACATCAATTTAGTTTCATTCCTCTCACTTGGATTGTTTTCAATTGTATTACAGGTTTGTGAACAACAAACTTTCAAGAGAATAAGATTTAAAAAAAATGATTCTGAATTTTCTCCTCAAGATCACCCTGACGACATCTTCCCCCTGGTCCTGACGTCTGCCACCCAGGAGCTCTTCAACTGCCGTATTGATGAAGACGTCACAGAGAAGCACCCCTTCAAACTGCTCAAGAGAGACGACATCATAGACGACATGAAGACGAGAGCTGCCATTTCTGATTTCAGCCCAGTGAAACACGCTGTGCTTGTAAGATTCATCCAGACAAATAAACAAACAAACTGAGCTGCTACAACAACACATGGGTCATAAAACAAGGACTGTGTGAGCAAAAGGAGCTGGTTGAAGCTCACTCATATTTTGCCAGAATCCCTTTTACCACTTTACTCTTATTAGACGTTAGCGCCTCGTTAGCGGCTGACGCAGTCTCATCAGGCGTGATTTTCTTTTTCATGTTTAGGATATAACTCCTACATTTCATAGATGTCTTAGTGAGAACTTGGTGTCATTGTTTTCCCACAGGATTACCCAGAGGAAGAGATGCTGTTGGTTTTTGATTCAAACCTCACTTACGGCCAGTGTTTCTACTTGGTTCTGACACCAGAAAGCAAGGAACGAATCCTGAAAGTGAGACTTCAGTTTTATTATGTTATTAGTTTCACAAAATATGATCAAAAACATCAATTTCTGCCATTATATAACAAAGATGTTCCATATGTGATATATTTTTGGTGTATTGGGTAATTTAGCATAAACTCTTAAGAGCTTCAACTTTAATTTCCAAAACTTTGTCACTCAAAATCTACTACTACAGAAAGAGTTAATGAATTTTATAAAACATTTATTTTCAACTCCATAACCCAATCTCCTTCTGTCTCTGTCATCCAGACCCCAGAGGCTGAAGAGCTGCTTGAGTCCGAAAAAAGACCAAAACTTTGGATTCCTCTTGGTAGCGAGAAGGAAATAGAAGAACCTGTCAAGGAGACGAGAGAAAAGGCATACCACAATAGTAATGCAGAGTAAAGTTAAATGAAAATACATTTGCTGCTGCTGTTGTATTGATTTTGTCTTCTTGTCCTCGTCAGCTGAGGCTCAGATTAAGACTGGACCGGGAAGGTCAGTCAGAGGTCTGTTTTTCAGACCGCGACTGTGCAGAGTCAAAGGACAGCCACTTGGAGTGTACTTCTTATGAAGACAGTAAATTCAAGATCAAGAAACTGATGAGTGATTGCGGAGTGCAGGCTGTTCCCATGCTGCAGACCAACGGTTGCCAGACAATGAGGTATAATGATGAACCTTTGTGCTTAAAACATTTAATCAGCACAAAAAGACTGAAAGGTTCTGGCCTTTCAGTCGGAAACAGATTGAAAGAAGTCTACCTGGAACAACGACGTACATATTTCTTATTAACATTGTTTTCCTTGCAGGATGGTTCCAAAGGACACGTTCACTCAGTATGAACCAAGAGAGTTCAGCACCAAGGAAAAAGAAATGATTCTTAAAGAACAGAACCTGAGAGATTTTTGTGGGAGACAGATTCCCAGGTAAAAATAAATGGTTTTGATTGGTTGTTTTCCCATCAAATCAGACTCAACCAACTAGATTTGAGAAAATATAAAACTCCCACCCATTACAGTGACTTCGCATAAGATTGCCTGTTATCACAGTCAGCTGTATTGCTTTTTGGTTTTAGGATGTTGTTTGCCCTGCAGCAGGAAGAGATCATAAACGTGTTTCTGGATGACTGGAGGTCCCTGGCGACCGGGATTGAAATCTGTGACTGGTCAGGGCAGGTGTCTGATACTCTGGTGCTCCATCAGGTCTTCACAGATCAGAAGTTCGCTAAAAACAAAACAATTAGTTGCCTCAACTGGCACCCTACAATACACGGTAAAGTGCAACATTTTAAAGCAGTTAAGCTTTTGTTTTCCCATCAAGAACAGAAAAGTAATGCAGAGATGAGCTTTAATTATGTTGATAGTTGAAAACATAATTGTTTTGCGTGTTTGTGTGTGTGTGTGTGTGTGTGTGTGTGTGTGTGTGTGTGTGCTGCAGGTGTAGTTGCTGTGGCCCTGACAAAAAGACACAGGGAGCCTGCAGAGACGGCCTCCAGTCCTCCGCTCATTGTCTTCTACAGCTTCTCTGACCCCTCTAATCCCCAGGTGTGACAAGCAAACAAGAAAACCCTCCAACACACAAGTAAAGAAATCTCTTGCACATCTCTTGGAGAAAAGCTTTTAGGAGAAACAGCTGGAATGAATTGCACTTTGTCATTCAGGACTATTGTTTGCTGCAGGAAAATTTGAGAGCGCCTATTGATTTGACCATAGGCTCCCAGTCAATAAACCTGAGCAGCTAAAGTAATGTAATACCTCTTCTACGTGATGTAAATCTCCGGAGCTTGAGTGGTCCATTGCTTCATTGGCTAAAGTGGGGTGTGTGGAACTTTATACGCATATCTGATGAAATGCAGTTGATGCTAATGGATTGTTGTATTGTAAGACGAACCTTGCATTAACAGACAAGACGGAAGACTGCAGTGAATAAAAACTCATATGATATCTGAATCTGCCTTGCAAAAGTATTCATACTCCTTTATCATTCCTGCAGCTTTTCACATCAGGAGCTTAGAACCGTTGCATATTCTTCTCTAGAAAACTGCTCAAGCTCAAAAACACTGAATGATTTATTTTCCAACCTTTCCACAGGTTCCCAATTAGATTCTGGTCTGGACTTTGACTAGGTCATTCTAATACATGAATTTGCTATTATTTAAGCTGTTCAGTTGTAGCTCTGGCGGTAAGTCTTAAGACTTTTGCAGCCTCCCTGCAGGTTTTCTTTCAGGATTGCCCTGTGTTTAGCTTCATCAATCCTTCCGTAGACTCAGACCACATTCCCCGTCCCTGATGAAGAAAAATATTCCAAAAAATATCATTTTTATCTCATTCGACCAGACAACCAGAAGGTTTGCTATGTTCCCTACTTGGAATGTGGCAAATTGCGTACAGGACTTCTGTTGTCTGGCTGTTTTCAGGCTCCTCTTCCATAAAGACCAAACTTGTGGATTCCTGTTAACACATTCTCTCATCTGAGCTTTGGATCTCTGCAGATCCTACATCGTTACCATGGGCATATAGTGAAGTACATTGACCTTTTAAACTGTAACGTGACAGAATGTAGAGAAATTCAAAGTATATGAATACTTTTGCAATGTACTTCACACAGGTTTCTGTGAAATGCAGTGTTTATGTTTTGTATGTAGTATGTTTTCTTTTTGATTTTCTCTTATTTTTTTTTTTTGCAGTTTCTCCTTGAATGCCCAGACGACATTCTTGCATTCCAGTTCTCCCCCTCCAATCCAAATATTATTGTTGGCGGCTGTATAAATGGCCAGGTGATTTTTTTTTTCCTGTACCACCTTTCCTGTCTCTTATACTCTGAAAAGTTCAAAATGATTTCTTTCTTCACACAGGTCTGCTCTTCAGCCCACTATAAAATACTACTCTCATTTAAGCGTTATGTTCTCAGGTGATTTTGTTCTACTGACTGATTTTGTTCGTTAACTCATGTTTCAGATTTTGTTGTGGGACCTCTCTGCTCATGTCACCTACATACAGGCAACACAATCCAGCAGTAGAAAAGATTCAACAAGTTCAGACAAGTTTGTAAGTACAAATATATTTGGACTTTGCCAAATGCCAGAATATTGAGATAAAATTTTAAATTTTTTTTATTTACCGGTACTCTTTTCCAAAGTTTAATCCATTTACATACATTTTCTTAGTAATTGATAGCAGTGCTTTTCAATTGTATGGCTTGGAGCAGACTTTTCACCGCAGTGGGAATTGTGTCCGACTCAGTCAGTTTTGGCCAACTGCACTGATGCTGCTGTATTTAAACAGGCACATATACTAGGTCCCCACATTTACTTTGTGTGTTTTTATGGTCTCTACAGTGGAACAGCTGTCTCCATCCCTCTCCTCTCTGCTTTATTCTCCTTTACTTCTCCCCTGTCATCCTTCTCCCTTTCTCTATCTTTGTTTGCTCTTAATTCTCTTGAGTCAACACAGCACAGTGCCAGCTGTTACACAACTCCCCATCTACAACCGTGGTTTGTCCCCTTATGCAAGATAACGTTCTGGTAAATCAGATCACTTTTCTCTCTGCTGTTTGCAGAGTAAACAATAGCAGTTGTGCTGGTTAAAAGGACTTAATTTGGATGTTTGGATCTATGGAACATGGACATTTATCTGTTATCGGCCTACCAGATAAATCACTTTGGTTTAACTTGTTTCTTTATTATGAAGGCTGCATGCTGAATGTTTGTTTTCCCTTGCATACATATTGGTATCATGGCAAAAAACAAAAAAAACAAAAAAAAAACACATTCTTCAAGTATTTGGATTAAATGTGAACCCTGGACTTTTTTGATATCCCGCTGAAGCATTTTGAATGGCTTTTGTGCTGAATACAATCTGCCTGATTTGATTGATTTGTCAGATTTTACTGTGCAGTGCCTTTTTGTGTTTGCTGTCTCTCCAGGACCTTAACGACAGCAAAGAGAATATTCCTATTGTGCGATTCTGTGCGGTGTCAGCCTTAGAGAGCAGCCACAAAGCCCCAGTTACTGATGTGCAGTGGCTGCCGCCAACATTCGAGGTACAGAAAAGTTAAACGTCGAAGAATTAGAGGCAACTTTGAAAGAGAGATACGTTTAATCTAAATAGAGTAAGGTTAATATTAGAAAATGTCCACTTGAAGAAAGGGGTGTTCTTTTTGTGTGAATATAGCATTATACTTCATGTAAATAGTAGACCAAATGTAAACTCTAAAGAGTCATTGTTTATGTAAGTACATGTAGAGATTTATGGAGAAGATATAGACTGATCCTCAAAGTCAACTGTGGGATATACTGCTTACTACCAAGATGACAAAAAAGAACATTTATTGAAGCTTTGGCATGGGCCTTGCAGTTTCTTTTCTCCTGTCGGCTCCTACTCCTCACATCTATAGAGGAGCGTCATAAATCATTTTCACGTCTTGTATTCATCAAGATGGGTGAAAAAATTGTAAGCATCAAAGTTCCCTCAGGGGAAAGATTAACATCCTACATTGCTATAGACTTGAACTTTTTCACATTGTCAATCACGTCTGTTTCCTTTTTGAGGAATTAGCATTTTAGACAAACAGAAAGCATAACAGGAGGAAAAGGATGCCTGGTTTTTCAAATGAAATTGTGATAATTACGATTTGCATTGTTCTTAATTTGTACAAAGCTTCCCTTTTATGCACTTATTTTGTAACTTTTTCTCTGATAAGGTTACTATTTTGGGCTTACCAGTGGAGAACAAGCAGAAAGTCTCGGTTCAGATCATCACCTGCTCCCCTGACTGGTAGGCTATATTTTGAAAAACACGAAATGTTTGAAAGACAGATTTAAAGGAACTCAAGGCACCAACTCAGTGTGTGTGTCTGAATTTGAACTTCTGATTTTGAGTTTTTGTCCGTTTCCAGGTTTGACCTTTTTGCCTCATTTTGCTCCATAGCACTCTTCGTTTTTGGGACGTGAGACTTCCAGCTGTGTTTACGAACACGCCTACAGAGAGCACGCCGGCTGTCGACCATAAGACCCCGATGACGACCTGCAGCGTCCCTGAAACTTTCAAACACCTTGACAGGACATGGAAACCATTGTTCAGAGTAATTTAGCTTTGGGAATTTGTGATATGTCTAGAACCTAAGCTAATTTTATATGCATTCTATCCCATAAGGATTTGAAATATGAAAGGTAATAGAACGATGCAGAATCAAGGATCTTTTATCTTGTGTCATTTGTCAGGTTTCACTGTCAAAGATTGATACCAAAGGAGAATATGTTCCTATGAAGTTCAGCTTTGAAAATGTCATCGCTCCTACAGGTAGGGCAAAAGGAGGGATATTTCATTTTTGTATTAATTTTAATACTTTTGCAATAGAATTTTAGAAATGTTACAAATTTAACAATTTGAAGGGGCAGTATTGTGTAAAATTTACTTTTTTGACCGTTATGATATGTTATAATGTTTTTTCCTAATCAAAAACATAACTGGGGTGTTGCTTTGATTCTTTCATGCATTTTTGAGAAATCTTTTAATCTCCTATGGATTAATAGAGGAGCCATGTTGTGATGACTTCCTGAAGGCGGAGCTTCAGAAAAAGCAGGAGTTTTTAAAAAGACAGAGCTTTAAATTATGAAGTGAAACTTCTTTTAGGTCATATTTGATATATATAGAATTTTATAACAGCCAAACATAGTTACTTGATTGTGCTATAAAACGACATTATGTGCCTGGAAAATACATAATATTAACAAAGATTGTGTTTAGTTTTGGTTTGAAAAGTTGATTTCATTGACGAGCACAATGAGGCTGTCTTCCTTGAGTTTCCCACCACTCTCTTAAGAGTCTTTCTTCCAAAATAAATTTCTGGTAGCAAATCACTGGCCTTGCTCACTGTCAGCTCTTTGTAATATCTTGCTCAGAAAGCTTGAGGAAGGTTGAATGTGTCCATGCTGGTCAAGAAGAGACGTGTCTTTGTCTGTCTGGAGGTCCGGCTCCATAAACACCACTTTGGTAGCTGGCTGGTTGGGGAATTAATTTGCTGCAAGGTCATCTTTTTTTCACTTAACCCAATCACTCACCAATTAAGATTTTAATGAATATGATGAATATTTTGGTTCAGCTTAAGGAGTTTTCCTATCTTACTGACAAGGTAAGTCTTTGTATTGACTCCAGTGTTCATCATTTTGCTACCACTGCTGTTTCTGAAAGTGGAGCCATTTAACAGTCATTTCTAGCACAACAGATTTACTTTGCATGATTTTCCACACCACGTTATGGTCAGCAGGCTTCACGGTCACCGTGTAACAGGTTGACAGCCATGTCCTTGGGAAGCACTGGATCGATTTCTGCCGCGGTGCAACATAGTCTTACTGTTTTCTTCACACGTTTTTAAATGGACAAATGAATTCAGAAAATGTGGAACAGAAATGTGCTGAGAAATCAGCTGCTGGGCAAAACAAGCTGATTTTCTGGCTTGAGCGACTCTGATGTTTCTGACCAGTAAGGTCATCAAAAATCTCACTGCTTTGGCCAGATAGTGGTTTAAAAAAGTTGCTCAGAGTTAGTTAGTTTTACTCTCATGATGATTAAAGTGAATGGAGGGAAGGCTGCTTTGGATAACTTTTTTCCTTAATAAAAACATTTGGTTGTATCCTCCCCTAGCTAGTCCCTTTTCTTTATAGAACCGTCTTTCCCAGTTTTTTTTCTCATTCCTCTCATCCTTTTCCTACCCCATTCACCAGACACACCTCTCCTTTTCTTCCCTCCTTTCGTCTTCCCATCATATCGTTAATGGTGAGAGTACTGTGCAGACGGCATCAATCCGATCTTCATTTCCTTACATTAAGCATAAACCGCTGTCTCAAACTATTCCTCTTCTTTCTGTGTTTTTTCTAAGCCATCTCTCTTAGTTGGTAGAATTATGATTCACACTTTAACCTTGTTTTCCCTCTCAGAAACAGATAAAGACATTAAAGGGACGGAGGTCTTTCCGGACTACAGCCAACTCATGCTACCTGCATCTGAAAAGCTGAGGGAGATGGACAGCATCAACACCAAGTTTTTTGTTGGGACAGAGGTAAAACTTCAAATTGTCGAAACTTCAAAAACCAAATCCACAGCAGCATTTTTTCAGATTTATTTTCTACTAAGTCTTTTTTCTTCCCAAACTCCCTTCAGTTTACATTACAATGTTTTGTAAAATTGCTGAAGTTTTTTTTAAAGCTAAGATGATGACAGAACATTGGCTTTGAATGGTTAAGAAACCGTCAGGTATGTGTGGGTTTGGTATATTCTGTGATGAATCTCATATAACGTGTCGTGTTTTCACTGCCAGAACGGAGAGATCATTTACTCTGACTGGAAAATGGAAAGCGACGACTCTGGGCGCCCGCACAGTGAGTGCTGCCATATTTCTAGGTTGTTTAAAAAGGGGCCTAAACAATATATGCTTTACCATCTGTAAGCACTTTCTTATCAAACCAAGACATTCATCACAATAAACTGAACTGTTAAACTTTTGTTTTTCAGTTTCATAACAATAAATCTGACACCCATATCCCTTTTAAATCACCCTTGTCCTTAGGCAGCCATGCTAAATTTAATTACCCTCAGGAAATGTATAGGATTGCAGAAGTTTGACTTGTCTTCATCATTTATTGTGACTGAGACTGGAAATCACAATCAGTATTGTGCCAAGTAAAACATGCCTTTTCTCACAATGTGCTGCTGCGCTCGCAGGTTCCAAACCCTTCGCGTGTTTCAACACCCATCACTGGCTGGTGAACACAGTGCAGCGATCTCCATTCTTCAAAGACATTCTTTTGACAACAGGAGGCTGGAACTTTGCCATTTGGAAAGAGGGAGTCATGGTAACTACACTAAAAACAAGTCCACTGGGCATAAATTTTGTGCCCAGAGTACATACAAACACCGTACAAGGTTATACTGGTTATATTATTTAATAATGGAGGAAATTTTTATTTAATATACAGGTCCTTGCAGAAGGATTCACACCTCTTGAAATTTTACAAATTTGTGTTAGAAGAACAGCTCTCTGTGTGTTTTATTGAGATTATAATCTGAAGAATGTGGTGAGCATATGCCATTTCTGCTCTGATACCCCTAAATAAAACCCAGTGAATCTGACTGTCTTCAGAAGTCACCCAGTTATCAGCTAGAATCGACTTGTGTAATTAATTCTCAAAATACCTCCAGAATAATAGTAAACAACATCAACACGGCAAAGGTTAAGGAACAAAGCAGACAGAAGGTTAAAGCTATAAAACAATATTTGGCTTTGATATTTATGAAGGGCTTTTCCGATGAGAACAAACCGTTTCAGATCACATTGGCTTTACAGATTGACTCTGGGGGGAAAGTTAATGTCTCAGTGGCAGCACCTTGAAAAGTAACATTCTGTAAAATGTTTTGTGTAACAAGTAAAATATTTGCTCCTTAACTTCATTTAACTTACTGTATGTTGCACATCTACAATAATTTGTTTCCCCATTTTACTCTAAACAACTAGGGCTTTTGGAGCATATAGATAACTTACCAAGTTACCAAAAAATAACTTCAGATTTGCTGTTAAAATGTATAAAGTTGCATTCGCTGTTTTCCCTGAAACTGCTGCATGCAGGACGGCCCGCTGGTTGCGTCGCAATACTTTGAGCAGGAGTGCACGGTGGGATGCTGGTCGCTGTCCCGGCCGGCTGTTTTCTTCATTGGAAAAACAGATGGCAGTGTGGAGATATGGGACATGCTAAAAAACAGCAGTGAACCACTACAACTCCACGCTCACATCAGCAAAAGCAAGATTACCTGCATGAAAGCCTGCAGTTTCACGGGTGAGAAAACACATGCGTTACCGGTTATATTAAAACTTGTATATGTGACTTTTATTTAAAAAAAAAAGTTTGTTTTTTTTTTTTTTTACGAATTTGTTAAAACTGACACATGACAGGATAATATGAGACAGATAATCTCAGAAACAATTAAGCTCGTCCACCTCCTCCCTGTGCTGCTGTTGCTGTCTGAAGAAATGCACCGCTCCCATTCAAAAACAACCAATCAGAACCAGGAGGAGGGCCTTAGAGCTGTCAATCAGGCTCGTGTGCACGCTTGAGCTTTCATAACATGCTCTGCTGACAGGGAGAAGCTGTAGTGTAGCAAAGAGAAAGGGGAAGGCTCTGAGCAGCACATACCATGGCATGATTGATGGCATGATTGACAGAAATTATCAAATGAAAGCTAATTTGTGTTTCCCAGCTACCATTAACAACAACTGGGAATGTCACTCCTAGGCTCCTACCAGTGTTGACATGTGCTTTTGCAAATTTACTATTTAAAGGTATTTTTCAGTACTGTCTCTACAGCTGTTGTCACATTACACCTGTACATGTTTTGTTTATTTTCTCAAAGTTTAGCTCTGTGTTCAGTAAGTCAGCAGGCTGCTTATTTAAATTGTTCTCTGCCTCCAGCCGAGCAGCACTTCCTGGCTGTTGCAGATGATCTTGGGGTTCTTCGTATTTTTGAAATACCAAAGGCCCTCTATCTTCCTTTCGGGCACGAGGTGAGGCGGCACAGCTAGACTGGTTTGTTTGTTCAAACAATTTATAATAATAAGTCTGAGTAACCTTGCCCATGACATGTTCTAATTTCAGCCGTTTATTGTTTACCTAACCCTAGCCATAACCACGCAAAAATATTCATTTCCATTTGCCTTTTTTTTTTTACAGTTTGCTTTTACAAACACAAAACCACATGATTTTGAAGTTGAAAGAAAATGTTGTGTGAAGAACAAAATTCTCATGTACTCAGCCCCTTCTACTCTGATATCAATAATTAAACTCAAGTGCAACCAATTGCTTGAGCAGTCCTCTAATCAGGAAATAGAGTCCACCTGTGTGTGGTTAAATCTCATAAATACAGCTGCTCTGTGAAGATCTGAGGTGTGTCAGAGAACTTTAGTGACCAAACAGCATCATAAAGGATCAAGGAATAAAGTTCTGAAGAAGTTTAACGTAGGTTTAGGGTATAAAACAATATTCTACGCTTTGAACAGTTGACAGTACAGTTCAATTTTCCACAAGAGGATGGCACAGTTCTAGACTTCCTAACAGGCATGTTTGACACAAGTTATAGTTGGGAACACAGCAGAAATGTCAAATTAGAACCTGTGGTTGGAGACCTGACTTAAACGCTTTGACCTACATTTAAAAAAAAACCTGCGGAAGAAAAGTAACACAAAACAGTAGCATGAAACATGGGTGTGGCAGGATTATTTTGTCCTTTTCCTTTAACTTCAAACTTTTGCAGTAATTTGTGTTGATCTGTCACATAAAATCCCACTAAAATGCTAGTGGTCACAATTTAAAAGAATATAAAACAATTGAAGGGGTATGAATTTGTAAATCTGATTTTCTGGGTTATTTGCAGGATTTAAGCATGAAGAGATACTTCGATCTTGAAGCAGAGAGTTTGAAGGACTATTTAAAGAGAGAAGAAAACTGGACTAAGAAAAAGGAGGAGGAAGAAATGAAGATGAAACAGAAAATGGTAAGACGTGTTAGAAATCTGAACAAAGAAGGTAAAGAAGATGCAGAAATAAATCTGTTCAAGTGAAGCTGCTAACAAGTTTACATTTTTAGCTGTTTTAAAAAGCATATTGTACAGTTATTTAAGATTCCAAGCTGCTGTCCAGCAACATTTTTGAGCAACATTTAAATGCGTTTAAGTCAAATAAAACACTTGTCAGTTTATGTATACTCTGAAAAAAGAGGCAGCAGCCTGGCCCTCTTTGTGTGTTTATCAGTGTCTCTTCTTTTTTCCTGGCCTCATGTTTAATTCATCCTTCATGTTATTTGATACTGATAGTGCACGTATTGCCAGGCAGTGTCTGGCAAGCTCTTTGCTAACTATATAGGCTAAATCTATTAAGGGCTAAGTGTTTCCATATCAGACTGGATAGCAGCTGCAGTATGAAGGCAGGTAATGTTTGTTTCTCTACCAAAGGAGAGCTGCGAGTTAACCTCCATCTTTACTGCTTCTTGAGATGTTTTTTTTATCATTATGTGCACATTTGGAGAGAAAGGAAGGAAACATACTAGTAGAATAGTTTGGTTTTCTACTGGGACCTGAGGACCTGAGTTTTATTTGATAATTAGCATAAAAGTTCTGCAGTAAATTGAAATCTAAGGGTGCATTCACACCCAGCCACACATGGTACGCTTTAATCAAACTGTAGTTTGTCTGACTGTAGTCAGACAAACTACATTAATTGATGTGATTGATTGATGTGACTCAATCAATCAAACAAATTTTATTCTTCAGGTGACAGACAGAAGGCCGACTTTGTAACTGTCTTCATGTGTCTGTGAAGGTTCAGGTCAGAGTCCATCACTACACCCAGATTTCGGGCCTGATCGCTGGTTTCCAGCTGTAATAACTGAAGCCGTGCATTGATTCTAGATCACTCCTCTTTAGGTCCAGTGATAATAACCTCAGTTTTGCTTCTGTTCAGTTGGAGAAAGTTGTAGCACATCCACACATTTATCTGTTCTAATCATTTATTCAGTGCTTAGATGGGTTCAGAGTCGCCTGGTTACATCTTAATGTAGAGCTGTGTATGTAGTTGTTGAAATGTGCTATACAAACAAACTTGATTGACTGCATTTCAAATCTTTCTGTGTCTCCAGGAACCTGAAAAACCAGAAACGCCCCCAAAGGAAATCCAGCGTCTGGACTTAACAGAGTACAGCGATGACCTGATACTAGAGGAAGAACTCTTACAGGACATGGGCCTGTGGCCCATTGCTGCAGAGTCGGAGAGGAAAAATACCGAACATCACCCACATTCATGAATATTTACACAATTTTTTATATACAGAGCAGAAGCTTGTTTGTTTGCCTGATTTTTGTCCACTTTTGATATTGTTTGTATAGAGATTGTCTTTTTCTCCTAAATGTAAAGGTTTGTATTTTTATTGTTTTCAAAATAGTTTTTCTAAATAACCATAACTTTCTTTTTTTGTCGTCTATATTTTATTCAGATCTAAAACTGTTTCCTCTTTTTAGCTTTACGTCTCACATTTATTACAAATTGTGTTGCCTTTGTTTCATATGAGCTTTGAAAAACCTCTGTTTATTGGGAAGCTAACTTCAAGAACTTTCTAATTGGAGATTCTTTTACAATGTTAAGGCTTTTTCTAATTAAACATTAAAGTGTAGTTTTTCTGTTCTTCAATAAATTACATTTTTAAAAATAAACTTTCTAAGCCATTTCTTCACCTCCAGAACATTGTGAAAGTTGGAAACATCTTGTCCCAGAGTGAGGCAGAAAAGTTATTCCATGCATTTGTTACTTCTAGTCCAGTCTCCACTAATTATTTCTTACTAGGAAGCACAGATTATTCAGACAGATTATTCAGTAAAAACCCTCCAGCTTATCCAAAATGCTACGGTGTGATTTCTAAAATTAAAAGGAGAGGTGAAATCTTTCCAGTTTGATCTTCTCTTGGTAGACTCCCTGTTAAACTCGGCATATAACTCACTTAATGAATTTTATTTGTCTGCATTTCATTGTTACCAGGATTTAATTGGAATGTAGCTCAATTTAAATGTCTATGTGACTGGAGCTTATATTTTTGTGTGATTTGGTGCTTGTAAAGTGATTTGAGATATTAATAAAGTCATAATATTATTCCTTTATTCTGGTAATATTATGCCTTTATTCTTGCATTATTACCACTTTATTATGACTTCATTCTCATATGAGTTTATTCTTGTAATTGTATTCTTTTATTTTTAAAAATTTCTTAGTATGGCCCTAATACTCTGTATGTTTACCAATACATAAAAACAGACATTGTTTCTCTCGAGGTGCCTCTCTTCTGGGGGATGTTTGTCATTTTCCATCATAAAAATATATGTCGGCTTTAAGTCCATACTCCCAGAGGTATGAATAATTTTGAGCCTATTTGTATCAAGTACATCATCCCTAAACGACCAGAGAGGCAGGTGGTTTATCACAGCAGCTATGACTTTTCTCAAAGGTAAATTAAATTTGATCTACTTCTGTGATGTTGGACATTGCAGTGAGTCTTTCTTCTGTTTTCTGTTTCCATCAGTTTTTCTTCTTCTTCATGTTGATTAAAAAAAATAGCTGAGCAGCAAACCTTTAGTCCCAGAATGACAGCCGGTGTCCTGTCAGAAAAGAAACGGCAGAGAAGGCGTGGGGGGGGGGGGGGTTCAGGTCAAATACTGCATAATGTAGGGGCAGCTGTCTATTGGCAACTTTTCACACTGTGTTCACGATCGCTCAAAAGGAGAAGGAGAGCACAAGGGTTGACAGAATCAATGAACGACACAAGCTCAGCCTCTGGGGAAGCGGGGGTGGCAGAGAGGGAAACGGCTCTGCGGCGAGCCGGGCTCTGCTTCACTCTGCCCATGACTCATTCACGTGGACGGCCCTGTCACGGAGCGCACAGAGAGAGGAGGAGGGTGAAGAATGGGCTGATGTGAGGGCCCACAGAGACAGGCGTCCATATGGCCCCTGAGGCTCCAACAAGGTCCCGGTGACAAAAGGGGCCTCTGCTCTCCAGTCGTCTCCTCTTCAAACCTCTCTGGGAAATCTGTTTCAGAGTGCCTCTCACTTTCTCTGAGGGCCAGCTCAGGAATGCGCCGCCTGCAATCCAACACTCACTGGCTAGTTATTGTTTTTATGGCTGATGCGCTGAATCTTATGTAACAGCCTGCGCCTTTTTTTCTTTTTTTTGCAGCAAAAACTTTTGTGCAGAGATGTGTAGAGAAGCTGCTGGGCTGGCCGCCTCTTTAATGTTCGGGACAATGGTCGGCAGCGCAGCAATAAACCCAACCTCTCCCACTGGCATGAGGGGGGCATTCATGATGTCAGATTTTCCTCAGTTGACTTCTTCATCTAAGTCCAAGAGATTTCCCAAACATAAAAAAGAGATCTGTAACTAAAGAGGCTGTCAATACAGAATGGATTGCCTGGGGTTCAATTTTTATCGCCGGTTCTTCAAAGTTTCCAAGCGAGATCCTGGGAAACAAAGCAAGCAGGTGCTGTGTAGGAGGAGCTGTAAATCTGGCTTGGCGAATTAAGCCATTGCCTTGGTATTGTTCTGGCTGGCCTCTTCGCAGCTCCTGCTGGGACGGGTGTTAGGTGGGGTGTTTTTTTTTTCTTCTTTTTTTTTGTGAAGGTCCACTTCCACAAATCTCCCAACATGGGGGCACCCTGCACATTCAACACATGCTCATCCAAGCTGGAGCCCAGCTGCACAGAGATGGCAGAACAAGGGAGTTGATGCATTACAAAAACAAAAAAATAATCTTACAAATTGCTTACAGAACTGCTTGGTTGTGTTTCTCTTTTTAAACAAGAGACATTCCTCTGAGCAAACCTTAGTTTCTACAACGATCTGCACTTATTTCATCAATCTTTTGATATATTGCTGCAAAGCAGCAAGCTGTTTCTGCTTGGAGCCTCTGTGAGGTAGGTGGTAGGTTTCATTATTTGACCCTTGACCTCATAAGGGATCAGGTGGCCAGGACACTGCTGTGGAATGTTACCCCCTTGACTCCTTTTCATTTTCTAACTTAAAGCTCTCAGCGGTTTGTAGTCCTCTCTTTGGTAACGTGTAACACTTCTAACAGTTCATTGTTTTTATACATCTCAGGATGCGCTCTTCAGCTGGTCTTGATAAATGGTTCTTCCTGTCAAGGTCTTCTGAAAGTTACAGCATACTGAGACTATTGTGGGAAAAATAATAATATAAACAAGAAGAATGAGGTCTCACAAAACTAGAGCAGAGGAACATTGCTGAAGGTGTTTATTAGGAAATAGAGGAAACAATCTGAACAAACAGAAGCAGAAAGAGGTGTTATTGTTCAGAAGTCTGCATACCCCTTTAAAACTCGCTTGTTTTAAGATTATAATCAACTATTTCAAAACCGTTTCCTTATACTATGTCATATTTATCCTGAGCAAATGTTCTCTAAGTCTAGAGGATTGCATATTTGCTTTGCAGTTCTCACAGCTAGAGTGAACATGTGCAAGACTTTGCACATGTTCAGTGTTTCGAATGTTATTCAGATATTTGGATCACAACAATACACAAATTTCTCTACTTTCAAAACTACTTTTAAAGCTTTTTGACCAAAATTGGGGATGAGAAGCTCTCTCTTTTACAAAATATCTTGTTTAATGTGGAGTCCTGCATGCATTAAGGTGTTTTTGAAAGAATGCTATTGGTCCAAGTTTTTGTTTCTAAAAGATATAAATGTTTCAGTAAACTGTGAGTCATTCACATTCTACTTTTTCAACTATTTACATTTTTCTTTTCAAAATATCTACCTGCTCCAACAGAGGATGGAGTTGCTGGTGGCTACACAGCCAAAGTTTCTCCGTTGACAGCCGGAGAATGCTCGGCTGACAGCAGGAAGGCAATATTATAAACTAAAATACCAGCTGGATCACTGCACTTCCTCCACATAACTTTCCATCCTCTCTGCGCTTCATATCAGCTCAGTGTTGGAGCCCAGAGGAAGAACTTTGACTAACAGTGCGCCACCTGCAAGTTTATCAAACCAGTCAGGCCCGAATCGTCTCATTAAATCTGAGCCCAGCTGCTGTCAAGGCCTCTTTTCTGTCTCACCTTTCACATTCTTCTTTCCTATCAAGCAGAGCAAACCCTCCTGTCCTCCAGCTCAAAGGGAGAATGCTCTTTTCTGGAGGGGCGGGAGGGTGAGAGGTGATGAGCAGCTTACCTTTAGGAGGGATTAGCCTTATTAAAATGAAATGGTCTAGTCCTGAGTGACAGAGCAATGGAGGTGAAGCGGGGAAGAGGCTGGTAGGACAGAGAGGGGCTACGTTATGTGAGGCTTTTGGCCCCTGAAGATCTGAGGCACCGCTCCCGTGTTCTCCTTCCCTCCATCCTCCACTTTCACTTCTCTTTTTTTCTCGCTCTCTCTTCATCTCCCTTTCAATTTTTCATCTGCTCTGTTCTCTCATCATCGCTGGGGTTCAGAACAGCCGGATCTGTCAGCGCTGCGTCAAGAGATCTGCCCCCAGGGCCTCAGATGAGCTGCCAAGTACAGGGGCAGGACCGCGGGGGGAACAAAAGGCCCCCAAAAAACACACCAGAAATCCTGGGACTTTGGTACGTTGTGTTTAATAGCTCTACTATTGACGTGTACTGATGTAAGGAATGCGTACCCAGGGCCACAACGTCTAAGAAATGGATAAACAGGCAAAAACTGGTTTGTCTCTGTGATCTATACCAAGCCAGTTGTTTTAACTATTTTTTATTTTTATGTGTTTGAAACGCATAAAGACAAGTGAAAAAGATCATTAATGTGTTTTTTCTGATATTAGATAGCAGTAGCTGTGTTTCCATGACAAATGTTTGCAAAAATTTTTTGATATTCTGCCAATGTAGAAAAACACAATTTTGTAATTGCAGAGCTTCCATTAAATAAACACAGTTAAAGTCACACGTGAATAAATTTGTTACATACTTACCACACCATCATCCCCTTATGACTTCCTGTCATCTTCTTCATCTTTTCCACCAGCAGCAACATCCACTTGTTGATCACTTGACTCATATGATGTGAGAAAGTGTTTCCATGGCAGTTTTGTGAATGACACAAATTTTGATACAGCAGAAAAACCTCCTCGTCCTGGCATAAAGACTTTTTCTCAAAATTTTATTATTATTATTATTTTTTTAACCAGCCATGTTTCCATTAAGTACATTTATTTTCAGAATTCAATTTGTACACACTTATGGTCAGTGGTGCAGAGAATGAGGAATGATGGAGAACAAACACAGGAGGAGAAAGGAAAAGAAAGCTTTTCTAAAAAGCTACTGACAGGTTTGACCTTTTTGTTCAATTTAAAACGATGCTAATTTTTTTGCTAATTCTGTAAAATAAACTGCATCTCTTCCACATGGAAGTAAGTGAGGTGTGTGAGTGGCACAGTAGTCAATGTTTCCATTTTAATAGTCACTCATAAATTCTATCATAAAATTCAAATGACTGCAAAAAAAAAAAACAAAAAAAAAAAACAAAAAAAAAAATATATATATATATATATATTTTTTTATTTTTTTTATTTTTTATTTTCCTGCTGAGTTGAACATATAGTCGAATTTAAGTTAGTTCTAATTTGCTTAAAAATAGTGGGCAGCCAGTATCATTGGAAATATGTTACAATAAAATATTTCAGGAAAGCCACACTAATGTATCATATTTGCATTCCTCAGCCAAAGAAAGCCATTGTGTGAGGGATTCTGGGACACGCAGATTGGTCTGTGAGGGATGAGCAAGTTATCTAAGCTTTGTATTTCATTTCAAACCACCCTGTTTTCTCTGACCCTAACAAGGTTTTAGATTCCCTCAAGTCCAACAAGGTGTTTAATATCCTATCCTAGGGTGTGCTAAGTTTTCAGTACCAGTGAAATGAGAAATATTCTAAGATTTGGTTCTTAGAAAAAAATATAGACATAACTCATTCTTATTTTTCTGCATACCACCATCTTAACACATCACAGCAGGCTGTAGACTTTCTCCAGGCTGTTGGGTTATATAAAAACAAATGTTTTGTAGTAGCAATCCTGACCTCTGACCCCATCAGATGGCAAATCCTTCTGATCTCCAAACTTAGAATAGGAACAAAGTTAACGTGGTTTTGATGTGAATTTACCTAAACTAGAAAGTCAACTTTATCTAACACAAAATACAGAAGACGTCTGCATGCTAAAGTTCACTCAAAATTCAGCTGTACAAATAAAATAATAAAATTCTAAGATATCAGAGAAATCTGTCCTTGTATTATTATTATTATTATTATTATTATTGTAAAGAAAACAGAGTGATTTTGTATAATCAAATTAGTTATTTTAAGTTACTTATTTTAGTTCCATCTCCATTAAACTGCAGATTTTGTTGCCATGGTTAACAGCCGAGAAAAAGGGAAAAAGAAGTCAAACAAAGACTGCGTGTTGTGCGGCTGGTCGGCTGACATGCAACCACTATCCTGACTCAAAGGTCAGCAGAGATTAGGGAGAGAAGGAGGATGGAGAGAAGAAGAGAGAAGGTCTGTTCCTCATGTGGGTGGCTGTCCGGGATGTTTACCTAAGCCGGCTCATTTCTCTGCTCTCCCAAATTAGAAATGAAGGAAAGTTCAGCTCACTACGTCAGAAGCTCTGATATCAAGTGGGCGACCCTGACTGTCCAAACACTCTGTGTTATTAAGTCTGCCTTTGTTTTCACTCTTGCTTTCGTAAGGAAACCTTCGCAAGTCAAGTTTAAACAAAGTATATTTAGAAACAGGAATTGTTTGCAGCCAACTCTCTTCCACGTGTTTAAAGATTTTACGAATAAATATTTCAGCTGGATTAGATCCATCTCCAAAGACCCAAAATTAACTTTGAAACGGACAAAAACATTTTCCTTCGTGTGAAAGATTATATACACTCGGAGACCGCTGGTGGAATTTTTGGCTCTGTCTTCACATAAATTCCAGGCAGGATGTGCTTCTGGAGAATGGACATGTGGGAATTTAAACAGGGCTGTGCAGTGCAGACAGATATGTGTACATTCTGTATCCTAAAACTTTCTCATACCTGCTCAGAGCTGTGATAAAAAACATGATAGGAACCCTCTGAAGTGACATCAAACACGGCTGAAAACCATTTAGTGCTGAAAGGCGTCTGGCTGCTTTGACTTCTCATGCTATTTAGCAGAGATTTGTATCGACTCAACCTGAACCATGACAGCAACCAAGTTCTTTGCATTCATTTTACATTTATTTTTTATTATTTCCTACAATAGTGGAAATGATTGCAGGAAACTAGATACAATGAATTAATTTAGCTTGCGAGTTAAAAAAGCAGCTGCATCTTGGGAATGTCCCTGAAGCCAGGAGTCATTCTGGGAGATTCCCACAGACCAACATGGGCAATTCCCCAATGAATCTATCCACTGAGGTTTGGGTGCAACAACTCCGCAGTTCTGCAAAGAATCTAAAAAAGAAAATAACATCTTTAAGACGAATGTGTGACATAGAAACAGATGCGTTTGTGTCTTTGTTTAAAACGCTTTTCTTATGAATGAGTTCAAGGCTTGACATAAACGTAGGAAAAGGATTACCGCTCTGGTTTTTGTGCTTCTACTCTGTGGTCTTCACCCAGAACCACAGAAACTTGCTTTGTATGGAGCTGAGGCAGTAAAACCTCACCATTCAGTCCTTATACTGGTTTAGTTTTACATTGGAAATTTTTATCTCTTTCAGTAATTCAATAGAAAGTGTAAACTTATAGATAACAGATTCATTATGGGTAAGCTGGTATATTTAAAACATTCATTTTTATTCAGGCTTACAGCTAAAGAAATCCTAATATTCAGCATCCATGTTCTCTTATGGTTTTATGGCCTAAACAATCATTTTGAGGTCAGAGTGAAGGTTCCACACTCGGTGAGGATTTGGTCAACTGCCATCAACATATTTTGTCCAAGTTTAAACTTTAAATTTTAGAGGACTTCATGCTTTCCTCTGATGCCAAACCTACATAAAAGATGAGAGTTACCAGCAATGCAGATAAGGCCGTCGGTCTCCATAGCAACCGCCTGTCATTATCCACAGGCGTTTGTTTTTTGGTTTTCAAAACAAACAGAAGTAACATAAAACATAAAAAAGAAATATACTGCACTAAAACAAATGCTAATTATCAAGGCAAACCTGACAATTATTTTGCAATGCATGTTTTCCAATTAACCAAACCACTGATTTGATACATTTTAGTACTATAAATCTTTTTATTTTCACCCAAATTTAGGTTTAAATTTGATATAAAAGTTGCATTTTGAGGAAAACAAATACAAACTAAACAGGTAGTTTGAAAACATGCAGCAACCAAACATGAATGTAAAATAATATCTTTATTATGACCATGTTTTTCGGGTTCAATACAAAGCACCAATCGGTTCAGTTTAGAGATGCGTTCAGTGTGGCACTTTCTCATCTAAAGGACAAAGAGGATGAGACTGAAAAGAATGATTATATCGAAAATGTGATGCAACAAAATGAAGCAAATGTTATTTGTAATAACAAATATAACAACAATGTGCTGTAACCATGCTGTATGTAATACACCTTACCTTTAGATCTCATATTATCACTAAAATGTTTCTTGGATTTAAAGTACAGTCTGCATATTTAATAAATGGATGAAAATAACTAATCTCCCTCCAGGAGTTTTATGAATACTACTCAGCATTTTTTTCCTGTTCTCTTTGCAGGCAGATAGTTTAAAAACAACTTTGCTGAGGATTTTCATCAGACTCCCTCAGCAGTTCACTGATAAATGAAACTAAAAGAAATCCACTGAAAAACATACTTTTAAATTTGAGTTTGCCCCTTCTTAGAGAAAAATTCAGTTTGTTTGCATTTGTCCTAAACATTAAGGTCCATGACTACAGGGTTTTAAAGAATACATTACAGACTGTCACAATAAGCAGATTTAAATTCTGTAACACAAAACTTCTTTAAAAAAAATCTGGAAAATGCCTGTGACTCTAAATATTGTTCGGTGAAACAGACAATTATTTATGATAAGGCAGATGAACAAAGTCACACTTAAAAAATAGAAACAACAACTTATCTGCTTTTTAAACAATTCATAAGATTTAGCTCAATTTTAGCCCCATCTCACTTGCTTTCTCCAGATGGGTCAAGGCTACAACTGATCTTATACTTAAGTTACTTTTTTTAGTTCAAGCTTCTTTCAAATTATAAAAATGACCTTAAAATTCTAATAAATTTATAAGAGGGCCCAGAAGATATCATGTGGTAATAATGTAGTCACTTTTTGACTATGGTACCATATTTACAAAAAAAATCTTGTGCATCTTAATCAATCTCCGCCTCTACATCCTTTAGAAGAAACACAATCCCATCATCAGTTTATCTAAGTAACAAGTGGTCAAACAAATAAGCATACATTATAAAATAGTCTTATTTTACACATAAATATGAAATACAATGGCAGATCAGACAGAGCCTTGCTTATGTTGGTAAAGCTTTTGACCATGCAACGTTCAGTACCATAAAAAACACACCAAAAGTCATGAACACATCTCAGTCCACCAGACACAGATTAGCTCAAATATATACACAACATAATAACAACACCAATAGCATTTTATCATATATTTTACAGCTAGTGTTGCATCATTAGTCCAGCACATTAAGATGTGTACAGGTAGCTCAAAGGGAGATTTACACGACTGCCGTCAACACTACAAGGTCATCAGAAGTTTTTTAAATACGCCATTGAAATATAGGATGTAAAAATAATATACTCCAAATACATTTATATAATTATATACATATCCATATAGGTTAAATACTGATCACTCTGAATCCCTGGATTGATGAAAATCTCCTTTGTTGCTTTAGGCAGCAAGGTAACAGATGCTAACTGGATGAGGCCTTCTAAATATCACTACAGAAAACTAATGTTGACATCATCGGTTTCATTATTTAGCTTATGGTCTTCTGTTGTTTGTTTTAAAAAAGCATAAAGAAAAAGCTTTTTTTTTCACCCAAAGTTGGGCTAGCTAGCTTGGATTTTTATGCTAAGCTAAAAAAAACAAAACAAACTAATTTCTCTATTACTGCAACTTATATTTATTTACCAAATGAAAACATTTTCTGCTGCTGTAGATGAGAAGACAGACATCTAGACTGTTTGAGCCTGCTTGAAGCACAAAGATGACTAAAGAGAAAATGTATTTTTGTTTCACAAAGCTAGTTGGCTGTAACTTTTATGCTAAATTAAAATAAGTTTAGCTACTAAGTTGAGCTCAATGTGTCAAAATTCCCATCTAATAAGAAATCAAATAAGTAAATTTAGCATTTGGTTACTTTTATGACCTCCAGCATGAGATGTTTATCAAAACGCTTGCAAGCGCAACAAAAATTCATGTTTATTTTTTTTATCTTTAAGAGGAGTTTTCCACTGGCCCATTTTCTCACTTTATTCAAATCACAGTCAGTCATTCTAACTCTAAAAAGCACGATAATCTACTCAGCTACCTGCCTAATAAGTGCATTAATGTTGTATAATATTCTTGTACCTCGACAGTAAAGTTCTCCGTTGCCTTAAAAAGGAAATCCACTTTAATAAAAGAAAATGACGTTTCTCCTAAAAACTTGGCTTGTTTTAATCAGCACTCAAATCAAAAACAGGCAGTAACAGGTAGCAGCTCTGAAACAGATGTGAAGTCATTTTTTTTGTTAGATTATTTCTCAGGTCAAAAAAAATATCCGCTTCAATCATTAAAACCAAAACTTTTTGGATATTGAAATTAAGACCAGTCTGTAGTCCGTTGCCAAAATTGTAGAACGGACGATTAAAATATCCAAAGATGTTATTTTGTTTGTTTGTACAATCAAGCTGTCAGGAGATAACGTATTTTCTTTCAGGGTGGATTTTCCTCCTGACGCACCACCTTCACACAATTAAGGCACCTTTTAAACCCCTGAGGGGTCAATGGGTTCTTCTAATAAGAAGAAAAGCAACAATAACAACATGGAACACGGAACAGGAAAGAATGCAAACCAAAACAAACCACATGATGTAAGACACATGAAAAACAAAAAAACAAAAAATGATGGAATGTCTGTGGGTAAGGTAGAAATTCTAGAAGTGCCCTGTTTCATTCCTTCTCCTCTCACCTTGTAACTTATTACAGCAGCACCACAAGCCACAGGATTCCTGTGGAAACACTGTGGGTGTTTGCGAAGCACCTTGATCAGTACAGTAGGTCCTCCTCAAGCCACGTCTGTGTTTATGGGTCTACAAATGGATATGCGTGTGTGCCTGCGTAGTAGTCAGTATCCGACGTTGAGCTTGTTCTTGTTTAGCTCTCGTTCCAGGTTTCCTATTAGGGTGTCGATGCTCTCCTGCAGGTCTCTCAGGTTGACCCTGTTGCTCAGAACGGGACTGATGTCCTGGATCTTCATGTACGCCTGGTAAGTGTGCTCTTTAGGCAGGATGTGGTTAAACACTTTCTCCTCCGCCTCCTCCTCTTCAAAAGCCGGCGTGTTGTTTGAACTGTCGCTCTCGCTTTCTTTCTCCTCCTCCTCTTCTTCCCCATTATCATCCTTTTTCACAAACTCCTCTCTTTGAGGTTCTTCCTCCACACGGAGATCAGACGCAGGACTTGTGGCCCTCTCCTGGTCATCTTCCTCTGCTGCGTCCTTCTCGTGGGCTTCCTCGGCTGCCTCTGTGTCTTCAGACGGCACATCGTCGTAGTCTGCTTCTTCTTTACTGGGAGGAAGCAGCAGTTCAGAGGGGAAGTAGCTTTCACCACAGCCGCTCCAGTCGCCAGCATATCTGTTGCTGGGACTGTCCAGACGTCCCGGTTTGGGCCGCAGGACACCGGCCATCTCTGCTTCGCTGAGGTTTAAAAACTGGGGGCGCTCTTTCCTACGTCTCAGAGGAGGGGCTGCAGGGAACCGAAGAGACGATTGGTCATTTGGGTCCACAACTACAGGGAGAGATTAAAAAAAAAAAAAACAGAATACATTAATCAGACTACCATAGAATAAATAAAACAATCATAAAAGTTAGCAAGGCAGATTTGTTTAAAGACCCAAAAGATAAGTAACTAACGGTGCATCCAGGTAGTTTTTTTTTCATTAATTAAATTAAAAAAGTAAAACTTATATAAGTTTGCGATATTTCAAGCTTTTATTTCTGTTAATTTGCATGAATTTGGCTCAACTAGTGAAAATCCAAAATTCAGTTTTTCAGAAAATGTTAATATTACATGAGACAATTCAAAAAAATAATTTTTTAAATGCAGAATTATGTTCTCGCCACCTTCCTAATGTAATGGCCCAAGTCATTTTCTTCCCAAAATCATCTTTTTGGTAAAAAAATAAAATAAAATAATAATAATTACTTATAATAATGAGGTATGTTCATGGTTATTGACTGAACATGTAGTTTAGTAGAAAACTACTAAATATTTCGGTAATAAGAATAATTTTAGGTTGCTTTTATGCAATATTCAAATTTTCTGAAAAAACATAATTTCAGTTTTTATTAAGTGTAAAACATTAACCAAACTAAAAACTTGAATCAAAAACACTTTATGGAGTTAGGATTGAATTGAATTACAGAAACAAAGCAGCTTTTTAATCATATTACAATCTACACGGATACCGCTGTAAAAATTGCAGTTATTCAGATATGCATTGTATAAAACCCAAACTAATAAAGTGGTTAAATTAGGATTTTGCAGAATATCTTATTTTACATTGATTGATAATGTTCCTGATCGAAACCAATAATTACAAATCACAAGCAAATAAAAGCCAAAGGTTTGAAAAGAGAAAGTTTTAGCTTCTGTAGGCTCAGCTGCACATAAAGTGACTTGCTTTGTTGCTTCCCTTTTATTTCAATACAAAGAAGGTAAAAGTACTCCAGCTTGGGCTGCTCCATGCAAAGAAGAGATTTCTTTCCAGAAAGACAGAAATAATTTTTTTTGTAACTTTGAAGATAAAAATCATGTATTGTGTGATTTTGGATGATCTGAGCACCAATAAAATCCTCCAGAGCAAAAGAAATAAATTCTCATTTTATGGAGGAACTGCTTGCTGCTATTTAAAGGCGTCCAAGCAGTAATTTTATCAAATGAAGGAACATGCCAACTAGGGCGCATGCTGAAGTCACGCCCCACGCTTTGTGATTTTGTTGCCAGCCTGTTGCTGACTGAATAAAATGTAAAAGTTAACCAAAGTGATGCCCCATGGGAAAAAAATCACGTGACTGCCCATGAAAAGGAAGAGTGAGTGACCACAGAGTCAGCGCAGTCTGGTTACCTGTCTGCCTTTATCTCTATGTACCATTTCTTACTGCATTGGAAAAGAATAAAACACAGTTTTGGCGTTAAGAGTCACGTTCTGTACTTAGAAAAGAAAGTCGGAAAGAGATCACAAATTCTGCTTGTTTTTTGAAACGTTTGTTTTTTTCCAGTGTTCCCAGAACAGAAATGTTGAGTTATGAAAGACGTCAGCTTTTTTTCTGTCATCTCAACGGCTTCTACATTTACATGTATGTTCATACCCAACAGCAGACCTGAGGCTACAGACATTATCCTCCCTATTCAGAGACAGTGTTGTTCAGTTTCAGACACGATTCACTAATGCCATGAATTAAATCATTAAAAGAAGGAACTGGAAAACTTCAGTTTTACTTTAGTTAATTTCTGTTAACTGTTTTTAGAAGCCTGAAACATTTTGAGTCATTATAAGAAACTGTGAGAATATCTTGCTTTCTTAAAATCACACGTGGAGTTTGTGATATAAGGTTGAAATAATCTGAAAAAGTCTGCACATTCCTTCACAATCTGGCAGATTATACAGTTTAAATGTCAAATTAAAGGCGGCAAAAGTTCTGAAATGATTTCTCTTTTATTTCACAAAAGCCCAGGAGAGGCCTGTAGACTTTTTATTAAAATGCAGAATGGATTACTTTTGAGTACTTCTGAGTAACTGAACCCATAATTATTTGGCCGCTAGGAGGAAAACTGAGTGTGCATGCATAGTGCCAAGGAGCTCAGGCAATGAGACGACATGGGGAAATCAGCTCAGTCGATCTGGATAGGGACGTTAGCAGCAGCTCATTTTGAGCACTTCCTGTCCATTTCATACCGTAAAGCTTCACACCTAAACTATTTTATCTCTGAGCTTTTTCTGAATAAAAAATGTCACCTGGGTGCAACTTTACTTCATTCATCATCTTAGGAAGTTATTCACAACTAAACTGCGAGTTCTTTATAGTGACTCTTGTTTCCAAAAACTTCTATTGTTTTTTGCTTCTTTTCCATATTTTCTGATATTTCAAACACTTTTCACGATGAAATTGGACAGATTTACAAAACAAATTGCATTTTTCAGATATTTGCAAAAAGATGTTTACAATTCAATAATATTCTCTTATTTTACTTTTTGGAACTAAATGTGTGCAAAAAAATCTTATATTTAAGTTTAAATACTTAATCTAGTAACCCTTTTATGCATGGATTATGATCCTTCGTGTCAGGATTTCCTTTTTTTTTTTTACCTTTTTCTTAAGGCATAAAAAAAATTGTAAACACATTTTCTTTTTTTTTCTTTTTTTTTTTAGGTAATCAATTGTAATTTTCTCCAAATACAAAGTTGTTATTTGAAAAATACATCAGTAGTATTGTTCTTTAGGGGTTATCTGATGTCACAATATTCTTTTTACCTGCAAGAGCCGTCTACAGTAGAAGGAGGGACCGGGTCGGTCGGCATGCTTTTTTGTCTGTCGGCCATATTGGATTTAACAAAAATAATTTCTTGCATTTGCAGCTGATGGCCAGTAGTTGATAGAGTATTTTATGATGCATTAATGTCCACTTCAGTGGTCTGTGTGCATTTATAACATAAAAATTCACAAAAAGCACAAGAAAATGGCTCCGCTGTAGTGACCACTATGCATGAAAGGGTTAATAAAGACAGTCCAGTAAGTGGTGACTAGATGTTGATTGTCCCAGATCATGCTAAAGCTCAACCAGAGTTCTTCTGTAAACAAATACTCTCAGACGCTTCCCTCATGCTGTTCCTGTCATCACAGACACATGCCCTTTCTCTCTCGCAGTTAGAAAACACGCCCAACATATAGCTGTCCGTCAGCTTTGCCCGCTCTCTCACGCTTTCTGTAAATGCCTCCAGTGTTTTCCCACCAGCAGCCGTCGGATGCCATCGCCTTTGCCCCCATGCGCATGTTGCTCAACGAGGCTTTGAATCGCGTTTGGTATGTGTGTGTAAGAGGCGTGAAGTGGCGGCTGAAAATATCTCATAATGATTGTGAAATGTTAGGGTGAAGCTCCGGGGGCTGAAGGGTAAGGTTAAGTCTGGAATGTCTTTAATTACAGTCCAGGCGTCCTCCAGTCCGTGCTGGGGAAGAGGATGGAATGGAGGTGAGGGTGTAAACAAAGGCCTGAACCTGGAATGAAATCTTTTTGTAGAAGTTATTACAGACGGCAGCCAGAAAAGACCAGAAAGTCTTCTCAGGAATTGCTTCAGTCTAAAACTTAAAAACCAGCTCACTTTATTTCTACCCATATCTAAGGGCCTAAAAAGAAAGAAAGACATTTTTTCTGAAATATATAAAATTCATCCTGTGCTTCATTTATTACATCTCACACAGGCTTCCTTTCTGGATATGTTTTTATATGTTGAAGCTCTTGTTATTTAGGAATCAATATTCTATTTTAGAAAGATAAGGAATCTTAAAATCAAGTTCTGACAGCAAAAAAAATCGCTTCTATGCTCATATTCTAAGTTGGGGCGAGATTTTGATCCACATCTGTGTCAGTTGTGAGCAGAACAACAGCAGAAAATGTCTATCTGAATTTATAATGTTTGTGTTTTGAAACTCTTTTCATCACGAGCAGCCATTCAATTCTGCAATAACTTAAAGAACACCTTTAAATCCTTGGGTAGGGTGCCGGACTGTTGGATCTCCATCATCCCTGATCTGCTACTCTATTGATTTAATGTTCCTCACTGGATAAACCAACATAGAAATATTTTCTTAATGCATTCAATTTCAAACTGGAGACTTTAACGCCCCGTTTCTTTTGAGTAAACATTGTAATTTCATCGCTTTTTTTCACCCTTTAATTTTTTTAACGTATTTTTTTATCTCTCCCATGAAACTCAACACAGCTACCAATAGCTTCTTCTAAAATAGCTTCTTATGCATTTAAAACAAAGTTAGTTAAGAGCAGGATTCAGAGGATGCAGCTACATTTAGCAGGCTCAAGCAGAAATAGATGAATGCCTAAAACTTTACAAATAAAGCTTCTGTAAAACAATCTAACAGAGGTTTGTAGCAAGACTGTAGTTTTAAAATTTGACATGATTTTATTTTATTCAAGAACACAACCAATATTATGCATTACTTTCAATATGGGAATGGTTGAAACATATTCCTTGAATGTAAAAATCTAAAAAAATGCAGTTTTTTCATACAGGGATGACATAAATGTTTACTAAATGTCAAAAGAAATGGAGTAAACTTGCATTTAGCACAAACCTTTCCTTAATTGCAACATTTATCATCCCTGATCTTAAGTGCTTTCTGGAATAATCTTTGGGTTCCTTCATACTTCACAGCAGACAGCTGCAGCTAGCAGGAACAGCTGTGGCGGCTGACAGATGGGCCGCACAGAGGAAAGCTAGGACTCTGCTGGAGGACTGATCTGTCATAGAACGGCGAGGATACGCCTCATAAATTGGGTTTACTCTGGGCTTGCTGGCTTGGCTCTGATTGGCTCAGCCACCACGATAAAGCCCATGTGGAGAGTTGCTTCCCAGAAAAACCAAAGATGGCGGTCGGTGACTATCAGCCACACTCATGCCAGCCTGGAACCTCAGTGATCAAAGCAGCCCAGTTCTTTTTTAGAGCTGAGCCACAAAGCTGGTAACAATTTGTAAACTACTCCATAAAAAGGACCAGCACGACTTGAATGTAAGTGAATAAAAAAAGCAAAATAGAAGGTTGTCGGGCTCACCTGGCCAGAGCTGCAGCAGGTAGTGCAGGACTTCAATGTGCTTTTTGAAGTGCAGGGCGCTAGCGAGCTCCTCTGAGTCGATGAAGACGCGGTTGGTGTGGCACGACGCCTCCTGACGCTGGCTGAGCAGCACTGGGCCAAAACACACCGCCAGGTTCTGACATGTCATCTTGTTCATTTCCTGGTAGGACGCCACGCGCTTCAAGTGGTCCAGAAGCTTCCGCAAAGTCATCTAATGCAGACACACACATAAGCGTGGACAAATTAGACATGTCATTATGCTGATTAGTAGTTGCAGTATTACCACTGTCGGCAGCAGAGGAGTATCAGAGTGAAGCCTCTTCTTCATCAAGCTAATCTGTTGCAGGAGCAGGAAACAGATGATCTACTCGGTGTTCCCCTCTTATTAAGATGCCACATTTTCAAGGTAAGACATGAGATCAAATCAGGGTTTCCCCCAGCGTGTTGCAAGCCTGGCAGGTTTTATTTGAGCCCCACCAGGCTAAGCATTGCTTGTTTATTTAACCTTAATAATCTTAATTTATTTATGTCCTTCACAGAAAGGTCAGGATACAGGTACAAAGGCCAAAGCAGTCAAAATAATCATAAGTGGAGTAAAAAATGAGGAGACAGTGACATTACAAAATCGAACATTTTATTATCAATTAATGAAAGATGGAAACTGATCAGGAAGATCTTTTTAATTTCTCCTTTTACAAATCAGTTCAGTTTTTATCACTTTAAGGAAGAAAAACTTTTAAATTATTTATTTACATGTGATGGAAATCTTCTGTATTTCCTATAATGTTTGGACTGAGAAGTTTGCTTGGTTGACAGAAGTCTTTTCTTTGAAAAAACTAAGAATTTTGCAGAAGGCTGAAGCCCCGCGCTCTGCCTGTCAGTCGTAGGTAAATCACTTCCCCTGCCTTCCCTGCTGTTGGTGGTTAAATGGGCAAATGCCTGATTGTAGGGTGAGACACTTTTCAGTCCTTGGGATGATAAGGTGCTATACAAATACAGGTTGTTTACCATGTACCGTTACTTTCCCACATAATGGAACTGGGTTTTTGTTGTTATCAACAGTTTGAAAGACACACTAAAGTTTTAAAATGGGCTTGCCAGAGTCCAAAACCAAAGAAATCAAGATGTGGGATGCTAACAACCTCCTATGTTAGAAAACAGAAAGCTAAAATTTAATTATAAGATATTAAAGGATAAGTTTAACCATGTGCACATCTATTTATTCATGCACAATACTTTTATTTTTTAGCAACGGTGATAAAGCTACTCATTGTTTTACTATCGACATTTTTTGTTTGTATCATTTTAGTATCATTTTAATTTTTATTCCAAGTAGGTCAACTGACTGAGTTGTAAATCTATAATTTGCACCAAAGCATTTAACATTTTGCTATATATAAATCTTTATAGGTTGATTTTATTGGTAACATAACAGTAATTATGTTTCCTCGCAGCTGAGACATTAAACTGGTTTGTTAGGTGCATGGTCAGTAATAAACTTTAGACTTTCCTCCAAGAATGACATGTACAGCCCTGCAAACCACTTAGCACTGCTACCATCACTACTCTGAAAACACACGTAATGTCGTAACGGTAGCAATCTTGGGCATTGCTGTCATTCCACAGCCGCCAGCAGCTTAGCCACAGTGACCTCTCTCATAGCTTCCTTTGTAAATGTATCTTCAGCCATGAAACTGTAAGACACAGCAGAGTGATGGCCGTATTTTTAACTTACCCTCTCCACCTCCGGTAGGATTTCCAGCAGGCTCACGGTGTACTCAGAGTCTGCCGGATCGTTCTCGCACCCCGCAGCGGCCATCTTGAGGGGCCTGGTGGCCATGGTCTCCAGCACCGCCTCATACAGCTGCTTGGTGATTAAAGGGTAGGGAAGTTCACGCAGGTAGTCCTTTAGTACTCCTGCCGAGGGGAACAGAAAGATGACTGAGCATGAGAAAATATGACTCACAGTTCAGTCTGAACAGATGGTTTTCAGGTTTTCAGACATTAGTGTTTATGTACATTAACCACGATGAAAAAGAAAGAGTTTTGGTTTTGTTTAAAGGACTAAACATAGTAAACATTGCTAGGATCCATAATGTTTGGAGTGCCACAGAGATCTGTTCTAGAACCCCTCTTTTAAACTCATAGGAATTATATGATTTATCAGACGTATTGGCTTCTCTTTATCTGCGCTGGAGATTAAATATATATCCATATCCTCTATCCCAAGTAGCTTATGTTTTAATGTAGCTATATCTAAATTTCTCGTATTTTTAAAAAGAAAATGTAAAATACTATTCTTTTTATCTATACTAGAAAAATCCTGATAATATGGCTCCACTCTACAAGCACTTCTGGTAGTTTGGGAAGACTACAATCCTCCCAAACCTGGAATATTTATATATATTCATAAAGTAAAATATATAAATTTATTAGGATCATTATTAAACTTCATGACTATCAGAATGGTTTAATACCTCTCTAAAACAATTTATTCATCTTGTTCTTACAGAATGAAATGTGCGGGGAGCTAGCAAGCCGTCTTTCATTCACATCTTTCTGTAAAATAGGAAATAAATATCTACCAAATGAGGCTCCATTATTTCTGCTAGCGATCCTATGATGTCTGGCAGGCGGCCTGGTTGCGCAGGGTGTGATGCACTGGCTCTAAGTGTGCTGGGAGACTGGGGAGGGTCTGGTTTAACACCTGTGACTTTGGACTCCTGTAGCGCAGACAAAAGCCTCAGAACAACATGAAACCGACGCTGTCTGTCTCCACTAAGCTCCTGGCATGTCTTTTCTTCAAAGGCAAAAGGGGAGAATTAAAAAAAATAAAAAAGGTTTCTGGCAGCCTGACAGGTCTTTGCGGCGAATGTCTGCTCTCATTTTCCTCTACATGAAGCTGGATCGGTTTTCAGGGAAGGCTAGCGGCTGTGTAATTAGCATTATTGGTTCTGCCTGTAAGTAACTCTAATCTTCAGAAAGATACAGCCACCTCAAATAATGCTAACATTTTGTGAAACGTATTTTTAAATTAATGCGACTACTCTCTTGAATTCAAACTTTTAATTTACAAAAAATATTCTGTTATAATGCCAATAAATATTTATTTCCACTGATTATTGCAAAGGATTTAAATACCATCTGAAATGCTATTCTTCAATAAAAAGCAAATAAAATGTATATTTTATTTAATAACTTATAACTTGAATGGGGATTATTTGATATCTAAATCTACCAGGAATATGAATAATAATGGGTTGCATGAACATAATTTGGTGTACAAGAACACAGTGGTTAAGAATTTAAATTAGGAGCTTAAAGGTTAGAAAATAAAGCTTTTAAAAAGCACTTTAACTTAAACAGTACTAAAGAGTTAAACAATATAGGAAAGGCACAACAATTTAAAATAATTACTTGTAAAGTAATTATTGAATTACTTGGCATTGGTGACAGAAGTGTACACAACAAGAGTATCACAGAGGTTTGGATTGGGAAGACAATGTTAAGTAAAATCATTATATAATTTGCGGACTATATAGAGTAAGCGCTATCATTTCACTAATTTTTAATAAGCAATGAAGAAAAATCTCAGCTCATGAAAAAAACTAATATTGCATGTTTTAGGTTGAAAAATCACTACATGCTTGATCCACCCTGAAAACCACCATCAGGCTGGACCCCTGTCAATGAACCCTTCCCTCACTGAATCTTACTGACAAGTTTTGAACATTTTGAACACAGAAATATCGAAAAGACAAATAAAACTTCTGTTCAAACAGCTGTCAGCCTTTCCAGAGGCTTGTTGAACAAACAGTCCCAACTTGTCTGTGCTGAATAAAACCAGATCGCAGTGGGATCAATGTAAATGTGACAACCGCTATCACTTCCTAGAAATTCCCAAAGCAGCAACACAATCGCTTCACATAACCAACACTGATTACTGAGCTGGATTCAGGATCTTCTTCTTCATCACTCCGGTCCACCTGGAGTGATTAGCATCCTTTTCTTGTGCCTTCTATTTCTAGCAGTACAGTCTGAAGCGAATCCATCCTCTTAGGCACACCTTAATGTGTTACGTTTGTAATCCGTGTAAGCCACTGCTTTTCTTTTTAAAAGAACCTGAGGCTTAGAGCATTTCAAATCTTCAACTAAAGCACTGGTTTTAGGTGATAAGAAATAAAAAGTTTCTATCTTACTTTTTAAGATGCATTCAATGAATGCTGAATGCATCTTCAGTATTGCAAACTGGAAACAGAAATGGCAGATTCACTATAAAATGACTTATAGCTGTCTGTTTTAATAGTTTAAGCATTAAAAATATCTTAATATTCATTAATACCCGCAGCACATCGGCACTACAGATGCTAGCATCCACAGTTCTCGTTTTCTCTGCTCTTTGGGACGCAGCCAATTGGCATCAAGGTGCTGATTGAACTAATCTGTAAACTCTTTTTACCAGCATCTTTGTATTCACAATCATCAAAATTGAAATGTTAATGTTTATACGTCTTACTGTGTAACTTGTGGAGGTGTGGATATATTATTTAAGCAGTGCAAATGATTTTAGTTTTTGGTCAACAATCTTGTAAGTTGATCTGGACCAGATAACTTTTCAGGGCCGTTCAAAACTGCTTACACTGTTTACAAACACCAGACATAAAAAAACCACACCTAACTATAATGTATTTCTGAAACATCTGCTAAAAATCAACCTGTACCCAAACAAAGCAGATATCATATCAGCCCTGGTATCACAGGTAAACAAGCACAATATCAGCTGTAAAGCAGCTGGGCCAGGTTTTAACGGCGCTCCTGCAAACAGACTGAAATCTTCATTAAATATCACCTCCTGTGCCCTGTGAACCAGCACATTTAATAACCTGACTCACTTCCATTCATGCTTCGTGTCGTTGCCTTAGTCATATGTGATATGAATGAGCAACATTTGATAACATCAATAAAAGCTACATTCATTCCCCTAAATGACTCCCAGCGCTAGTTGATTTCCAAACCAGATAACCGATGAACAAACATCGTCCCGGTTCTCCACTGACAGCGCTGATGGAAAACTCAGTCAGAAAATAATAATCAGACTGATTCATCATAGGAAAAAAAAAACTGGAAGCAAAAATAATTCCATCTGTTTTCATCCATCCAACTCATTAAACTGAACTTTTTTTCATTGCTTAGGGAAGTAGGCAAACCAGATCTAATGAGAATTACCATAAAGCGTGTTTTTCTTCCATTCAAATGGAAACTCCTGCATGGCAGATCCTCTGACCTTCCCTCCGCTCCGAGACAGACTCAACAACAAGCAGCTGGACTGTTTCACGTAAAAGCTGCGTAGCAAACCTAAACAACCCGACTATTTCCTCGCCTTGCATAACATCTTTGAAGCCATTTCATACACGTCCTAGTTTCTGCAATGCTGAAAAAAAAATAAATAAAAAAAATCCCTGGAAGAGTGTGTACGTGTGTGTGTGCACAGGTACTCGGGTAAGATGAGGAGAAAACAGCCATTCAGGTAAATCATTATCCTGACGTGTGTTTACTTTAGTGTCTTAGACGCTGGAGGAGCCTGAAAACGCACACACACATGCACGCACTCACACACACACTTACAACACCTTGATGAGGAACACATGAGGTCAGTCAGGGGCTCACTGGTGAACAGGTGTGTCTACTCTGCAGGTGCTTCACCGTCCTTCTCAGCCAAGCAAACAAACACCCACTGGCTGTGTTCGCTCTTATAATCAAGCAGTCGGCGTTTGGCATGTCAGCACTATTAATACACTCCATATGTGTATATACACACATTACGACAGGAACCAGGGATGTACGATCCACCTTCTTCACTTCCGATACGATACTGATATCTGAGGTTCAGCCGATACCGATCTGATATAGAAAAACTGCTGGATTGACTTAAAATGTTTCTTTTTTTAAACATAGATATCCACTGCATAACAAATTTATTTGATATCTCTGCACCAGTACAGCACACTTAAATACACCAATAGCTTCTCAAACTTGGTCAACATGTAAAAAAATAACTTTAACAATATAAAATAAATAGTAAAGAAACAGAAACTGACTAAAGCAACAGGTCAAACATGTAAAAATCAACTTTCAAATGGTTCAAAAAGTATTATTTTTTAATTCTAAATATAATGTAAAATAAATAACAAAGCATGATGTCCTTCAGAGCACAAAACATAGAATTAGACTGAATAGATCTGCCCTCATGGACCAGGCACATTGTCTCCAATAATCAATTTATTTAGATTTTTAAATATACAGATATTAATGTTGGATCGGCGCATATCTTCTAGTTACAAGACATATCTCTGCGATCAAGACATTTCTTTAAAACTCTTACATGCTTAACTTTTCCACAACCCCAAATGTGCCACCAAACACTACAAGGCACACAATGCATTGGGGCATGGCTCTACCTTTGACCTCTTGTTCAAACAAAGCAGAGGGTCACTCCTCCTGTCAGTGCTGCAGTCAGCGCCCCGTCCGGAAAACAAATGTGGATTTGTTCTCCATCCTAACCGCCCCACTGCTGTGCACACCCCCACAGTACTTGGGGGTGGGTTGAGGTGTGTGCCGCTGCCTCCACCAATCACACGGAGAATCTTTACATAGTGGTTAGCTCAAAATTTCCACAGAACTATTTCTGTAACTCTGGAACAGCTGCACTCCTGTCCTATGAGGTGATTTATTATAAATATATCCTGAATTAGTTCTTAATTTCTGACTTGCAGTTTAGGAAACAAATCAACGGCCAGAGAGCCGGCCTGCCTGCCGCTCTCTGTAAAACGCTCTCCGGCTCCCCTGGCCTGCCCAGAGTTCAGCTAATCCCCCATGCGTGAGCCAAATACCATCTGTGTTTGTTCGGCAACAAAGGGGGCACTTGTTAATGACTTTCCATGTCTTCACTGGAGTACTGCCGATGGTGGGGGGCAAAGCGGAGAAGGAGGATGAGGAAATGGCAAATCAGTCAAAACTCAGATCCAGAACTGTGCAGGAACGGTGCCATGATGGGAATCCATCAGCTGGTTTCTGGGTTCAGGGTTTATAAGAACAAATTGTCCCAATTAATGTCCATTTCACATGCATTCACTGAGGATTTCATTCAAATACAACAATTTGACATTCTTGTCACCTGCACTCAAATCAAGAAAAAAATCTTGTTCATATTATCTTCTGTAATGTATAAAATAAATGTGACAATGTGGTATTTTTTTACTGTTAAAGAATTACAGAATTATTATTATTATACATTTTTTATACAGTACTTCATTAAACAGAGAAAGATGCTTTTCCACGAATGCACAAAACTCTGCAAAAATGTTGTTGACATAACAACAAACAAAAAAACAACGAAATGAACAAAAATAACTATTTCCCATGCCAACCTGTTGCAGATACTCCTTTTTTATCTTTATATTGATGCTAGTATTGGGATATGAAACAAAGGATTTGATCTGAAACAGTGTAGGTCCATGCTCTGAGCATGTTTTGCAAGCTTTGAGTTGAACTCTGACCCCTAGGATAATCCCTTTCACTGCCAGCGCTTTTAAATTAGCCGTGTGACACGCCACTCCTCCGAGCTCGTCCACACGCTGCTCACTTGACGGCCTGGAGATTAGTTTTATAAACCTTAATTAGAACGTAGTAAAATTAGACAAATTTCAAACAAACCTGAAATTTAAAAGACCAAAATAATGAATGTAGTAGAAGAAATATAATAAAGCAAGATTAAAACTCTTCGATCATGGCATCATGTATCAAACCAGCACATCTCTTCAGTTCTATCAGCCACAGGAACTCGCTTGGCAGAGCAAATTTAGGCAGCAAGCAAAAACCAACAATCCTGGATGGTGCAGGGTCTTTTTTTCCAGCCCGTTCAACTGTTAACTGTGTTCTTTGCTCTGCCTTGCAACTGCATGTGGATCAAAGCAGGCATGATGGAACGACGCCTAAGCGAGGCCTCTTTCTAAAACCAACAGCAGCTTCTACAATGCCTACTGGTTTCCATGGCCTTCCTCCACAGGAAAAGAAAGTCATGACTCAAGTCTTTTTCTACAACTTTTTCTGCTCCCTGAGCTGATGAACTCAGAGCTGTTCTTCAATTCACTGACTCTGTTTTATTTTAAAGTAAAAAAACAAAACAAAACAGAAACAAAGAATAAAAGTGATATTGTTGATTATGCTTTACTTCAGGCCAAACTGTATGACAACAGAAATCCTCTCAGTCATGGCAACCAGGGAGGGGTCAGTCCGTTACAAGTCCAAACCCACAAACTTGGTGGAGAAAGAATGACCTGAATGTAGAGCCGGGTTTGATCTGTGTGTGTGTGTGTGTGTTTGTGTTTTTGTGCTTCCCTTCAGGCATCGATCTATATGTCGACTGCTGGAATGCTTTTATTACTAACACCACACACTCACACACACTGCTAGAAGTGCACGTGTGAGGCGGTCACACCAGTTCAGACAGAACGTTTACCGATTGCGATCAATACTAAACGCAGACTCCAACACACGAAGGTCTCATTAGTTTCGTCTGTAGAACCACGTTTATCAATCACTGCTCATTTCACATCAGTGGCTTCAAGTCATTAGGTCACATTGTTCTAGTTACAGTTACACTGTGCTAAAATGTGATTGATATTCCAAAGATTCCCTGATTAGACGGGTCCAGTTGTGTTTTCCGCCCCAGCTGATCACGCTACCTGTGATAACGTTGATGTCAGGGAACATGCTTTCGCACAGCTCCGCGCCTTGGCTGTCTCTCTCGAACGCCTCACGCAGCTCCTTCTTTACGGCTGCGGAGCCACACAGGCGATAGAGACCCACCACCTGGAATCACAAACACACAGAAACATGTTAGTCAAATATGTAATTCATAGCATTTCAGATACTTTTACAGCCTCGTTTATCAGCTTTAATCACTCTGACTTTGATAAGCTAAAGTTTACACCAATGTTTTTAGAAATAAATACAAATTGATTTATCACTATTACCTCTTACTGTTTTGTGTTTGAAATCAAATGTGTTGCTACTTTCTTAAAGATGGAGTTATTGTCCAAAATGGGCGTTTAAGAATAAAATGTAAAGTCCAAACAGATAAACAGATCTCGACTGACACATTTTACTTCAAATTGGAGGCACACCAATGTTTTGTTGATGTACTTTAAGGCCACACCTCAAGTATGCTGATTTCCTGAGCATCATGATGGGAACTCAAAAGTAAATATCTGGTTCAAACTCGTGAAGGGTGGTGGGGACATCATGATGACAGATGGTGGGTTAATTACTTTGCATTCTGCCACTGCAATATTTCACACTGTTGTTACTATTGTGGCCTTTTTTAATTTCGTACTTTTGGTCTTCAACACCCTTAGGCTAACAATTAGCTTTAGACTCTGTAGGTAACTAATCTGTATTCATACAAAATTCAAACAAGATGCTACAAGAGGAATGAACTGGAGATTAGTGATTAGTTTCTTGTGACCTTTTAACAAAGTCAGAAATACCATCACCTACTTTGATGCTGATAAACATTTCTGACAGTCAATAGAAGCTATTTGTTGCAGGTGTCAAAGACTTGAGGTTAATCATTTGCGACAAATTGCGGTGTAATCTTTGTCTCATCGCTACTTCTTATGTTGTGTATTTACTATTCTGCTGCCTAGTTTTATAATAAAATATTTCTAGAAATGTGCATTTGATGGGATTATCACTACAGAGAGTTAATAGCTTTATGCTCAGACCTTAAGTTGCAAAACTACCAAACACATTGTCACAAACATTGTTCGCCTAAAAATCTACTTTTATCTCATGTAATTTTCAAGATATAAAAATAACAAAGACAATTTCACAGACATTGTTCATCTAAAAATGTAATCTAATGTAGCATTTCTTATCACTAATAAGAAGCAAGCTTTTTAAATTATCACTATGTAAGTTATGTACCAAGATAATAATTATGCACAGAACCTTAGAGGCACAAAACATTTTGTTCCAATAAATGATTTAGTAACAGCAGAGGTTATGGGATTCTTTCCTGATGTCAGTGACAGCTGTCAAGACGTTTCTCTCTTAAAGGACAATTTCGGAATAAATGTTAATGCTAAACAGCAGCAAACGCAGCAGCATCACATTTAAAAGTGGCAGAGTGGGTAAAGTGACAAGGTAATGTGAGTTACACAGTAACAACCCTCTAAAGTGAGTATTAACTTACACTGGGCCCCATGAGCTGAAACAAGCAGTTTGAATTTCCATCTCATCACACGACAGTTCGCTAAAAACCTAAATGCGAGACTTTCTGATAGAAAGTGGACAAACATAAAAAGGCTCTCAGTCTGATAAAAGTGCCACATCTTTTTGACTGATCTCCTGTAAGGACCAAGGTGATAGCAGAGCATTAAAAATGAAAGCTATGAACCATTTTTGTTTCTTTACCTAAGCCTCCAGACTGTGACCTAAAGGGACTGGAGACATCTGATAGCTGAAACTTGGCACCGCTGCTCTCCTTGTTATGCTGGGATTAGGTCTGGCTGCAGACATACCATAATTTCTCCTACATGTGTCTGTCTGGTATGTGGCATAGCAGGCCAACTGGTGTGGTTGCCCCAGTAACGTGTTAAGTCAGTGGGCTGTGAATGGCGGGTCGAGACTGGTTGTGCACATGCAAACACACACACACACACACACACACACACACATACATACACACACACACACACACACACACACACACACACACACACACACTGCCAGTCTTTCCGGGCTCCAGCGTAGGAGCAGTGCCATGTCTATCTGTCCCAGCAGAGCGACTGCTGCTAAGCTGCCCTCGCAAAACCCAGTGGCGATTTTCTAAACCTCACACGAGAAAGAGAGAGAAAGAAGGACAGATTAGGGATTTGACTTTGTGTGCAAGTAAATAAAAGTCACTGGACACAATGAACAACAAGTCCATTCAGAAATAAAAAACATGGTGTCTCTTTGAGTGCAGGCAGAGAACAGCTGTTAGCAGAAAAGAGGGGCTTGCTCTTACGCTCTGTGGCTGCCAGGCAACACAACAGGCGGCACCGGCCAAGACCTGTTTGGGGATAAAGCAGGCACAATGACCTCCGAACAAAATGAGCTGAAAAGGAGAGTGGATGTCAATGATGTGGAGTATTTTCCTGCTCTGGGAACAGCTGTAAGATTTAACTTAATAAGGAAGGAAATTTCACCAAATGTTTCAGCAAGTTTGGGAATTACTTTCCTCATCTGGCAGGAGGAAATGATCTCCCAAAATGCAGTGCGTCACAGGAGATCCCTGTCCGCCAGTCATGCTAACTTTATCCCATGAGGAAATGGTTCCAGCAACATATCCAAGCATTGTGACAAGTTCTTAATATTCACTCACCAGGCACGCACACCTGCTGAGTTACTCATTAACTAGCAAAAGTCTCTCGGGTTTACAGAGAATGATTTGGAAAACAAGGCTGGAGCTGAGTGCATGAAATGCCTGGTTGAAGTCAGAGGTCAGAAGTGAATCACCAGATGGTTTAGGATGACAGCAATGCAAAAGCAGCTCATAAAGGTACTTGTTGCAACCAAGAATACCATCTGTTTGAACCACAACATGTTGAACCTTGAAGCAGAAGGTTTGACTTGGCACAAGGTCCAGCATAGTTCCAGCTGCCACTCCTGTACGCTAAGAACAAGAAACTCAGGGCTACAACTAACCAGAGTCGCCAAATTTAAATAAGAGATTTTAAAAATGCTGACTGCTCAGTCATTGTGTCCTTGAGTAAGACACTTCACTTGCCTGCTGGTTGTGCTTAGAGGGCTCAGTGGCACCGGCACATGGCAGACTCACTGTGGCTACAATGTAGCTCACCACCATCAGTGTGAATGTGTGCGTGAATGAGTGAATGACTGAATGTAACGTGAAGCGCTTTGGGGATTCTTCTGGACTTGAACAGGCAGGCAGCATTTCTCTTACCAGTCTTTGATTGAAATCAGACTTTCAGATCAATACTACATTGATTACGCAAACAGGCCATGGTAAAATTTGCCTTGCATCAAATCTTTAATATAAAGTCTCTCGTCTTTGGAAGTTTGCCCATGCAGGAATCCCTTACTCCCCCCTCTCCTCTGGTCAAGCCATCGGATCATGTGGGGGGAGCCTGAGGCGCTATCATGGTCATAAGATACCATCTGTCCTGCAAGTCCTGGATCTGCCCCAAGGCCTCCTCCCACTAGGACACTTCTACAACAAGCTGGTAAAGAAGGTGGCCAACAGGCATCCTAACCAGTTGATCAAACCCCCTCAGATGGCTGAGTAGAAAGAGCAGTAATTCCTCTCTGAGCGTATCCAAATACCTCAGGTACTAACCCTTATAGACACCAAAAAAGGTTATGAGTCATTTGTGAAGCCTTGAGGGTGGAACAATGTGTTACCTTCTCTCTGCATCAGTATTTGTTTAGATTTGGTACTGATGGAATTTGGTCAGAATTAAACGTGGATGATGGTTTGTCTTACGTCACAACCTCCTCCAAATCATACACATTCGTGACAAAGTCAAGTTAGCAGAAACAAAACAGCAGCATCTTTCCTCAGACGTTGGGGCTGGATATGATGATTGAAAAGGGGATTGGAGCAACGAGTGCTGCAGGAGAACTGATGATTAACCATTCAGCACCAAGAGTGCGGTTGACGCCAGTGAAGCAGTTGTCAAGCTGTTTGTATGATTTGTTTGTCTCTTTAATTAATGCTTATACCACAGCTTCCTACTGTAAAAGGACCTTTAATGTTGTTCCTCATGGTTTTATGGTAAGCCATCTGCTTACACCATCAAACCAACTGATTGCATAAGCCACTGGCAACTCAACACAGTATTATATTCTTAAGATATTTACTGACTGTCAAAATTTTATACTGCATCTACAAAAGAAGTGATAAAGCTCCTTCAAGACTGATAATTTCTCTGCACACTCCACATCTAAGCACAACATTCTCAATCATATATGTCGTGTATGTGAGTTGAGTCAAAAAGCTTCTTCTAAGACTTTCTTTCAGACATACATAACTCCATTCTTTGACACAGGTACCCTCTGAAGTCTTTTCAAAGTACCAGCACTCGTCTAGGATCTTAAAAGCTTAGAAAAGCCTCGAGGACACACATTTCAACAAGACTATCTAAAGAGAGCGGCTGCATAAAAGACACGAGCAAATGTGAATTTTGAGGGCAAAAACCTGCAGAAATTCCTCTGGAATGTGGTGTCGACCCCAAGCCTAACCTCTGTCTGCTTGCCATGCAGAAGACCCCTGAAGTTGATTTGAGACTAATGAAAAAGAGGCAAGAAAACAAGAGGATGGGGGAGAGATTAGAAGAAGCGCTGGGAGCGACAGCAGACAAACATGTCAGACTCAGAAATCCACAGACAGGAGAGATAAATAGATAAAACTCACAGCACCGGGAGGTTAAAGTCATAAAAACAAAGAAAAGAAATCTGACACAACATATTTAAAAGATAATGGTAATGCTAGAGTTGTAAAAAGTTTATCTTTGTGAGGCAGGAAACAAGTGTCACAACCTGACTGGGTTTTCCAAAACGATTCACCCAATAAAATGAGTGCAAAATCCTTAAAGTATTTCTGATAAGAGAGACTAGAAGACCCCAAGACTCCACTGTCTAGTGTGAGTCAAAATCTAGGGTCTTCATCTGATGTTTTTCATCAGTTTTTATTGCTTGAAAGCTTTTCAGTACAGTGGACTGTAGATATGGACAGGTTTATTGTAGCCATTTACTGACTCATGAAGATCAACATATACGTCTTACTTAAAAGATAGATTTTCTTGTCCTATGGTTAAGGGAAATGGATTTCTGTGTTACATCATATTTTGTATCCCAGGGACAGGAGATCATATAAAATCATACGATGAATTCTTGTCAAGGCAAAACATCTGATGAGACTAAAACTTCACATGCAAATATAATTAATCTTCATTTTAAGCAACTCCCACTGAAGCTACAGCTATTCAGTCTTTAAATCCCAGATATGATGAAGAAGCAAAATTCTGATTTTTTTTGACAAGAATCCAAATCTGATTATTTTCTTTTAAGCTGCAACAAACATAAAACTGAATCCATCCTCAACAAATAATATATTAAGGGTGTTAATCAGACTGAACTGCACAACCACTTGAGATCCCTGAGATCACAACACCCAGCTGTTTAAAGTAAAATACACTAGTTTTTCTTCAAGATTTTACATATATTCAACTCAAAACACAATACAATGAGGTGAAAAAGAGATGATTTTAACATTATTTTAAGAAAGTTTAAAATCCTCGTATCCCTTTTCCTCTTTGCCACATCAGTGTCTTAATTCGTCCATCTGTCTCTTCACTGAATAAAGGAGTTGTGTTGCCCATGGCAGCAACTCTGTGTCATTATGTGTGCTGCTTTTTGATTCATTCAACATCATTAGTGGCTGCAGGGCGAGCATTCATCTCACAAAGCTAAAAGGATGTTGTGAATCCGTAGTTATTTCTCCTGCGGCTTTTATACTCTGTGAACATCAAAAACGAGGCACCATCTTCCATCTGAGAAGGGCTATTTGTTATTTGACTGCGGCTGTTTTAGGATTTTCGAGGAAAGCAAGATATTTAAGTGAAGGGAAAGAGAGAAAACCTCCAAAGTATGGCCACTCTGAAGGCTTCCTGACTGGATGTCTGAAATACCTAGTTGTGAACGGCGTCAGAATGCAGGGATGATTCTCACCTGTCCTGGATCTTCTTCAACATACAGTAAATTCAGAGATTTCCTTTCTCGCTGAGCTCTTTCTTCACCTCAACGAACCAGAGAAACTCCTACATTACTGCAGACGATGCCCTAAGTTATCTATTCGTCTCTTGCTTCATCCTATCATCACTCAGATAACTGAATCCTTCTGGTTAATCTTCAACGCCCCTAAACTTTAGCTGAGAAAATAATAAGGCACTTAATTACAAAACAATTACAAGTGCCAAAGCTGACCCCAGTTAAGTAAATGGAAAACATCCATGGTCAAAGCCACCATTCAAACACACTTACTTGGCAGCCTCTTCTCTCGATCTCGTTGATGCACTTGTATATGATGAGTGGCACCATCAGCCCGGTGTTCTCCCTCTCCACCACCCGCCACGCCTCCACTCCAAACACCTGCGGCTCTCTGTCTCCGTCTGGCCCGCCGTCCAGCGAGTTCTGCCACTGCTCCATGAGGTTCAGCTTGACGTAGATCAGGCCCCGCGGCTCCAGCTTCACCGCCAGCTGGTGGGTGCGTGTCACTCTGAAGAGTGCAGGCAGCACCACCGTTCCGTGGCAGCAGACACGGTTCCGTTTCGGCGTGGGTTCCCAACTGAACACCACCAGCTTGAGGTGCTGGGCGTTCTCCAGCTCAATGTTGAAGGTGTGATCCATATCCAAGAACGATGTTCGACAGGTGAGAAGTGCGGTTCGTGCTTTGTTAACCGAATCGACCTGGATTGCACAGTAAACATCTCGCGAGTCGATGCGTGGAGGTTTGAGGTCCTCAGCACCATAAAAATGGAGGCTCATCAGTCCAGAGATGTACTGGCTGCACTTAGGCTGATCTGTGAAGCTGTAATGGCGGAAAGCATCAATGTCCAGCTCGGTGCCGTTGAGTCTAGAACTTCCTCCCTCAGCATCCTTGCCTTTTCCGCCCTTCCCCTCGGCAGAGCCATGTTTGCCAGATTTGGCAACCAGCTCCGGTGAGTCACCATCGCTGAGGTAGCCACCTTTGCTGGCCGACTTTGAACTGCCGCTATTCTTCTTCTTGTTGAAGCTGTGTTGTGTTGAAACGCTGCTGTCCAGGTGGTAGCGGGAGATTACGTTGCGGCTCGCCGGCCCACCTCCGGATGGGGCTAACCGAGGCGGACCGGAAGTCTGGGTGACGGTCTCGGACCCGCTGCCGGTGGCCCGGAGAGAATGGGCCCTTGGCTCTAGCTGACAGTTTCCATTGCTACTTGTGTTGCTGTTTTGGGTCCCTTTGACGCTGAGCTTTCGGCTGAGTTCGGGAAGCTTCTTCATCTTCATGGAAATCTTCCTGACTGTTCGTGGGGACTTGATCTTATCTGGGAAGGACCAATTGATGGAGCTGCTCTTCTTGGTTGGGTTTGGGCTCGAGGGAGGAGAGAAGCTAACGACGTTGGGCAGGTCAAGTACATCTAAAATGGAAACAACAGAAGAAAAGAAATACAAATTAACTGTAATTCTTATAAAATATCTATAAGAAAATCAACAAATGAAGACCATCACATGCAACCTTCCCAAATCACTATGTCTACTGCTTTCTGTATGTAAGTTTAACCTGTTATCACTAGTAATTACACAGTGTCTCCAGAAGACAGAAATGGGAAAAGGACGTAAAAGCAAAGGAAAGGTATGTAGGAGCCATAAATTACAGTCTCCGCTACACCTTTATGGCATATCATCATATGATTAGGCGTACATGCAGCCCAGTAATCCAGTGGTAAACACAATCTCTGTGTAACACTTTATATAAACATCCAACGCTGTATAGTACTGTTAAAGTCTCCATATGCAAAGCCAGACAGTCATTAAGAAAGTTAACAACTTCAAAGAAAATGTGTAGAAAATACTTTTATGTCGGTTCTATTTGCTTACAAAACTAGAAACGTACCTAAAAAATTAGCTGGAATTTACAATCAGTGACCAAAACAGACCCTAACCAGAAGGTTGTAAACAATTTTCTTTAAATTAGTGTACCCACCATAAACATGGCTGCACTCATCCAAAATAAAATTATTAGGATTTTCCTGATGTTCTTCTCAGTTATTAATTTCTTCAGCTAACAACTGAAGTCTAATGCAAGCACAGTCACTGGAGGAGACAATAAAAACTGTTGCAGTTCTAAATCAGAAAATTATCATGGGCATGTGCAAAGTGGGAGCCTAAATGTTTGTTTTTATTATCTGCAGGATATCTAAATCCACCATATTGGAATTCAGTCTTAAAATCTATGTTTTTCTCACCAACCCTCAGTTCATATGTGGACAAGAAATCCAAGCTGAGCAGAAATGTTCTATTTCACAAAATATCCTTCTTAGTTATTGTGGACTGAAAGTAGGAATACATTTCTGATTATTCCTAGTTTGTTCAGATTTTCTCAGAGGGCGAAAGAACACAGAGAGATATAAAGTGGAAAGCGAGCCGGGCCCTGCCAACTTCACCAGCTCTAGTTTCAGAGGAGACCTGCTGTGCTATTCTAGGGTGCAGGCCTGGAGAGTGAAAAGACTGAGGTGCAACAGGATGTAGAGAGGGTAAGATGGGGAGCACTAGTGGGTCAGGGTGTAGCCCTGCAGATCAGGGACAAAGGCGCCCCTTGTCCAGACACTCAGAGGTCTGGAGGGTCGACTGCAAGGCTGGCAAGCTGGCTGGTAAACGTACAAACACGGCTTTTCTCTCAGATTCCTCATCAAGCCCCCTTTTAGACGGGTGGAGTGGTGTCTGCCTGTCACAGCGCCCTGCCAGTAATCCAGACAGAGGGGCTCTGAAAATGGAGAATATGGGCGGAGGGCCCTGGAGCAGCAAATTTACCAAACAACATCTGGGGAGGGGAGCAGTACACAAAGAACTACAGTCAAGGCTAAAACAAGGGTTGTAGGAGAGAGAGTACTAAAATCAGACAAAGCTCACTCACAAATTTAAAGTATTTTAAAGTGACCACCGGAAGATCTAAAGAAGCATAGTTTACATATAAGCAGCTATTTTAGGTACTTTCTACAAAAAAGAATTTTAGGAAACTGCAGAGAATTATTAGAGTAGCTCAGAAATAGCGAGGATTGTCCTAACCTTACTGCAAAAATACTAAATTAGAATTAGAAGATTCTACAATTTACTGACTTGTGGGAAAAAAGTACAAACTTTGAAGTATAAATTATTACATGTAGTAAACAATAAAATAAACCTTTTACCAACACGTAGGATATGTATGATATGTGCTGTTGATAATTGTGAATTATTTTTAATTCAATAAAATGAATAGAAATTCACTGTTAACCAGAATCACCTGGTTTGCAGTTTGGTTGACTTGGACGTGTGACTGGTGAGTCAAACATTAAACACACTGGACATGAGAACTACCAGGTTGACAAGAACACGCCACACAAGTTGTAATTCGCCAAAGCAAATATTTTTAGCATTGTGATGTTAGTTTAAAGCATTTCCAAAGGTAACACCCAGAGGAACTCCCAGGAAGAAGCTACTTTATCATCACAGCTCATTCTCACTCCCTCTGTTCTTTTTTCTTCAATTGACTGATTTAGGGTGAGTCTCTCAGCAAGATTTGCATCTTGACGACTGCATTGTTAATAGTTTTTGCTCTACACACACGCACACACACAGGCTGGGTTGTTTTGTAGCCTTTGGACTTGTGGCAGCAGCCAGCAGAGTAATGTGACACCTACAAGCTGAGGTTCAGGGGCGATGGTTTGACACTCAACCCTCCAGGGCCATGTTCCGAGGTCAAAAGGTCAAAAGGTCCACATTCCGCTGGGTGTCACCTAAGCCGTGTAACTGTGCCCACCCCCAACATTTACCATGCTCTTCCAGTCCCTACATTACTGTAACACAAAGAGAGAGGGCATTTATAAGTAAAGAGCACACACACGACCCCTTGACCCCGCCGCCCCCTCAGGCACCCGGCATCCGACAGCCTTTAACAAAGGCCAGGAATTTATGACCCTGATTTTTCACCACACCAGCATTAAACAGGTGCAGAGTGAAGGCGTGCACCAAAGTTACAACAAACTAATCATTTGTTTTTGTGTTATTCCATCACGAAACAAATTGCTGCTGCAGCCCACGCCAAGACAGTCATGTAATCTCAGCTGTCGTTTGATTAAGCATTTGTGTGAGAAAGAGAAAATGAGCAAAATGAGCCTGAGCAAACTTTGATAAGCCTTGAGGGGAGACAACAATCTGCTGCTCCTGGCTGCCCACCTGTATCCACTTGCATGTCTGTTTTCGTACAAGCATGTCAGCCACAAGTGTGCGAAACGTAAAAACAAAATGGGCCAGGGTGTGTGCTGGCAAACATGGCAAGTGTAAATAAAAGTGTGAATGACATGTTGGCCCTGTAGTTTCTTCTCTCGGTGATTGGGACTCCACCGTGAGCTGAGCTGCCTCCTCTTCACTCAGCGCTGGATATTTTGGTTCTGGATGATTTTTTACTGGCTGCAGAAGTCTGGTTGTCGCACTACAGTACTTATCAAAAGCCTTGCCTAAATAACCAAGCGTGCAATGTGGCTGGTTAGAGCCCTGCCAAAATGATACTTGCGGTATATGACTCAACTTTTTTATAGTACTGCCGCAATTTCTCCACTGCTGTAAATCAACAAAGTGAGTGGGTGCTAATTCTGGTCAGCAAAGTGAGAAAACTTACAAGGTTATAAACATTTGCAATATAATGATAAACTGAAGACAAGCCCACATTTAACAGCTTCCTCCGAATATTATATGAATATTCCTGTCAGTAATGAATGACAACATCTCCTCTTGGGAAACAAACAACAACGATAAGGGAACAATCAATCCATATCCACTTTAAGTGAGTCACATCCTGAAGAGCTTAGCATTTTAGTGTCAGCTAGTCACTCTGAGAGGCTCACTAAGTGATTAAAGCTGCATGCTAAGATTTTTACAAGACACTTAGAAAAGGACAAAAATTAAGAACTCAATACTGGTGTGAAAAGATATGCTCTGTTTATCAGGAACTTTTCAGGAAATATTTATTTTAATATTTAAAATATCAATAGCACTGTTGCCTTGCAGCAAGAAGGTTCTGGGTTCGATTCCCGGCCCGGGGTCTTCCTGCATGGAGTTTGCATGTTCTCCCTGTGCATGGTGGGTTCTCTCCTGGTACTCCGGCTTCCTCCCACAGTCCAAAAACATTGTTAGGTTAATTTGTCAGTATAGATTCTCCTTATGGGGGAGTGTGTGTGTGCATGGTTGTTGCCATGTCTGTCTCTGTGTTGCCCTGCGATGGACTGGCGACCTGTCCAGGGTGACCTCTAACCTGCAATCACCTGATTCTGGACAAAAGCTAATTTCTTTATCTCTAAAAGCATATCAGTTAATAACACATTGTTAAATAGAATACCTCTAAATAATCAGTTTTATTTAGAAATGTTAAATTATTGAATGTGATAGATCAATGAAAGAATTGTCTAATTTTTAGGATTTGGGTGGTTTTATTTTAGATGAATTGGGCAAAGGATGCCATCGTAGTCTTTATTTGGAGAGAATATGCCTCGTTTTGCCCTGATGATTATTTTTACCTATCAAAAGAGAAATCAAAAATCTTCTAGAGAAAACTATGTGACCTGAACTTCACTTCTGTGTTAAGGAATCTGCTCTGTTTTTCCAGGGCTATTCGCACAATGTTGCTGCTAAGGACTGCTGACTTCCTCCAGACCCAAACGCTGAAACCATCAGCCAAGATTAGCTTCAGGGATTGAACTGTGAGGTTTGTACTCTCTGCCTATAACGCTATCAACCAAGGCCAAGTCTGGAACTCTGCAGCCAACGAGACCAAAACAAGTCCAGAAATAGCTCTGATCCAGTTTTGAGTGCTGGCCAAGTCAGATTCCCTTAAACAGGCTCCAAAGAGAACAACAGATTGGAAACACACCAGTGAGTTCACCACCCCCAAAGTCCATCAATCATTATCGTCCATACAAACAAAGCATTCAGATGCACAAAAAGTCACTCAGTAGGCAGCACACAAGGAGTCTGTAGTGTATCCGGCGAGGGAAAAGGAAGCAGCCAACCGGACAGAGTCATCTACATTTATACTACTTCATTAATTCAGCAGACATTGCTATTCATGCTCAATAAGTAAGAGGCCTGTCAATTTTCTGGTCTGCCAGATGAAAGTGGATCCTTCATGAGCTCATTTTCATGTTAAACAAGAAACAGGAAGTTCAAAAGATGAATTGGAATCACAGGAATTCAATGGGATTTGCAAACGTCAAAAGCCTTGATTCCTATATGTTGGTATGGATAGAAATTGTGATGAGCAAAGCTTGAGTATTTATGTGCTACTGGTCTGCACAAATGAAAACATTTCCTACATATCACATTATGAAAGCTTTGAGACATTGCAGCAATAGTTGACCATGTTGGGTTTAATCAAAAGGTTCATATGGAAAACCATGCCTCTGTCTGCACAGATGTTAGTAAGAAACTAAAGACTTACAGGGTAAGTTAGATTAAATAAATGTGTTGGAGCCAAATGATGTGTCTGCTGTCTCCAAGCATGCCGTCCAGTCTGCGGGGGGCTTGTTGTTTGATGTTTTATTTGCCTAAGAGCAGCAGCTGCTGTGTATTCAGAGGGAGGTGAACAGAGAGGACACTGGTCACTCGTTCGCCAGACAACCAACTCTCTTCTGCCAGGACTGGAGAACAAACTGGGACTCTGTCTGAAGTTTGGTCAGGGTGGCCTCATTTGAAAAGACAGGAAAAGGAGCAAGACTGACGGGTAAAACTGGAGCTAAACAAATAAATCCCAGTGGACTGAAGCTGACACAAGCCATAACGCTTCGACACCTCTGACTGTTGAGGAGGAGAAACATGTTTTGGCAGACTTAATTAATCAAACGCCTCTTGGACCTTAGAATATTTAGAAGACCTCAGGATGAAATAAGCTGCTCAACCCCTAAGATCCCAGATATTTAAGGTATTACTAGAAGTAATCAGCAAGCACAGACTGAATGGTTTAGTTTCTTGGAGAAAATGCTATCGTACTAAATGTAGTGGGTGTAAATGAATGACAAGCAGTTAAAAACAGTTTTTCATCTGAAAATATTAAATGTATTTGCATGAAGTGATGTGTTCAGTGTCTAACGTAGAATGTTTTTCACAATGTCTGTTTGTTTTCTGCAAACACTTCTGTTATTGGATATGTCTGCATGAAAGTGAAAATAGTCACTAAAATATAACCTAACTACAAACCAAAATATAAAAATAAAGCACATAGGAGTGCATTCCAAAGCAATGACATAAGAGAAATGAAACATTGAGAGCTGCAAGATACATCAAGTCACCATTGGAATGTCACTGAGCTCATTATTGCATTCGCTAAGGTCTGGTTTAATCCAGTTTATTATATTTCAAGTGATCTGCATAAACACTCTAAATACAAATATCATATTTGGTCAGTTTGAAGAACTTGATGTATGGACATTCGTTGACATTCTAGTCAACGAAATGCTTCAATTTACAAAGTGGAGGGGAAATTATGATTGAAAACAAAAACATGGGTTCACAACTGATAGTCAGCGCAATTATAGCCAACTGTGTCACAACTGTTCATTTTCCTGATATCCTGCAGTCCTAATCTGGTCCCGCCACATAAAATGATGTAAATTAGTTGAATTATCAGAAGACTGAACAGGGTGTGCTGCCAGTTCAGCCACTTTAAGCATTCAAATGGCAACATGACCTGATGGTTTTCAGTACAGAGTGTTTGCATAACTTTACGATTACGACACTTCATCAAGTCATTACTACAACTTTTCTCTGTATTTGGAAACATTTTATAGTAGTTTGTGAATGTGTGAAGGACATGTGGTATCTAAGCTGCAATGATTTTCTTTCTTTAACAAATTAGAAACTTTTTAGTATTGAATAGCTACATAACAACTCTTGCTTGCTAAAACAGAGGGAGAAAAGCAGTCTGAATTATTATTATTATTATTATTATTATTATTATTATTATTATATTTTTTTCCTGATTTCCAGCTCCTGATTCTTTGATCAACAGATGAGAGGCTGACAGCTCATTGCAGGCTGCTGCCCTGAACCCACCACCACCCCTCACCCCCAACACGCCCCACCAGTTTAAAGAGGAGGAGTGTCCCTCTGCAGTCAATACAAACTCTGTTAACAGCAACCGCAATGCCACAGTAAACTCTGAAGGTCGAGGCCGTTTATAACTGGAGACGAAGGCACACAGCGAGGCAAAGCGAACTCGCTGTATCCACATCACACTGACAAGCCTCCATGATGGTTGACGACACAAAGCAGGAGAGGCAGCTCCGTTTCTGTCGCTGTAAACTGAGGGATGGCGTCACCAAACCCGCTGGAATCGACTGCAAAGTCAACATGCAGCAGGCCGTTCCAGAGCAGGAGGGAAAAACGGGGGGGAAAAAGAAAACAACACCGCTACGCGCTGCTCTCATTTTCACAGCAACAAGTAAAACCACACCATCACAGGCCTGGCTGCAGGAAAACACAAATATTTACTGCAAGGCATAAACATAGCACAGGTTTCTGAATGGTAGCAAAGTAAAAGACTTGCATATAATTCATGTCCAGGCTATTCCTCTACAGTGTTTCACATTTCAAACCTACAGAGATATCTACAAAAAAAGTAATGATCAGAGGAGCAATAAATCTGGAGAAGATGCACAGCTCAGGCTCAAGGAAAGATTCAGAAGCTTTCCTTCTGAATCTGTCAGAAGGAAAACTTTAGTTTGCACTCCACATATATGGTATTTATAAAAAGAAAAGATTGACAAGGAAAATGTTATTGTTGAAAGAAAGCTATAAGGAAGAGAGTAAACACATGTGGGAAGAAACTCTGATCAGATTAACCTAAAATTGATCATTTGGCCCAATATGCATCACCTCAAACACACTATTCCTATGGAGAAACAAGGTGGTGGCCGCATCATGCTGAGGGGATGCTTTTCTTCGGATGGAACAGGGACATTCTCAGACTTAGATGGAGTTATACCGTAGAATACCGTTTCATTAAACAAGCCTCTTTAACATTCAATATTGTCCAACCTGATGCCTGAAATTTTCAATTTGACAACAAAAACAACACAGTTCTATAAAAGGTGTGCTAAGGAATAGCTTTTAATTAGCTCTGTGCTGAATGATTAGTGAGGCTGTGCAGTATGATTAGAGCCGTTCCTGGACCGGTACACTGAGACTCATTTGGGACTGGATTAATTCTAATCCCACAAGGAAAGTCTTGCAGGACAGACAGTCTTTTTTTTTTTTTTTTTTAACCATGCATGATGTTATCTGAGCGCCAGGAGTTAGCTGGACGCTACACAATCAGGCTAAAGGAGTTTATCAGCTACTAATCATTACTGCTGCTAAAGCTGGTTGGTGCAAAATTCTCATAACAGAAGAATATAGAAAATATATAGTTTCAAAAGGTTTCGGGTCTCGGTTGCTGTGGCTTTGGTTCTTTGTGGAGGGAAGCTGTCAGTGTGTTCATTTCAAGCCTTCAAACTGTCGCTGGGAGAAACAAGAGCCCAAGAATGAGCCAGACTATTCACACTGCTTTTGTGTTCGTACAACTGTAATGGCTGTTGCGTGCCACAGAGAAGCGTTATAATTAAAGGCTCAGATGAAGATGTGCCAAATAGTTCAAACTACCATGTTGCCACATCACAGAGAACAAAAAGTCGGAAGTCAGGAAAAAAAAAAAGAAAAAGAAAAGGACACTGGGAGATGGGAAGCCGTGTGCTGGCTGTCATCATCCTGTCGTCGCTAACGGGTGGGCGAGTAAAGAGGAGGCAAAGAAAGTGAAGGAGAAGTGCAATGATTCATGTCTGAGGTTATTCGGAAACTCTTGGGGTCAAGAATCTGTCCCTGCTCATGAACAAAAAAACTCCAAAGATCACAGATCATTGTGTGAACTCGGTGTTAAGTAAGAGGATATCATTCCTCTGAGGAATGCGAGTGTTGAATTCCTTCTGTCTAATGTCTGTCTGAGCTGAACTAATGAGGGACACTGATATGGGAGGATATGATTAGACGGGGATTGACTCCTGTCCGCTCCGATAAAATAGAGCATAAGAATAAGACAGTTTGTCTCTTTATGTAATATCTGATGAGCTTTACACTTTAAGCAAAAACAATGAAAAGGCTTAAAGATTTAAACTTAAATGAAAGTTGTCTTTAAAATTTACAGTTAAACATAAAATATTTTAAATTGTTAGCTTTTATTTTGTAGAGCAAAGAAAAAAAAAATCCTTGATTAGGATCCTTGTCAGCGTTGGCTATAATCAGTGCAAACCGCAAAAGTCTCCTGAATGATTGATGGAGACAAAAAGTAATTGGCCCCGAGCACCATCTCAATAAAATAAATTAAAAAGCATGAATGACTAAGTCTGCACAAAGAAAGAAGCAATAAAGAGTTTTTTTTGGGGTTTTACCTGAGGGTCTGCTGGAGGAGGGCCCCCCCTCCTCTGGAGGTTTGCACGCGAGCATCTGTCTGTGCAGATGTAGCGCCTCCGTGGAATGTGCAGCATTCCCCGAGCTCAAGTCTCCAGTACCGCATCCGGGACCTTCCATGACCGCCTCCGGCCCGCTGGAACCCTCCGAGGTCCAGCCGACCTGAGCCACGTCCGCTCCCCTGCCAGGTCGCCTCTGCGCTTCACCCTGCGGTGGGACGACCAGCCGAATGCAGGGCCGACGAGACGTCTCCGGTTCATCGTCCTCTGGGATTGGGTTGTACCAAATCTCCCCCTCGTCATCTGCGTCATTCTCTTCCGACGGGTCCACGCTCCGGGGATGAGGAGACACCTTACACTGACCAACCACCACCTGAAAACAAGACAAATAGAGTTTCAAACCATTGTTGTTTTAAAGTCTTACCCTCTTTACATCTAACTTTAACACTGACTTGTCTGCTGTGTTCCTTAATCTTTGTGATTCTGCTTTTGTTTCTAATTTGTGGTTAAATTTACTCTAAATGCAACCCACACTTTTCTCCTTATCATTACTATTTGTAAAAAATGTCTTGACAACCATGTATTATTTTCCTTCCTCTTCACATCTGTGTTTTCTATCTGTCATATAAAATCATGATAAACTACATTAAAGCTTGATTATAACTGGAGGTGTTCCAATCTGATACTAATATCGGAAATCGATCCGATATCAGCCAATAGATGAGCATCAGATTTTATGAGCTTGCATCTAAAATTGTTGGATATCAGCATGTCATGCCTTTTGTTGTTGACTGCTGGTCTCTGTTTGAGTAATGTATCACCTTTCTAACATTCCACACCACAAACTATGTAATAAAAGAATGAATGATGCATACTGATACAGTATTAAGTCAATATTGGTATCGTATCAGGAGTGAAAAAGTAGCATAAGGACACCCCTAGTTGTAACATGGTAAAAAGACTCACCCTGTCATAGACGTTTCTGCTTTTTCACCAATGCTAAGCTAACACAGTCACCTTAATCTCATACATCTGTGGAGGATCTAACCTGAGGGATCTGTGGGCGTACTGGCCGTGGCAGCACTCCACCTGTGGATCTCACAAATTCAGGCGAGGGGCTGGGAGCAGGAGGAAGCTGACAGCTCTCCTCAGCTCCCAGCATGCCTTGCAGCTCATCCTTGGTGCAGTGACTCTTTGGCTGGGAGCTCTGCTGCAGCCAGTTGCGCTTTTTGGACACGGTAATGGTGGTGGTGAGCTGCGGGCTCCATGATGAAGGCTCGTTGGTCAGTCTGCTGGCCTCTCTGCCGTTAGCACACGGGGTTTGGAAATTCTCAATGAAAGCTGAGAAAGTGGAGGACACAAAGGCAGACCGTGAGAGAGACTGCAGCAGGCCGGAAAATAAAATGAAAAAGTTATTTCCTGGGTTAAAAAACGGAACTAATAATCATCTTGATTAGTATAATTTCAGTAATTACTGATGTGAACTGAATTAGAGAAGTGGATGTTTCATCTGAAACTATTCAAGTCACAACAGGCTGAAGAAAACATTTACATCAACAAACCACAAGTGTGAAAATATTTAGTAATGCCAGGTGGTTTAAATATTTCTTTGCTAATTTTTTCTCTGTTTTTTCGTGGATTCAAAGACGGATGGACTATCATAATTTCCCTCAATGCCCTCCAGCATTATTTCCAGAAACTACCCTCTTCAGGGTTAACTTTGGGAATCTGTGAACTCACACTTCCAAGAGGAAATTGAGGGATTTTGCACGCATACCTTCTGCTGTAGCAGATCAGGAAAAAGTATGCAAGAAAGAGCCAACATTTCAGAAAGGAGTAGGAGGAGGAGACTGGTAAAAGGTGAAGACATGTTAAAAAAATAAACAAACGAAACATTCCGGTAATACAGATGTGACCTGCATTAGCACTTCATGCTTCGAGGGACTGGAGAAAACAGTTCCCGCTAGGAGGAGATTTCCAATCAGATACTAAGAAGATGCAAGAATTTATCACAGATGCAAGAACAGAGAAGAAAAAAAACCACACAACCAGGCACAAGAGTGTGACAAGTAAAGCACAGTGCAGAAGGAGGCCAGCAATCCTGCTCTAACTTGTAGAGCAGGCTCATATAAAATGCTGTTTTGATCTCCTCCAGCTCTCCTTCGAGCCCCTCCAACATGCTCTAATGCCAACTTCTCCAGAAAATTATTTTTTCATGCATGCCCGAGTAGCAGAGCAAATTAGAAACCTGGGGATATTTTTACTTTCTTTTAGAAAATTCGAAAATTCGACATTCTACGCAGAAGATCTAGCATAAAATATAGTTGTAATAGTGCCAATGAAGAGTGAGAGAGTGAGTTCTCAGGTATGTCAAAATGTATAAAACGCAAAAAAGATGCTGAACTGTAAAAACCATCTGTATTCATGCGAGTGGGTCTCAGTGCTGCATTTAACACAGTTGATCATAACATGTTGATCAATACACTGGAAAAGTTGGTTAAAATGTACTTGGCAGATCAGTTATCTGTTATAAGTGCGAACAAACAACAACCGTGAGGGAATTCCTCCAGGCTCTATTCTCGGGCAAGCAGAATTCAATATCTACACATTTAGTCCAACTCCAATTATGGAGTTTTACATTTCCTACAACTATAAGCCAATAACACAACTTTATGTTTCTGTGTGATCACACAACCACAGTGTGCTACAGTCACCAAGTCCTGGTGTCCATAATACCAATGGGTTGTTGTGACATCAACTGTGTCTGAGCTATTTATTTGTTTTCAATGTTCCTTCTAGCATTTCATTCTTTTATATTAAAATTTTACTATTATTCTCGTACTATATTTATTGTGTGTAATGGGATTTTTTCTTCATTTCCTTGTAAAACACTTTGTCTTCTATCTGAAAGGCGCAGCACAAATAAACTTGCCATGCCTTGCCTAGAGTCCACAGGCCTATCCTAGCAGTTTTCCAGAGATCTACAGCTTTATAAAGCAACTATTGTCCCGTAAACATACACACTGAAATTTATTACACCGCAACAAAAGAAGGGGTTAATCTTTCCTGAGCTACAGCTAGAACATTATGTGGGAATGGACTAATCTAAGTTGGGGATTAAACTCTCTTACGCTCCACCTTGTTGTAAACATTCCAGTTAATTTGATTTCTGAATCAGCTTTGTTTGCACAGTAAAATCCTAATCTTGAACGAGTAACAACAACATTTCTTGTTTTTCATTTGATGTCTTACACAAGCAGAACCTTCTTTTTGCTTCATTTACAGAGGACTTGCATTCAGAATCACATTTGTATTGTGTGTTTGCAAAATCTCGATTAGAGATTTTTGAGGACCTGCAGTTGAGTAATATTAGAGGTTTTGTAAAAGGAGAAGCCAGGATTTTATTTCTGCTGGTTCGCTGAGTTCCATGCGTGACTGTGTGGGCTTGAACTGCCAGGCTGCACTCATCTGTGATGCTATGATTTCATCTGCTCCAGTCTGGCTGCATTTCAGGTAGCCTTTCAATTTTTATTGAAAATTCATCAGGTTGGAATGTACTATAGCAGAAAACGGGGGATTGTACTACGGTGCACCATTAACTGTGTTTTGTAAGGAAAAATACACTAAAAACTTTAACCTTTTTACCTAAAACTGATCATTTGCAACAATGAACTCAATTTCTTAGCAGAGAAGCTAGAATTTAAAGACTTTTTGGTTTCAGGATGGACAAAGACCCATAAACAACAATCAAAGCTAAAAAGCAACCTTAAATATAGAAATCAAGTCATTTTAATTTATTTCTACAAAACAAAATATTTTTATTTGAAAAAAAAAGGAGCAATTAGAACCAAAACCTCTCCAGAACTACTGACCCTGGTGCCGAGACTACACACGGTGCTTTTGTCGACAAGCTGTCTTCTTCAAGGGGTCTTTCATAACTAGAAAAGGAAGCATGTTCCAACACGAACGGCATTCCAGACCACGGCTGGAGATTTAAATCTTTGCTGCCGTCTCCTTTCACCATCACACTCCTTTACAGCAGCAGCAGCTTCCAAAACAAACAACAAGCCGGACAAGTTGGACCCAATTTGTAAAATTTTGGCCTCTTTTAACTGCTGTCAGATGTTAGACAATTTATAGGCCTCGTTCACCTCTCAGTCTGTTATTTAGCCTGATAAAAGCAGACAAAGGATTGCTAAGAATTTAGGGATTTTATCCTAAAAAACATCAAGATATATTGTGGTTATATAATTGAAAAGTTTATAAGACCGCTGAAATAAACTAAGATATTCTAAGAGGCAACATAAGGACAAAATGAAACAGTAAAAAGGAATAATTATGATTAGCAAAGGTGAGATGAAAGCTAAGTTTGTTAGTTGGTCAATAAGTTTTCAAGGAAAATAATGTAAATGTAAAATTTCATCCTTCAAGTTAAGGCAGGAAGCAGGTTTAATGCCCTCTGAAAGGCATTTGATTATTCAAAATAAAGCATCTAAGATGCATAAATAAAATACATAAATTCTCTATTTAGAAGATGAAGGACAGTTTTAGGAAAAGGAAGAAAAGGTGCAACCACAAAACCAATCCAACAAAAACACTTATGGAAAATGTAGTATTATATCTTTCATATACATTAAAAACTGTCAAGGCCCCTTTCAGCTTCTTTGTAGCCTAAATTATCTTGTGATCACTGCAGAGAGAACTGATGGACCCCTGACCTGAAGGTAACAGATGGCCAAAGCCAATAATACAAGACTGTGTCTTTGTGACAAGAAAGAAAGAAAGAAAGAAAGAAAGAAAGAAAGAAAGAAAGAAAGAAAGAAAGAAAGAAAGAAAGAAAGAAAGAAAGACAGAAAGAAAGATGGTGCACAGATGGGGAGGAGTGTTATGATTTGCAAAGTTACCAAGGAAAAATCTGTTAGCGCCGAAGCAGATCTGCGCTGTGTGAGCCACAGAGTAAACCCACTTACATTCATCTCTAAACCTTATGAGTGGCTGGATCTTTTACTCCACAAAGACAAAGCACTTGATCCACTTTCCCATAGGCTTTTAATTTCTTTCCTGATTTTCCTTTTCGTCATAGAGGCTTCTCTTTTGATAGGAGCAAACACACAGCAGCTCATTTTCTCCTCCCTACAGACACAACTTTGTTGTGTATACGGGGTTTGTGAGCTCCCTTTAGAGCGAATCTTTTTGCTGGGTGCCATGCATTCCTGTTGACATTCATTCATATGTTAATGAGGATTGTCAGTGTAGATTTTTCTTTTTACACAAGGACAGAGCTAAGATCGCTCAGGGTTACATCACATGTCAACACTTGCATCCCACTGACACGTACTGCCAGTGCTGTCCTCAATATGTTGGCTGAGGAGCCAAGTTTTTTCCTCTGTGTTGCAGTTCTCTCAGTGTTTCTTTTTTTGGGTTTTATTGTGCTGGTTAAAATTTAAGTTTGAGGACACAGAAATGGCTTAATTAGCACAAAAACTGAAATAACAATAACAGCCCTTTTAAAAGAAGCTCTGAAGTCCCTTAAAAGCTAATAAAAACTAGTGCTCTCCCCACTCCTTGCAGCAGACGCCATTATGACTCAAACATCTCGTAAAACCATCCCGGTACGATCCCTGATGCCTCCAGTTTCTTCCAGCTCATATCTGCAACATCAATAAATCTGTCAAGGCTATAAGACAAGACAATCTTTGTACCGCCACCCTCAGTTGTGTCATGTGTTTCTGAAGACACTTTCTCAAAACACAACAAATTTATATAAGGGTACGTGTGTCTAGCATACACATACGTAACTGTATAATGTTGATGAACATGGCCAGCATGAAGCCTTGCCATTTCATTATCACCAGCCTGATCCGGTTATGCAAGGCAGGATTGATCTATGATTTTCTGATCATCGAATGTCGCCATAGAGATGAAGACTCATCGGACCGTGAAGCTTTTTTCAGTAGAAAGTTCAGTTTTAAGCTTCAATTTTGGTCTAGTCCTCTGCTGCTGCAGCTCATCTGTCTGAAGGTTCAACATATTGTGAGTTTAAAGATGGAGTTCTGCATAGTGTGGTTGTAAGGTGGGGTTATTTGAGCTCCTGTTGATTTATTAGGCTCTCCAGTTCGTCTGCAAACACTCTTTGAACCTCTGAAATCAACAAGCTGATTTAGGGATCATTTTCTTTAAACCTTATAAATAGTTGTGTTTTAAAATCTCAACGTTAAGCTCACTGAAGTGCTTTTTAATTTAAGAAAGTCGTTTTCATCACATCCAGATGGCTAAATTTGTTGAGCTGTTGTCATGTGACTTGCTGATTTACTGTGTTCAACTGTTTGAACTGGTGTACCCAATAAACAGAAGAATCACTGTTTGTAACACACACAGAGCCCAAGGACCAGCAAATAGTGATGGATTTAGGAAGTTCAGCAAAAACATATTAAACTCCTTGTTTTCAAAAGATTAGGTAAAAGGTTTGGAAATATTTGGTTTTGCTCGATAGAATTTATTGTTTTAACTTTAATCTTATGCCTTTGTCATAAATCTAAAGATTCACAAGTTAAGCTAGCTTAGCGCAACTTAGTAAAATGAGCTGGGAGGTTGGAGGAAAAAAGGAATTTGGTAAATCAAACAAACTTTATTGACCTCAACTAATGAAACTTATAAATAAATACATTACATTTCATAAAATTTATATTTTGAAGCAGATGCAACTTGGTAAAAAAATCAGCAAATATTTTGGGAAGTTGCTGGTACAGACCAGGTCAAAACATTTAAAGTTCTGCTTACATAATCAAAAATATGAAATGCTAAAACTTCTGTTTTTGTGAGGTCTTGTGTGTAAATGGTAGCACTTCAAGATAATAATACATATGTTTTGAGCAGCTGAAACAAAATCTGTTTTTTTTCCATTTCCAGTTTTTGCCCTAACAGGTTGGCTACTCTGACATATTTACTACTTAATTTAAAAAGTAGTAAATATGTCTACTAAATTAAGTTAAACTACTTTAAAGACAGCATACAGCACTAATACTGTCTTTTCTTTATACTTTTTGAAAGAAAGTCTGCACATCTTCAAAATATTCCAGTCATAAACTGGCATAGAAACATCACCGCCAAATTCTTTTGAGACTTAACACGATATTTACCAAATGCATGACTCATGACCTAATGCCAGGTGAAAGCAGGACACCTGGATCATGCCCACCTGCCAGCTTGCCTTCTCTGACACACCAAAACAAAATAAATCTTTTGACTTCATATACAAACACGAACAAACAAAAGCAAAGAGGTGCGTAGGCAGGCTTATGTTCACAAAAGATATTATACATAAAGCTATATATGTTTAGAAACAGTGCTGAATGGAAAGGTTGGAGCAAAACATTTTATGAAGTCAAACTAGGAGATTTGACTTACTAACTTTACACTAAAGTTTGAGATCCAAAGACATCTAAGGGCATTTTCAAACAACTCAAACAAGAGCTTTAAGTGAGTATTGAATAACTTTAGATTTTTTGTAAGGTGTGAAGAGCTTCCCAAGATAAGCAAAGCAATGACCTCAATAAATACTTAATCACCCTTCATTTTGTTCAGTCATGGTGAGGAATTAGGTGACACAACTCAAACTAGTTAAAAAACGAGAATGGCATTTCAAAAATTCAACTCAAAGTCTCTTTAAAATGCAAGCTACCATTGGGCTGTCAAGAGCAAATGACTGGGGAGGAAAGCGACATGACAGCACAACCCCCTCTTCTCTCAAACAAATCACACACCACGAGCGCAGCAGAAAAATACTGCAGTGGCTTCTCTCCCGCCTTGGATTCCTCTGGCCACAGCTGTGGAAAAGCTCAGCAGAGACGGGGAGAAGAGAGAATGTGGAAGAAAATAAATGAGGAAAAAATGAGAGTAAGAACCGTGTGGTTCATGGAAACTAATAAATACCAAGTTCCGTACCGATTCTAGCTACAAATTGGTCAAGAAAAGCTGTAAAATTGGTGGCAATATGTTAAACAGAGAAATCTTCTGACTAATGAGGTCACTTGTGGTTTCCTGATACAAATGTTTCCGTGTCTTTCATAAAAAATGCAATAGAAAATTATTTTACCTTTTCCTCAGAATCAAACATTAAAATAAAAAATATAAATATAAAGACAAAGACACACACATAAAACCCCACCACCAACACCACTGAGAACAATCTAACAGAAGAGTGAGTTAGTTGTTACTGGATCTATGCTGTGAGTATTTTGACCTACAACCTCATGTGCAATTAATTTAGTGTTAAAATGCTCCTAAATTAGTGTGAAGGACAAAGCCCGCCACCGGTTAGAGAACCCCTACAAAGGAAAGCAAGAGGTCTGAGGTGTCTCGTCCCTTTGCTTTGCATCCGAAAGTGGAGGAGTGAAGGGTGGACCGCCACCAGACGGAGTCTACTATGAGTGGAGGAGGATGACAACAATCAGATGGGAGGAAGGAGGGTAGAGGATGCCCCTGGAGACGAGGCCACCCTGTGTAGCCTTCCTACCTGGCTGCTGCTGCTGTCTTGCAGACTTGACTGTAGACGACTTAACCTTGACTGATTTACTCCCTCGAACCGGAACCCCTGGTTTGCAGCCTCCGAGGTTAGCCTGAGTGGAGGACCAATCCTGGCTCTGGCCTCCACCGAGAGGTAAAGACGAACCCTCAATGCGCTGCTTCATCTCAGACGACAACAGACGACCCTTGTGCATCCACTCTTGCATCTTGTTCACAGTAACACCGTAGGCTTTGCTGACCGACTGGACCACCTGTGTCCGGACTTCAGCCTGCACTTGCTTGCCCTCCTGACCCCAATGACTTGCTGCTTCGCCGTTGCTGTCTGTAGAACCTGTGAGGCTGTTGACCGAACCGCTGCTCTCATTCAGCCGTCCACCATGTTCCTCCTCGACTCCAACATTTTGCAGCAGTTCGTCGCTGCTGATGCCGTTGCAAAGCACCTCGGGTTCAGATAGCTCACCTGCTCTTGAGACTTCAGCCTCTTCATGTTTATTTAACTCCAAAGCTTCTTTATCATGATGGACTTCTGCACTTTCCCGTTTGGTTGCCTGAATACAAGATGAAGGTAGGCCTTGATACCTAATAACTCCATCACTGGCAGACCGGACTAATGTTGGTCTTTTGGTCATTGACAAGCTGGACGTGCTTTTACTGATCAGCTTTGCCTTTGACTCCAGGTTTCCAGTAAGGCAGAGCAGGAGTGATTCAGTGTCAGAAAGCTGCTGGGAACTGTGGTTCCCTCCAGAGGACCAGGAGTCGCTGTCAGTGTTTTTGACAGAGAGCCTGGAGCACAAGCTGTCTCTTGAATGACTACTACAGGAAGAGGTGGCTTGCTGCTCAGCTAAGCCACCACTAATCTGCTGAACATCCAGGCTGATATCATTCATAGCATTGATGAGAAGATAATAGGCCTCTTGCAGCTGTGTTCTGAGCCTGTCTGTTTCCTGGGCGCTATCACCATCATCTCCCTGCCCTTTGTCCTGTATCTCTGCAACCTCCACTCCAGCAACAATTTTTGGTTTAACTGCTTCGTAAAAGGGCAGAATTTCATTGTCATAGTAATCGTCATCTTCACTATCTAAGGGGTACCCCAGTGACCCCTCTGTGGTGCACAGAGTTTGCATTTTGACATCACAAATCTGCAAGTCAGTGGGGAAAACTGTCGGGCTCTGAGGGCATCCAGCGGTCTCCCCACTGGGCCTTACACAGTCAGGCTCATAACTTTCAATGCTTCTGATTAAAACGTTTTCCTCAGAGTTTGGAAGCACGCAAGTTTGAGTGTATGCCTCCAGAGCGGGGCGGTCAAAATTCCAGGTGTTGTTTGCGTGAATTGCTACTACAGTCCCTGCCATGTGCCGGGAGTACCCCCGGCTCCTGGTCTCTGCCCCCTCACCATCGGCAACCCAAGCCACGGCTGCTCTAACGACCCCCGTCTGCGCCCGAACGTGCGCTCGGTGTAACGCTTGACCGGAGCTGTCCCCGAACCCGATCGAATCGCCGAAGCCGCATTTACTCGGCGCAGGAACGAAGCGTTTTATCTGCACATGCGGTCCTTCGAGAGAGATCCCCGCAGATCTGGGCTCCCGGAGCCTCCTGTCCTCCCCTCCTAACGCGTCCCCAGCAAACCGCGCGTCTCTTTGAAGTGGGGCCCCTAGGAGCCGCTCATTAACGTGAACCCTGCCCCCGCTGCTCGGCTCCCGGGGACGTGAGCCAGCCACCTCCGCTGCGCGACTCTCTGGGACTGTTGTGGCCCCCTCTGTTTGCACCAGCGCTCCATCTACATAATTCTCGTACGCGCTCATTCTCTCTGCCGTGAAATCCAGCCCTGTGAGCAAAACGACCGGCCGAGGCTCCTCGGGGAAAACTTTTTCTTTACCTTCTCGGCCCCCATTCGCCGCAGCAGCAGATCCGTATCCACCGCTGAGCGTCGCTCCTTTTTTGGACTTCTTCCCCCGTAGTTTTGCTAGTAAAGTCCTCCGCAGAGGATCAGCCATTCCTTTCCTCTGCCCCCCTGCGGCTAATTCCTCCCGGTGTCTCTCAGCACGCTGGCTCCAGAGGGGAAGGACCGAGCGGGTTCTCCTCGGTCAAAGCTCGCCGAGCGGACGGGCTCCTCTCCATTCTCCGCTGTCACCTCCGTTCTGCTGCCCCACTGAAACACTACGGACTCCGCTTCGCTCAACTGCACCACCTCTCTCTCTCCTGTACTATACACACACTGCACACACTTCTCTTCTCCGGTCCTCCCTCCTCTCTAGCGCCTCTCTCTATGTTTGCAGCTCAGATGTTTGAAATATTTTCTTGGTTCAAAGTTCAAAGATTTCAAGCGCAGGTTATTCAAAGAAAATAAGCGTAATTTTAGCCCATTTACCTGATTAATAGGTTCCAGGGTAATAGTTTGCTACATGACTAATTACCAGCCCAAAGAGTCACACCAGACTATTTGTTGTCTGGTGTATTTGTCATATGTGGGGCATGGCTCTTTACCCAGGGCAGAAGGTCTTTGGGAGTGGAATACACCAGATAAGAGTTTTTCTTCCTCTTCTTTAAATCATGTTATGAAAACTAATATCTATCTATCTATCTATCTATCTATCTATCTATCTATCTATCTATCTATCTATCTATCTATCTATCTATCTATCTATCTATCTATCTATCTATCTATCTATCAAAGTATTCATATCAATGAAAAAGTCAGTGTCATCAAAGTGAAAAGTTCTTACACCATTGTAGCTTTGTTGTGTTTTCATTATGACAGATTACACTGTCATTCCAATGCATTATACATATGCTTCACATTTTTACTGCATATCTTCTTTGCAGTTTCAGTTTGTTCACATCATCGTGCAAAAGCAAAGTACAAACTTACATCAAACATTAGAAACACCCTTTGGGTACAACTGTAAACAATATCATAATTGAAAAGTGAAATTCATTGGGAGAAACTGATGAATCCTGAAGAAATGTATAAAATTTTCTTGACTGATATTGATAACTAGTTTTTTTGTAATGGCCCAACCATTGAATCAAGGACTCATAGTTTTATGTGGAATGTACTTTCAGGATTCACAAGAATAATTTATTTTTTAAGATGAAGGTGACAACCTCAGGGTGCGTTCACACTGCAGCCTGAAGTGACTCAATTCCGATTTTTTGGCAATTCCGATTTTTTTGCCAGGGCCGTTCACACTGCCAGTAAATGCGACCTGTATGTGTTCTGCAGTGTAAACGGGCAAACGACCTGAAAGTGTCCCGCATGCGCAGTAGAGGGCGCAATAGCGTCAGCATTCTAAGTGTTCTGGCAACCGCCATAAAAAGAAGAAGTGCTCAGTGTTTGCGGAAGTAAACATGGATGCTAACGGTGGAGCTTAGCTTACATATTTGAAGTTGTTGTCCGGCCGGAGCAACATATTAACAACTTAATCATCATATAGTCCGTCATGGTTGTTGTTTTTCTTCTCACTTGCGCTTATCAGGACGCAGAATAGTGAGATTTGTTGAGAAACAGTGACGGTCAGTTCGGATGAATGCGACCTGGACGTTAGGTCGCATTTGAATACGTATAGGATATGGGTGACATTCGAAAAAGAATCCGACCTGTGCTCTTCACACTGCCATGAAAAGATCGGATACAGGTCGTATTACGTAAAAAAAAAAAATCGGAATTGAGTCACTTCAGGCTGCAGTGTGAACGCACCCTCAGACATCTGAAAACTGCACCATTTAAATGTAATATTTGGAATTGATCTAACAGAAGCTTACAAAGCTGTGACATCATCATCCAGTGTCATGATCCGTGTTTTTGTGTATTAACGTTTTTCTGTGTTCAGTTTCTGTCCTGTGAGTCTCTGTTGTCTCTGCGTCTTCCCCATTGATTGTTCCCAGGTGTGTCTCGTTCCCTTGATTACCCTCCCTGTGTATTTAAACCCACCTGTTGTCTTTGTCTCTTGTCGGGTCCTTGTCGTTTGCACGTCGGTCTTACGTCAGTTGTTTGACGTCTATGCGCTCCAGTAGAACTGTGAAGTCCTGGATAGTGTTAGCTCCCATTTCCAGTCCTGCTATCAGTTGCTACCGGTGTTTAGCTGTGTGCTAGTCTCTCCGCCGTGCTGCCTGTTTTGGACTGTTCTGAGCTTTATTATTATTAAATTCATCATCATTATGTAACCTGGGTCTCTGCGTCTATCCTCACCTCCACCCACAACCACGTTATGACACCCAGGCTTTCTCAAATTGTTCAGACATTTTAATCTCTTTCTCCTAGGAATTTAGAAAAACAATATTGTATGTTATATATATTATTGTCAACGAACAAAAACAATTATGAGGAAAAAAATTATCTAGTTTCAACTTTAACTCACTTCAAAATTATAATATGGAACCAATAACATAATTTCTACCCACTGTCTATTTTGTGTGATTAGCCAGATTATTTTTTATGCAATGAGCTTTATTATCAAATGATAAAACTGGATTTGACTACAGTGTAAAAGAAATATCAGGAGATTTAGAAACAACTAAAATATGTAGACATATGAATTTGTTTATGTAAACCTATTTTTTAGCACAATGAACCTCTGACTTGAAAGTTTAAGTCTAAAAAGCTTTTGTGCAGCAAAGATATTAGTGACCTTTGACCAGCAAAAGCAATGAATTGAGGAAAACGATCCACTTTGCAGACCCGATTCATTTAAATGGAGGGTAGTTGAGTTGCAAATGTTGCTAAGGTCTTTTCTCCCATTTGCGTTACATGGCTCTTTTACAGTAATCAGTTTAAAAGATTTTAAGCCTCCCAGTCAGTATAATTCTGTCAGCAGAACAGATGGACGTTATTCCACTAAACCTCCGCTCAGTCGCTCCCTGAAGCTTGAATTAAAATTGGAGTGGGAGCAGTTGAGTCAGGACTTCAAATTACCACCTTCACTTGTAGCTGCTAATGCATTTCAGCAAACCGCAGTGAGAACAATCTCCATCTCAGGGGGAAATATGTGCTTAGACTCTGCTGAGAGAAGAGAAAAATGTCTGTCTCAGCAGGAAACAATAAGGAGGATGGTGGTTAACTATCCATTCCACATACCACTCTTACTCTTTTTCCAAAGGATAAGGATTATGTCTGTCACATGGAATTAGCCAAGTCATTGTTTCATCTTCATTACTACGCACACAGAGGACATGTTTCATCCCATTCAGCGACAACGGCAGCACAGAAGCGCGGACTGCTCTAGTTATGGATCACAGGAGTTTTATCTGAAGTAAATCTTGAGTACTCGTCTCCTTTCGTGACCTTGCATCTCTAACCTAACCTATGTACAGTGTGTGTCTGTGCTTGAAGCACCACCCAGGGATGTAAGACCATATAAGAAGGTGGAGAACAAAATGGAGCATGTTTCACAGGAACCTTAAACTGTTTGTTTGCTGTTGCCTCTTGTTGGAATGTGCAAGAAGATGAACTGCTGGGAAGCTGCAGTGGGTGTATGAGTGCACATGCGCAGCCTAATCCCTTCCCTGTAAGACACACATATAGTATACTTAAACACCCACACACACTTGGACTCAATCTGATTTCATCATGAGCCTCTCCACATTTTTCAGGGGGAGAAAACACCCTGTGATTAAGGGGCATTTATAATCAAAGCAGTGTATCGACAGAGCCCTTCACTCCCACTGCTCCACTCCCAGTCAAACACGATAAGCATCTGTTATTGGCCTGCAGGAGCCATGTCGGCCCTGAATCCTTCCCCTGCCTCCCCGACTTTCTGACTAGACCTTGTCTGGGCAGTTATTCACAGGTCAAAACCTGCAGGCTGTCGTTTGTTGTGTTTTTGTGTCTGAAAGAGGGGAAAGGGAAAGCAGGAGGGACGGTGGGGTTGTCAGGGGTAAGAGGACAGATTCAGAGAAAAATATGCCAAACGCTACGCGGTGCAGGAATAATTACATTCTGAAGATATCTTTACATCCTTTGTAGAGATACAACTTGCAACAACGTTAAGCACAGTGACCAATATAAAATGTTGAAGTAAAGGATGTGAAAACCAAACAAGACATAGGAACACTTATTGCTGTTGGCACAGCTCTATCCAGTTTAGAAAGAATATTTATCTTTTCCAAATTTTACTTGTTTAGGCTCACTAAAAGCAGAAAACAGCAGGTATGTATAAATCTGAAAGGTTTGACACCAAACACATTAACATATCCGGGTTGACCATGGTGTCCATCTTGTTCACCAACAAAAATAAGTTTAAGACCTGGAAAATATCAATAAATATGATTTTTTTTTTTTATTGGTATAATGTATGACTTGACACTAAAAACAATCTGTGATAAATATTTGAAATTTTAGTGCAACAATACATTTTCCCTTGTGGTCATCTTGAATTTTTCAGTGTCTAACAGTTTTTTTTAAAATTAGGAAACAGAAAGGAATATCAGATTAATGTGTGAAAATAAGGCCTTGCAAAAGACTTTGCTGAAATATTCAACTAATGTGTTGCACTATTAAAATAAACTTTGAGAATATAAGATGTTTCTTAAGGTGATGTCACTAGGAGCTACACTTATTCTTAGGATTCTTTGAGAATATGGACCCAGGTTAGTTTATGGAACATCAGAGAAGGCAGAACAAATAAGAGTATTTACTGAACTGGATGAGAGATACAGAAGTTAATACAAATCAAGATTTCTTTTCTCATAACAATCCTGACTCAGATCTCTGCTGTGAGAAATCTAATGTGCAATGAAAAGAAATAAAGATACGTTTCTTAGTCTCTTTTATTTCCCTCTTTTTTCTTCCATCATTCACTTGTGTTCTTTGTGCGAGCAGGAGCAGAACATCTGCTTGGCTGGCCCCTTTCAGATGGCGTGGTCAGGCAATGTACGTGGTAGAGAAGAGAGAGAGAGAGTGTGTGTGTGTGCGTGTGTGTGTAGAAGAGAGAGCAAGAAAGAAGAAAATAAAAGGAATCAGTGTGCAATTGTGAACATGATGCACATTTATGTGTCTGTAAGTGCATGTTGGGACTTGGGGCTTTGCAGCTGTTGGGGCTCTCCTCCTGATGGTTGCCCATTGTTCCCCAAGTCTTTCCCAGGTTGTTTATGGGCTCTGTGTTTTTTTTTTTTTTTTATTTCTCAGAGCACACCGCAGCTAAATTTATGCCTGTGGACACAAGCCTTTCTCAGGGTATAAATTAGGCTGGAGGATCCTTGTCAGATTAGCCGTGCCAAAAGCTTGCTGCTCTAAATTCTTGAGAGAGGCATTCTTCTCATTCACCTCTATTTTGCTGCTCACACATAATCTAAAGGATCTCCAATTTGGCCTCCTTTCATTTTATCCCCAGAAATGTCTTGTTAAATTATTTTGCAATTTTATTGCAGCTTTTACAATGTTTTTAGAGACAAATACTTTATAAGTGGGAACTCTTTTATACTGCTGCTGCCAAAAACAAGTCAGTTAATTATTGTGAGGATAGAAAATCCCTTTGTACAGTGAATAGGTACTTAAGAGTTCATTGTTCTGGTTTTAATATTGGCAAAGCAATTTGTGAAAAGCTGCTACATTTCTGAGATGCCAAATTGAAGCAAAACAGAAAAGATAGATCAATTTTATTCTTGAACACTTTAGATTAGTATTTTATTTTACCTTTTGCGACTTTATTTGTCATGAAAACTACTAAATTTTAGCCTCCAGAAATTAGCATTTTTTCAGATCTTTCCTCTCAGCAGGTGATAGACGTTATAACAATCATCGCTGCCAACAAACTTATAAACTCATGTAAAGAGTTTACATCCCTGTTTTTATTTGCTCCATTTTTCTAATTTCAAATCACTTTTCTGCTGTTTGTACATCCCTGCTGATATTTGCCATCTTTTTTAAATTCTTGTTATCTCTTGTCTTTTTATGAATATTACCATCTTGTAATTTCTTTTTTTTTTACAGCTGCCAAATATGCTGGTGGAAGTTTAATGATTTGAACATGACTTATGTCCAAATCGTTAAACTTTATATGTCTTTTATAATATATATTATATTAACTTTGAGTGTATGTTGGTTGAACTCTTCTATAAATCAAAATATTTTAAATGCATTGTCATGTGTCTGACAACTGAAGTTAGACTGAAATTGAGTTAATTAACAAATCTGCAATCAAAAGATGGAAAAAAAAAACATTTTCAAGATGTTACAACAGCTAAAATGAAATGTTTTTTTTAAAGTTGTGAGACTATACTATTATGATTTGAGGTCTGTTTGATTATTCTAACATGCAAAAACTTTTAAACTTACAGTCAGCGTACTGTACTCACAGAGCCTTCATTTATTTTACAGGTACAATCACAGGACAAGGGTCTAGATAACAGAATTCACACAGATAGTATCATCTCCATTCCTGACCAGTTAAATGTGTCCCAAAGGCTAATTCAAATGCACACCCACACACACCCACACACACACACAGACACACACACACACACACACCCAGAGAGCCTGGGCTGTCTGTGTCTGGTTCATATCATTATCAAGAGACAGCCGCTGACATGTTTATCGTGAAAAGAGGTCAGACTTCTTGCCGCTCGCTACTGTTCTCCATTATCAGAGAATGAAATAGTACGAACATTTCCCTGAGTGACGTCTGTGTAATTACATAAATACCTTCTGTGTGAAAACTGCACACTCTCTTATTTTCCTTTAATGTTTTCTGCAGTGTTGGTATGTTGTGGTTATAGGCATTGAAGGTTTTCCATTCCTCCAGGCAAATCCAGAGCTTTCTTTTACCTTAAGCACTTTCTCTGACAGATGGATATGATATAAACTGTTCATTCTTCTTGATTTTTTTGAAATATGAAACCTCGTCTCTTGTTCTCCACACACACACTCTTGTTAATTACTGTTTGCAGCTACTGTTTAATCATTACTTTGTCGCTACTTCAAGCTTAATGTACATCCCAGATGAACCTGGGTGGTATGGAAAAGTAAAACTTTTCACGTCAGCATCAAAGAAGAGGAAGGGTTTGGAAACATTCAGCTGCAATCAGCAGCCTGCACCGCAATGTTCCTGCGATTTGCAGTATTATGTTTCCGTCTGACCACAGATTGGAAATTTCCACTCAAACAATAAAAAGTCTCTTTTGCTCCAATTTTGCATTATTTGCTGTTATTTCAACTTTTAACTTTCTGTTTCTTACTCTTCACAGAAGCTACCTGTGGTTCGTCGTTGTGTTTAGATGCTTGGAGGCATCGACTGAGCTACTGCTGTCAACAACTCAATGTTCTTCTACAGATGACACACCTGGCCCCGTCTTCCACTGTTTAACTCTGTCTCATAGTATTTGACTGAGCTTTTGCTGTGCCTGACGGTATGAGCTTTCTTTCATCCTATGGATTTTACGACCGGCTCAGAGCTGATTTGTTTCATGTTACTCTCAAAGACACTAAAGGATCTGCTGCTACCTAAAGCTTTTTACTTTTCTTTCACACAGAAAGTAGTTCTAGATCAGTGCTTCTGTTTCTTTTTCGTGCGTGTTGTGGAGGATTGCCGTTCACACTGAGCCTGGTTCTGGTTGTGCTGGAGGTTTGAATGCTGCATGCAATCAAACTTCCTGCGACTGAACATTTTCTAATAAACTAAACTTGACCGTAATGCTAGATAACTAGGGTCAACTGGATGCAATTATAATTGGACTGAATTGAATGTTTTTGGGTAAAGTGACTTGAGATGGCATGCATTGTGAATTAATGCTAGATAAATAAACTGAATTTAAATGAAGTATGGTGGAGGATCTGTGATGCTGTGGGCCTGACCTCTGCCAGGGGATAAAATGGTTAATCATTTGGTCTTTTAACTGCACAGATCACCCAAAACATGGTCAACACAACACAGAAATTCTTTACCAGACACAACATCAACTCCATACCATCTCCATTTGCAGACCTAATTTGTATAGAACTGTGAAGTGAGCAGAGAGGAGAGAACATGAGAAAACACGACACTGATGAACAGTCAGAGATCGATGTGTTTGCTGCAACCCTGTGAAATGTTGCAGAAGGAGATTTAAGTTCTGTTCGATTAGATTTTTTTATTTTACATCTTTACCAAGAGTGTCAGTGATTGTGGAAGGTGTTGCATTTATCCAATAAAAAGGAATAGAGAGGGGAAATATTTGTCCATGGTCCACAGAGAATTAGCTGAATCCCAAGCACCTGTTTCACCGCTGTCAAGCAGACTGCTGGTGTGAAAAACAACTGTTTACCTCAAGACAACAGCGTAGAATGAGTGAAGCTGTTTGAGATGTGTGCAGACATGGGTAAACATAAGCTGGATGAAAACACACCAGAAGGAACTTGAAAGCCAGTTTGCACTAAAAATAAATCTGAGTGGGCCATGGATTTGTTTCCAGCAGCGTCATGGAAACCAGAACAAGTTCAGGGATAAAGTTATGAAGAAGTTTGAAGAAGCGAAGAAATATCCCAAGTGTTGAACATCTCACAGATCAATATCCAAAAAAAAATTAATAAAAAGTATGCAGACTTAGACATTGGTATCCTGATTTTTCTTTGGAACTTGAAAAATGATAAAGAACCAACTAATGTTTTTAAATGTAATAACAAGTGCAGGTTATAGCAGTAGATTTATCTTTTTCATGAAATATCCATAACAGTATTGTTTTTATTATTTGGTTGGAAAATTTGTTTCCTTTACATCATTTCCACAGATATCCACATTCCATAGAAAAAAATGTTTCAATCTTATCTTTTTTTTCAAAACTGTTGAAATTTATGTTTATTTAAAAACCTAAAACAGAAATCAAATGTTGGATGACTAGCTAAGGTTAGTATTACTTTATAATAATCAGTAAAACGCAAAAGAATATGTTTTTAAATGTAAGAAAATGGAAAATAACTACTGAATCCTAACATTGAACCCTTACACACAAACAAGTATGTTTTTAAATGAAATAAAATAGAAAAGTAGCTTCTGAATCGGTTCTCTTAGACGAGGACAAGCTGCAACATTGTGCGAACTGTGTGACAATGCCGTAAGTCAGACAGTGGCAGCTGCTGGCAGCCAGCTCAGTGAAGATCCCTGAATACTCAGAGGAGATCATGAGGTCCTGACCTTCCAGTAAATGTGTCAGAGTAACAAAACATGTCTGACTCACATATTTCACAGCCCCTTGGGGAGCAAAGAAACAGCTCCCAGTTTATGGAAATTCATTTCAATTTAGCAAACAACCCACAGTCGCTTTCAATCAAGTGATTTCACATTTTTAAAAAAATCAACTTACTTTCAGTTTTTTTTAAGTGGAACAGAAGACCAAGACGTTCTCTTCCTAACGTGGAAGAAAAGGTCAGTCATGTGTAACATCCAGGGGGATGGAAATGCTTTCCTCTTGTGACTTGATCTCTACTAAACAAAGAGGCTACAGTCAAAGAATGCACTGGGTATTATATCAAAGACAGTAACAATTCACCACCAGGAGAAAACGCAGCACTCAGGGCACGTCCCTTTTCAAAGCATCCATCTGGGAAATTTCCAGCTCCCAGACTGACACGGAGATGATTAATTCCCACCGCGGCCTCGCCGCCGGTCGCCGCTCACACAGCCGCTCCACGGAGGGAGAGTTATTTGTTCGTAAATATGGCTGATAAAAATCACAGCGCCGCCGCAGTGGAGCAGGCCCAGGTAGACAAGGCCAGGCACATACCCGGAGGCTGGAATTTTATCAGAAGCATATTTACCACCACTTCATGTCAACCTGTGATGACAGATACGGCAGGAATTCCTCTGATCACTAAACTGTTGCAAAAGAGAAACTTTTTCAACGCTTGGAAAACCATTATTTTTACTCCAGTGGCTATAGAAATACTAAGAATGAACCAATGAACCTGGAAAATGATGTTTGATGCCTAAATATATACATTCTAAACAGGCACTTTCTAATTAAACACGATGGTGTCCAGTTCTCGACTCATTAGTACTTAAACTAAGGTGTCTGGTTTTCTGGTTCACGTCTTCTTTGGATCCTCAGAACCAGAACCTGACTTGGAGAAGCAGCATTCAGTTTTTAAACTCCAACTGCAAAAAACCCAAATTCATTTGAATTGAGGCAAAAACACTTTTGGTTAAGAGTTACTATTGATTAATAAGAACTGGAACATCATAAACTGCCGTCTGTTGTTCAGTTGGAGATCATTTTCCTTTACTTTGCAATGTCCCTAGTGCATACTATTTTTATTTTTATTCAGTTTTTATATATTTTATATTCTTTGTGTGAGTCTACTTGCTTTGATTGCATATAACTTTGCTGCTGTTACATATAAGTTTCTCCATGGTGGGACATTAAAGAATTATTTCTTCTAATGTTTCTGTTTGCTTACCACCTGCTGAAAAGTCCATCCTTAAGTCACTTTTTTATCACGTTTTCTTTGTTACATGGTAGAAAATGCAGATTATCACCAGATTGTGCCTGGCTGTTGGAAGAATAACTTTAAACTTTAAATTACTCTTCTGCTGCCAAACTTCATACTTCCACGACAGAAATCGCCATGGAAACAAAGACATGCATAACATGCACTTCTCCAATGTTTGGTTTCCAGTATAATAGCTTTTTCGCCCTGTTTATAACTGATACTTTTTGGCATTTCAAATTTGAGTGCATACATTAGGGCACCTAAATTTATTAATTACTTTTTAGGCTTGAAAAATATTATAGGATTTTCACATAATGTCCTGTGTTCATAAGAATTGTTGAAGAGGAAGAGCTTTAGTGAAGTCGTTTCATCACTGGGCTGTTTGCCAAATGGTATCATGATGCATCCAGATGTTCTTTTAAAAAAATGTTTTTTTCAAAACATATTTCACTAAAAATTCTTCTGCCATCACTGTACAGGTATTCACTAGTTTCCAAACTCGGCACAGGTATGGCAGGAGTTTATAAAGCAGCTCAAGTGCGCCACCAGGTGCTCAAATGCAGAAAGAATAGGTTTAAAAACTGATATTATTAAATTTATTCCCATTTAAACATTTGAAGAAGAGTCACAATACAATACTGAAAAAACACTCATGATAGAAACGACTAAGTACAAATAAAGCCAAATAATCAAACACCACAGTTATGTTACATAAAATACTGGAGGCAGACTGTCAGCATGCCTTTAAATTCAAATATTTGAGCTTTTTTTTGGTTTTATTCTTGCTGCTTAGAGCAACAATGTATTCATCTGCTTTACGGTCAAGTCAAATGAACTCAAATTGCGTGTGTAAAAGTAAGTCTTCAGTCCCTTCCTTTTGTAATATTTATAAAGCTATATCCAGAGAATTTGATATTCTGTAGTTACATTTTGAAAATCAGGAGCAAACTGTAAATTATTACATTTTTAAACAAAAAGTCTCAAATCAGGTTTTATTCTAGACATTTTAACTTCTCATACATACTCCTCAGTGACAGGAAACCTAATTAAAACATCTGAAAACAAAACCAACAGTTCTTAAAAAGCAAGACATCAGACATCACACCAGATAAACACTAACAAACACTAACAGTATTTTTGCAGGACTCTACTTTCTTGTCCAAAATGATGACATCTGTGAATGTTCTGTGGTGACATATTTAAATCATAAAGCGCTTTGTGCTTCACTCCACCTTTTGCCTGAGAATTCTTTTCTCTTCTTCTACAAAGTTCTTGTCAGAAGTGGCTTGACCCAAATCCCTCTTCCTTTTCTCCTTCTGCTGAAACGTCTCCACTCGTCGTTTCTTGGCAGACATCGAGGACTGTTGAGACTCCTCCTCGTCTTGTAGGCAGATTGGAAGGAAAAACGGGAAAAGAAAAGTTTGAATTCGCATCAACGACAAACTTAGAATGTTGCAAATGAGGTTTTATGTCAGAGTGTTCCAGGAAATCATGAAAAGTGGAAATGAATGTCATCCTGCAGGACTCACCTGAGTCAGAGGGCTGTTCTTCTGCAGGTAAGAACCGGGCTTTGCCAGAATAAGCTTTGGGCGCGTCGTCACCGTTGTCCTCATACACACTGGACCATTTTATGGCCATGTCCATTCCTGGTGGAGGCCCTTTCTTCCTCTCTGGCTCTGGAGCATAGGTCTCTGGAGGCGGCACTGCATTTGTCTTCCATGGCTTAAATTCTCTTGCAGGCTTCAGGAAAAAAAAAAGCACACAAGGAGGAAAAGGTTAAAAAAATTGTAAGCTGAAACTTCAACACATGTCCTATCAGTGCTGTTACTGTACAAGACGAGATTTGTTGCAATAAAGCTGCAGCATGAAGAAGGAGCCTTAGAAAAAGCTATAATAAGACAAAATGGTAAATCGGTGGTGTCTCTTCTGAAAAAAAAAAAATTCTCAGAAAGTATAAAGTAACTACAACATAGCAGTGACCATGAAAAGTTTCATTTCAGTTGGAACAGACTAGTTGAAGATTTCATGGACCTTGGGAAACAGAGGACATTAAGGTTCTGCTTACAAAGTCACAATGACGTTTCCAGTACAAGAGTGAAGATATGTGGCAGCATAAATGCTTATCAGACAATATTTACTTCAGGCTTTCAGCCTCTACAGTTTACCTTGACCTTCAAATGGCGAGTTCTTAAATGAAATAAAATGTACTGTTGCAATATTACTCTTTATGCAGCCCTAAATGACATTTAATAATTGATATAGTTTGTATTCACACCCCTTTAAGAATTTTGTTACACTGCAACCACAAATCTCAGTGAATTTTATTTGGAGTTTAGTTGATAGAAATAGCTCAGTCAGATTCAGTACAGTAGAAACCTTAAAATTGTTTTTAATTTTTGATGCATTTTCTCATTTGAGTCTATGTCTGGAATTTGATTTCTAACAAATATGCTCTCATCTAAACCATTCTATTGTACCGCTGAATGTCTTCTGGAGCCATAACTTCTCTCTTGCCATTTTTTAAATGACACTGTCTAAAAATAATAATAAAAAACAGAACATAGAATATTAGCAAATAACAAACACAATACAGTATTATATAGAATTTCATTACATTGGCTGTAACATTTCTAATTTCTCCTCCCCCACTTATTTTATATTATAGAATTTTAAATTATAGCTTTCTATTTTTACCTCTTCAGGGGGTTTGACAGTCAGGCTGTCCCAGTCTATCTCCTTGTTCAGTGGGTTGTAAAGGAAAGTGGGCTTGGACACGGAGCTGAACAGCTCGTCGGGCCTTGGTAAAGCAGCTCCACCGGCAGTCCGCTTGGCGGTGGACTGCGCCCCGCTCCCCTCAGCTTCTGTCCCCGCTTTCTTCTTTCGACTGTCTCCCTCCTCGTCCGAGTCGCTGCTGCTGTCGCTCAAATCGTCGTAACTCGAGAAGAACCCCAAGGAGCCCGATTTATTGTCATCTGTCATTTTGTACGTGTTACTAGTTTTAAACGAGGAACAGTCTTTTAAAGTTTCACAGCCAGTGGGTCGAGGAAAAACTGGCTTAAGTGTGCTTAGCTTGAGACGCTGCTCTGTAGACTACTCCATTTTGAAAGAGCCTCCAAAACAGTCGTAAAGTATTTCGTCACTGTCGTGCAGCAGTCGTAAAGAGGAAAGGGACGGACATTTAACTTAAAATCAGAGGTGTCGAAAGTACATTCTCTACGTAAGTAGAAGTACTTTTATTTGTATGAAAATACATTCGACTAAAAGTAAAAGTACAGGGTGAACTATTTTACAAGTTTCTCTAAATTATTCTAAAACTCTAAAAATGACACATAAGCTGGTTTGATATGGAAGTAAATATTTATTAAATATTCCATAGCTGGTTCTCAGAAAAAATGTACATTTTGAAAACTTAAAATATCTTCAGGCCCTCATTATAAAATATAAATATAAATTACAATTCAAAAATTTTTATCGTAAGACTATTTTAAGGATAGACTATGGATAAAACATATACGGCTATACATGCTTTATTAGACGAATCTGTTCTTTATTAGAGGGTTGAGAGTTAGGATTGTTTGTTTGTTTGTTTGTTTGTTTGTTTTTTTGCAGTTACTTACTCTTAGACTGGAAGCTGTCAAATCTGGCAACCCTGAACGGCTCAATTTTTGTTTGTTTTTTTATGAGCGTGAGGCGCATGCGCCCATAGACGTGAGCGCCCACCACTGTGCTTTCTGCAGTGGTGAGCATGTTGACGGTTAGCTGCGCGTCTCCGGAGAAAATGACGGCTTTTAAAATAACACATTTATCTTGAAATGTACTAAGCAAAAGGCATATAAGCATGTTTTGAGTGTAACTGAAAATGCATGAGAATTTCTTTTTTCTTCTCAAAGCGTCGAAAAAGTCCGCCCAACGTGGGGCTCGAACCCACGACCCTGAGATTAAGAGTCTCATGCTCTACCGACTGAGCTAGCCGGGCTGACGTGTCTGCAGAAAATTTGTTGCGTTCTTGTCACACTTAAGTCCGAATTGGATTTTGCAGAAGTTTTTTCTGAGAGAGCGCATGGTAATCAGAATTCCAGTACCACCAAAATAATACTCCTAATAATTATTCACGTGCAGTTGTTAAACTGTAGTCAAGAAGTCTACCACTTGGTAGATTGGAGAGCAATCTACCAAGTGAACTGAACTTTATGATTCCACATAACCCTTAGACTTAATGAACAATTTTCTTTACAAGGGGGAATACTTTTAAAAAATACAAAAAATAGTTTCGCTAGCGCACTGCCCAGGACTCGAAACGGATACTAATAAGTAAAACGCCTCATAAATAATCAGTAACTGACCTCACCGTTTTCTCCACTCGTACTTGCATTCCACACCAGCATCTTAACACAACATAAGACGATGAGATAACTTTACCACTAGAGGGCAGCATAGTCACACAAATTTATGGAAAAAGTTGTAGGAAAAAAGCAGACTGGTGAGTTTACGATGGCTACAATTTAAAGTAGCTTTTTCCCATATGGTGAATTTGCGTTTTAGGGCCTGGTATTGATAATACAAACCATTTTTTTCTTTGCAAATGGCCACCAAAACTGATGAATGATCAAGAAACTTTTCAACTTAAACACATTGTATATTATATTAAATTTTCACCACAATATACGAAACCTCCTGCTTATTCTTAAATATTAGGACCTCTCTCTTCTTTATGCCCCCTTTTTTGTTAAACATTAGGCATCTCACTGTTTAGGATTTTGTTGCACCATTTGGACAAACGTTGCATTTATCATCCCATTATTGACATTTGAACGTCTTAAGGATCCAGGTACTCTGGACATTAATAAACAGGACAGCATCTATTCATTGGATACAGCAATTCGCTCTTCCTTCTCCACTCTTTTCCCTTACTGTCTGGATGTGAGAAATTCCACATGGAGCTGAAGAGCCACACTCTCTACCTCTCCAACTATTCATAATATCAATATAAGTACACAGTAATTTCTTCAGATTTAGACTTAAAATAGATTTTTTACAATCAAGAACTTTGATTCTAACAGGAAATGAGATAAGAATCATAAAAAATATATCAATAAAAGAATCCAAAAGAAGTATTAATTTTGAAAAATAAAATCTGTTTAAATTAAAATCAAACCGCTCCTATAATTGCTGACCAACGTTTTGCATGTTTCCACTGGTATTTTGAAGATTTATATCTGAAATATCTCTAATGATGAACTTTTAAGACTTTGAGTTATCAAATATTTAGATGCAATTCTATTTATTTTCTTTAGATGCAACTTGACAAATAAATTGATGCATATCTTTTAGCAAGTTAACAAATTACCATGAGCTTAGTATATATTTTTTAAACTGGGTAATTTTCTGGGACAAACTCAGCTGTTAATAGCCTAAGGATTTCCTTCCCATGCAATTCTACCTGTTTCTCATCTCCCTTTAGTCCTCTGTCTGAGTTTTCTCCCATTGAAGTGGATTTCTCCGAATGAATTTCAATTGGGCCAATCAGCAAAAACAAAAAAAAAAGTAAATTGTCTCCAAGTTTCAACCATCTTGTCCAGACTGTTCCTTATAGATGAAATGAATTGGATAAGATGTTTAGCAACCCAGGAACAGCCAAAGGTCAAGCTGGCTACCAGGCGACTTCTTCAACACTACCGTCTGTCGTTTAGTGGCCCTGGGTTTTTCTGTGGAACATAACTCCACATTTTTGTGGAGAACTCACCTGACAACAAAGCAGCCAATGTATTAACACCACTTACTTTCATTGATGCAGTCTGACGATGCCCTAAGAGCAGAGAAAAGGAAGACTGTAGTTTTTCCAGTAGTGTGAAGAAGGTTTCCACTGTGCGTTTTAATGCATGTTATGATATATTTGCTGTGTGAACGTTTAAAACAGTTGGTTATAAGTGTATATAGTGGGGTCTTAAGTATTTTAGCTATTCACCGGTGGCTAAGCCATGAGAATACCACTGTGCTGTTTCCACTAAAAGCTGCTTGGCATTGTCAGAGGGAATTTGGCAAGAACTTCAGGGGTACAAACACATTTTTGCTCCTCAAACAAGGAATATATTTTTCTTACAAATGTGGCACTTTTTAACAGTTTTTTAATGCTTTAAGTTTAATGGTAGAAAGAGGAAATATTCCTTTATAAATACTTATAAATTTTAACCAGTTCTTTTACTGGTTATTTAAGAACCTGTATGTCAAGTTTATTCCAGGTGGAGAAAAGAAAAAAGTTGTGAATGAATTAACAGTAATACATTGAAAACAACAAAACAACTTTTATGGATAAATAACATCCACACAGAACTGTTTCAGCTGTGCTTTTCTCTAAATTATAGATATATATTCTCTTTTTCTCTGTTGTTAATTTGGGTTAAGCATTTTCTATGAGAGAAATTACCAGAGACGTTTATTGTTTTAGATGTTTTAACTGCTTCACCTGCAAATATTTAAAATTTCTGAGCATATTCTACATGTTAATCATTGTGATCCTGTTTATGGTTTACGTAATTAAGCCCAAAATTACCATCTTGAAGCTGCCTAACAACACCTGGAGGATAAAAAAAGTGGCTTGGTGATGTACTCATAAAACCCAGATGTTCCCTGTAATCTATATCTTTATTCGTAACCATCTGTAACTTTAGGATCAGCAATTGAAGAAGTACATTTAAATATTTTCATTCCTATGCACAATTTAATTTAAACTTACTTAAAGATTAAAGAGATAATAAAAGTACTGGCAACATCTGGTTGATGCAACTGACCTTTCACACCAGACAGAAGATGACAAAGGTGCAAGAATCATGACCAACAACAGGTTAATGGAGAGAACAGACGCATCCCATCATGGTCTATATTCAGTTCACTGGGGAAGAGAGCAAAAAAGACTCATCTGTTTGGATGTAGAGATAAGATATTCCTGTTAAAACATGTAATGTCACATCTATAAATGCTGCTTTTATTCTTGCTTCTGCAGACTTTGCGTAAGCTACCTTTCTTTAGCTTCAACATGTTTCTGATCCTCCTTTCTCCCTCTTCCTTTTTTCAGTTTCCTTTGATTGCATTTCATTCCTCAGCCTCCTGTTTTTGTACCCTGCAGACACACCAGATCTCACATAGACTCCAGCATTGTGTTTTTGCTGGTCATCTAATACTGCTCCATGCAATTTCAAACCGGAGAGGTGGCATTCCTTGGCTCATTACATTAACTACAGGCTCTGCAAGCACCACGGCCTGTTGGGGCTCGTGGCTGGAGGCCGGAACAGGATCCAAACGGTTTGGATAAAGGAAGGAAAATTCAGAAAGTAAAGGAAAAAAAAGAAGGCAAAAGGAAAGGTGATGGTGGACTGTGAGAAGGTGTGAGACATCTGGGTCAAGCGGAGAGTCAGTGGGTGTCTGGGGTGGTAGTTGGGGGTGTTCATCCCCTTCACGTGTTCAGTGGTGTCCTGCAGCGTACACGGCTCTGGACTAAACACACACACAACTCAACCTTTTGCCCTTTCTGATGCTTTGATTTTCTCTATAGCCTTTTTGCTCTCAGACCCTGCAGCTCGTGGAAGATTATTTTGTCCAAATGTGCAGTTTTAAGTGGATGACTGAGATATTGAGAGAATTGTGAGTGACAGCTTCTTTCACCCTCAAAGCTTTACATCTCTGGGTGAATGTCAGAATGATAAATGTGATAGTATGAGGTAACCACACAGTCAGCGTTTGATTGCCTCCAAGCTCAGCTACTTGGAAACACGCAGTTGAAAACTCCACACAAACAGACAATTCCAACTAAACCTCAAACTTACAAATATTTACCCTATCAGCTGCATCCACAGCTTGTAAACATATAGATATAAATATTCACAAAATAATTCTTCATTGCGAGAGCTTTTGTCAATAATGCTTTCTTGTGGTTTTGCTGCATGAAATGTCAAATACACGGTTGCTTTTGCAGGATATATCTTGGCTTTCAACTTTCCTATTTGAAGGGCATATCTAATTATTTTTAAGCCTTTTCCTTCAGTTGTGTTCAGACATGTGGCGCGATAGTTGTAGTAATTTAAATGTCCAAAATTGAGAAATATGTCAAAATGTGTGAAGGAAAACATAAAAAGAGTTTATTTTTACTGTCTTTATGATTTATTTGTTAGATTGGAATTTTTTAAGGCAATGTATAATTTGCTGTTTCTAACTTATGTAATATGTTTTCATGTGTCAGTGATTACAGATGGAAATTAGCTTTGAGACCTGGAATCTGACATAAAATATATTTTCCTTTGAGATTAATGTTCATATACATGGTCCCTGTTAGGGATAAACTAATTGAACAAACAATCTCATGATATTGGACAGCAAAATCTAAAGTTCCTGAAGCGTGCTGAGAGCTAAAGAATGACACGTAGACGACCCTAAAGAAAAGCAGATGTCAAAGTCTCCAGAGAGATTTATATGCAGAGCAGCAGGTTGGTGACCTTGCAAACCAAAGGAAGAGGAGCTTAAATTTTTCACAGATTATCTGACTCAGATCATATTGCCACAACATAGACGGTTCTAACTAATATGTAAAAACATATATTTTGTAAAAGTTACATGTCAGGATCAGAGTTCTCTGAATCTATGCAGGAGTGAATGAATGCTTGTGACAACAACAACAAAAAACCTTGGAGCATTCAAGCAAAGGTTGGAATTGTCCTCCATTCTGCTACTCTGATGTGCATGAAGCAGCTCACTATCATCCAATAAGCTTCTCAACAGGCTACTTTACATTAGAGAGCTATGAAGTCTCACTTTTTCCCACATTCCCACTTTTACTAATGAGAGTTTTGTTGCTCTTCGGTGGCTTTGCATTCTTCAGGTACATTAGCAGATGTTTGTTCAACTAACTGATAAAGCATAAAAAATTAGAAATGATGGTAAAATGACAGATTTTCTATTGCTATCAACTTTATGCTCACAAACAACACCCATGGTGGCCTCTGAGGTCTGGTAAACATCCGTTTGTAGCCATAACATGAAATGTGTCAACTTCCCTCAGGTTTTATTTTATTTGCTTAATTCTAACATTCCAATTGTTTTATAAGTCTTTGGAAAAAAGTGTTTCTAACACCATTCATGGTGTTTTAGGAGAAGTCCAGCCTCTTGTCCTGTTTACTTCCATGGAGATTACACATGTTTCCAGGGGAGCTGATGTTTGGGTCTGTACTGTGTAATAAAACACAACATATCCATTTGACATGTCCACATTTCAAAAGAGTTATTAAAGAAAAGCCTCTGTTTTGTTGTATGTATAGTATGTATTATATTTGGCTTTCAATGTTTGCAACATGTCCTGGAAAGTACTGGCGATTGATTGTTACCTTAACTAATTATTACCTTACATCCCTTCCTTGTTTTGCTACAAACTATTACATTTTTAGGGACATTAACAGATACACTTGATCACAGAGAATAACCTCAAAGAAGACATCCAGACAGGATGTACAGCAGAGAGAAAAGCACAAAAGTGCTCTGCAAAGCACTGAGGTCACCAAATGGAAAAGCCTCCCTGTCTGCGTGTTCTGCACATGTCACAGAAGAATGCTTTGAGCTGCAGCCAGTAACAGCTACTTTTCAACTGCATCATTTAAATAGCCCCATTAGGATCTTTCTGCCAATTACATCCCCAAGATAAAGAGGATTTTTTTATAAAGTGTAGATAGAAGGTTATCATGTAAAAATGTTCTTGTCAGTGTAGGTTTGTGGTTTGTTTCTTTTACATTATGGAACTTTTTGTTTTTTTTTCCTTGTTTTTCCTCAGAGCTGGTGATTTTAATGCCAGGTACAGGAAAAATGTTTAATTTTTCCTTTTAGAAAGAGAGACAACAAGAGCTGTCAAAGCCTTGTTGGTTTGAGTAGAGGTTTAAAAAGCTTACTGTAACAAGATTTATGACATTTTCTAACTTTAAGCAAAAAATGTTTTCTTTATTATTATATTTTATATACTAAGTTGTTCCTAGGCTGGAAACATCATCAGCTGTCAATGAGGAAGGTGAATCTTGGCCAGATTAACATGATATCAAAAGGGAACACAGAGAGAAATGAGACAATAGGACTGCGAGGAAGCAAGAGTACCCAGAGAAAAGCCACTCATCCAAATGGAGAACACATAAACGCTACACATTAAGAGTCTGCCTAGAATTTGAAACCAGGTTGAGACATAAATGTTTGTTGAGAATTGGAGCATTAATCTGTCCAGCCACAGGTTCCCAAAATGTCAGAAATATTGTCTCAGTTACGCTTTTCTTTCTGCCATGGTCATAAACTTTGGTTTCTGTGTCTGTGATTGTGCCAGTGTTGTCTGGCTGGAGGTGTAATGTGTGACTAGGCATGTAGAAAAGGATCTGGTGAGACATCTCACACCTTGGGGGCGTCATAATGGGGGATTGACAACTGGTTGATAAACAGAGTCCACCTGGCTGAGAGCTGAAGCCCTTCGCACAGTCATGGTTTACAGATCAAAGGAGCAAATCCCTTCAGCCAATCGCATACTCCACATCCTACGCCTTCTCCTCTCTAAACTCCTCAAATGCTTCAACTCTCAAAGTGTTTGACAGTTTGCAAAATCCTCTCAATGAAACACTTCTCACCCTTGCTCCATTGGACGCCTGTAGTACCTGTTTCGCCTGATTCCAATGGCGAACCCTGAAACCCCGATTGTGGGATTTTCCAACTCATTAGCTCTGCTCAGTCAAGTGGAGCCGGCTGCAGATTCCTTCCAGCCCAGGTTCATCAACATGGCCTGTGGCTCCCGCTGCGAGGCGATAAGAGAAAGGAAGGTCCAGCCATTAGACACTGCTGCGATTTTGTTTGGTGTGAAATCAGATGAGAAGGGGGAGGACGAGGCTAGAAGATGGGAGTGCTAATCAGAGGTCGCAGATGGGTTGGGATGCGGTCGGATGTGGGCAGCAATGCAGCACCTCGCCTTAATGCGGTGCAGAGTATTAGCACAGCTTAGCAATGTAGTTACAGGAGTGTTAACGCCTGTCAGTTACATGGCTATTGGTCTTTGCAACAGGTGTCTGTTTGACCTGATGCTCTCTCAGGATTTGTTTACACAAAATCGCTGTCTGGAAGCTGCTGATATTTTTGGATTGTTGATTGGGGAAAAGTTTCATATTTGGATGGCATTGTGTTGAAATCATCAAAACACATTGAATCCAGTGTAGATGTCATACCAGGGTGGATTTAGCATGATCTTCTTTGCCTCAGTATCTGCATAAAACACAAAGTCCATCTCTGTTGAACTTTGCAAACACAATATGATATAATATGATTTTTTTTTCTAACATCTGCCTGTGCATGCGTAGAACAAACCTGCAGCATTTCATTGTGTGCATGTGGGCTGGGGATGTTCCTGAATAGTTCCACTGGTTTCAAGGAGTATCAGATATTTTAATCACTGAGGAAGTGCAAACAAGCAGCTGGATCACTACAAAAATCCTATCACTTCCCTGAAAACCAGCTTAGTGTAACTGGAGCCTTGGTTTTCTCGGTTTTCCTTTATGGTTCTCAAGATGTTTAGCCAAAGCATTCATAGCATGATTGGTAATATAATGTAACTTTCTCTCAGGAATCAGACAGAAATCCTGAATATTCTACCACTAATGATCTAACTTTCCAATACATTTGTTGTATATATGCTAAATAAATATTGGGGCGGCAAAATAGGGTGCTTTCACAAGGTTCTTGATTTTTAACAATAAAACTTACTGTAAATACATCCACTCTGTCCAGATATGAGTGCCTTATAAAATAATTGTTAGAACCGCAAACTTCAATGAGATGCTAACATGATATTGAAAATCATGGAAGTAAACAGTTACATGAGATATAGTCAAATTTCAGCCATCAGAAGAAACGTTGGCGTCTGAGTCAGGTGTTGGAGTGACATTCCCCTTACACCCTTGTAAAAGCTGTCGTTGGTGATTTTACAGAAGAACTATGGATTCAATACATTTAAATAACAAACAACTTTTTATAAACTGTCTGATGCTGTGAGAACTTTGGTGGAACCAACTGCACCTTGTCATAAAAACAAAAACAAACCATCAACTTTCTACTACTTCCTGTCGCCTTCTTTGTTGTGTTTGCCTGCAGTAATATCCAGCCGTTGATTATGTGTGATGCAAAAAGAGTTTTTCCATTGTAGTTTTGCGAAAAACATCTATTTTGAAAAACCATCTCACAAAAAACATTTTATCAAAAAACATGAGCTTTTTCTAAACTGGCACGTTTCCATTCAGCAAATTTATTTTCTGCATTTTAATTTGCGCTATTTTATGGCTAATAGAAATGAGGTTACTGTCATGGTTAAATGTGAATCCAAACCTCATGTCTCAAATCTTCTCTAAAAGGTCTTATTCCAGCGTCAGCCTCTATTTAGCTCCTTTCACCTTCCCTTAAACTCTTACCGTCTTCTTGGAACTAAGCACTTTCCATTTAAAGTTAAACAAGTTTACGTTTTTGTAAGATCAATGTTTTAAATCTGCAGGACAGAAGTGAGTCAGCCCAGCCTCTTTAGTTAGAATTTGTTAAAGCTCTTGAGCTTTTAAAGGACTTGCTGAGAGAAACTTGGCAAATATCTCTGAAAAGACTTTGTCCAGCAATGTGTTACTGCAAACCTGACCGATCAGTAAGTGCTAAACTCTAAGTAGTATCTGGATTAGATTCCAGGACTCATTAGTTAAACTATCTTCATTTGAATGTTTATCCAAAATTACCAAATAAAAAAGATTTAAATGGTATTTAACAAATGTATGGCTCCTTGTGGAAGAAGCTCGTGATTTTCTTTTTTTTTCTTGGTTAAAGCCTTTGTTGTTCATGTATTTTCTACTTTTTCTGGATGTTTTTGTTATAAATGACAAAAGGGACTTTACATGGTCTCTTAAAAGAAGCAGATTAGGTACAGATGAGTCAGGCTGGAGTCAGAGTACCTCAAATGATAATGTCATATTATCTAACTCTGGAACATAATGATGATCCTCTAGGCAAAGAGCAACATTGTGAACAAGTCGACTCTAGGCAGGATGCATAATGGTGTAATCCTGAAGAGCTTGCTCTCTCTGTGTGTGCGAAGAGTTATTTATTTTTTATTTGTTCCTACTGAGCCTCACAAGGAACATTGAGAAAACGCATAAAAAAGTAAACTCACGCTTGCAAAATCATGCAAATCTTCACAATATCGAGTTGCCTTTGCTTGATGTGTTACTTTGGTCTGCAATTCTATTTTGACACGGTTATCACCAAGGCGAAGTTTACGTTTTGAAGAACTAAAGATATGATACCAAATCAGCTACTTATGGTGACATGCACCTAATTAATTAGTCTAATTAGGTGAAACATCTCAACAGAAAACACAGCACAGACCTTAGTAACACCTGCTAAACTGTCCTGATTGCTGCAGATGGGCCTTAATGAATCCAACCAAAACTCCGACGTCAGAGTAGAGTTTGCATTGAATGAGTCTTTGTGTGCTAAAAACTCTCTTGAGATTTCACTCACTCTTATGAAAACAGCATCTTCTGCCAACCACTGATTTAATGTGTTTATAGTTTAGGCCAAGCTCAAAATAAAAATCTATAAATTTCACTCATGGGTGTGTGTTCTCCATTGCTGTGGTTGTATTATACGTCTCGTAATTTACCATAATTACATGTTAAACATTTTTGCGTGATCTTGTAAAAAACTTGCTAAACTTTTGCAGGATCTTGTGAAAGCAAAGTCAGGATGTTTTTTTCTCTCCCCTTGTGACTCAGTTCCTTTTCTCACTCCTGAAACCTGCAGGTTTGGCTAACCGGTTGTACTAACTGGACCCTAGAAGCAAATCTGAATGTTACAGAAGTCTTTATGCACTTAAGGTATATTTCACAAAGATTACTACAAGATTACTACACTTTCATACTCAAGGGATGTAAATGGTGCTGGATGGTTGAAAGGCAGAGGAATACCAATTGGAACTAAAGGTGAGAAGAAAAAGGAAATGTTGAGTGTTGACATGAATGCAGTAATGTCTGTTAAGTGTTCAGTACATAACCCAATATGTCTTATTGCTGATTAATATGTTCCATTACAGATTCTCAATTTGAGTCTGGTCTATTCTTTAACTAGGCCATTCGGATAAATGAACACACACTGATCAAAATTGCTCCGTTATAGGTCCAGTTGCCATGTGGTTTCCATTACGTATCTCTGAAGCTCTTCTTGGCTGGTCTGTAATTTTAGAAGGACAACCATGCTCTTTTTATTTTTGAATTGTGTATTGATCTGTGCTTCATGAGACATTTAGTGCTTAGGGTGTTGCTTTAACATAAGTTAAATGTTTGTAAATTAACTTCACACTGTTAATGAGCGACAGGGATAAAATACGGTTGAATTATTCTGAAGCAAAAAAAAAAAAAGTCCTTGAAAATGGGCTACAGTCATGAAAACACAGACAGATAGAGGTGGGTCATCTTGTTCTATTTAGGCTGATTCCCTACAATTTAGCTCGGTGTTTTCCAGAAGAGAATCCACTACATGTGGCGAACCACCAGCAGGCAGTGTGCAACATGCAGGACAGAGGATAGTTAGATACCTTCTCTGCCACAGGCGGCTCATTAGAGGATAATTATTCACAGATCCCCATTGTCTAAACAAAAATGTCTCTTTCCTCCCTGAAATTACTGTTTGACTTTGTACTTCACCTTGGGGCTGTCCTTATTTTTAAGTATGACTCTGTTCTGGACTTTTTGTATATTTTCTTAGTTTAGAGGAAACTGGGTTTGTCAGCGTGGAGAAAATTAAGTCTTTTTCATTACTTTGTTTTATCTCTGGTATTTTGGCTAAATACTCTGACTAACACAAGACAATTGTCAGGTGACATGACATTTCTTGTGGAAATTTAAAAAATGTTCTAAGTTGGTTTTTAATGCATTTTTTTAAACAACCCCTTGTTGCCACTTTTAACATACAAAGTTTCTACCAGTGAACACTTTCAGGGGAAACTCATCCCTTTCCTTTGCTCAGTCAGTCTCATTACATAATACGTCTACATCTGATCTGCACACTGTTGTGGCTTTTCAGTATTTGGGTTTCCAGTATCCAGCAGAGCCAGTCAACTAAAAACAGTGCAGAAGTCATGACATTGTTGAACACAGGCCAGTCTCAGTCTGGTGCACTTGTACAAATTATTATTTTTTATTATATTCCTAACAGGATGTGTGACAAGGAAGAAAACAACGTTCATGTTGTTTAACAATCGATGTTATTTTAAAACCTAAGGTACATGTAAGAGCAAGAGACTGATGTGAAAAGTTATTTACTTCATGCTCCAGTTTTGGTTTTGTTTAATGTCGTGTATAATATTTTTATTTAACAGATTCAGCAAATAATTTGATGAAAATATTAGCAGAAGTCCTCTTGATCGTCACCATTCCCATATTTATCAACTTCCTTTAACCATCTAGAATGATATATTTTCATCATTTAACATACTCTAACTAATTAACTACGGAAGAAAATACTAAATAGTGTGTTTAATATGTCCCTTTAATTTTGCTAGGAAGCTTTATAGTGTAAGAAACCTTTGAGTTGTTTTAGATGTTGGCATGCATGTTGGTCCAAAGTGTCATTCTTGGTGGGTGTTCCTTCAGTAATGAGGTTCTCTCAAATAAAATCCCTGTTCTTGTAAAACAGACCTCAGTAATCAAACAAGATTGTTTTAATTAAAGACATATTTGCACAGATTAAAAGACAGAATTTCAGATTTGAAAAGAAAAATGCCACTTTGTAATTCTGAAGAACAAAGCGGTTTTCCATGTGCAATTTAGGGAGTGTGGCGACTTTAATCATGATTTCATTCTCAAATTGTATTTGACAATCAGAGTAAGCATTTGCTAAGTAGAAAGACTGCAAACGTCTTTATAGAGTTTGGTGGAAAGCATAATCAAAAGCCGTATGCCTAGCCAAAAATGTGCAACACCAGCGTTATTCCTAATTCTTTGTGTAGAAACAAGCATTTACTTAAGTTAGGAAAACATCAGAAAGATTGGGGAATGACATACAAAATGCAAAACATAAATAATTATCAACAAAAATTATTTGTTATTTAATTAATTTGTGAGGATGATGATGTACTTAAGCAAAGAGAAGGGACTTTCAAAAGTTATTTTTAAGAAATCTATACCAAGAAACTGATAGGCTCAGTGAACAGTTTGGGTCTCAGTCTGATTAAAAACTCATAGACCGTGACGGGGCTGTAGACTGTTTTTTAGACCAGGACACTGAGCTGGGAAGTGAGTATTCATGAGATAACGGATCATGATAGAAAGAAACAGATTCTGGAAACGTAGATAAAATCAGCTTCCTCCTTAGGGTTCACTCAGCCTTAGTGATAGGCTCGAGGTGGATACTTGGACTACAGCCTTTGTAGCTCCATTAAAGAAAAGTCAGTCTAGATGGTTTGAGGATCTGAACAGAATGCCTCCAAAACGGAATTGGATGATTGTTTTAGGACATATCCTACAGGAAGAAAATCATGAGTTATGTCCAGAACCCTGAAAAGGTGTTGGGATCCTCCATAATAAGCAATGAATGGTTCAATGGAGAGGTGAGATAATCTAAAATATATTTTCTTTGGATGCAACACAATCACTGTTGAGGCAATTCTTAAACTCCCATCTTTTTATCCTAGAGTTGACATTGATCATTGCTCTTCTTGCTTTTGTAAAACTTACACGAGCCCAGGCGCCTACACATATGAGGTCATGATTGTGAAGTGTTTCGTTCCCAGGCAGTCGCACCAAAGCTGGCTGTAACCATAGCAGCAAACACATGAGGTAGTGGAGATTGTCCATGACTGACTGTTGCTTGGCTTTTTATCTTGAGCTCTGGCTGACAGGTGGTTCAGCTTTGGTCCGTCAGCCTGCAGGGAAGGAAAGTCGGAGCTATTTTTGTCTTGGTGACAACAGACTTTGACATGGGGCAGTTGATGGATGAGTGATAGTCTGATTGTGGAAAGCATTTAGCCAGACCTGGTCATCTCCTTCTACAATGGACCTGAAGCTCCACTTCCTTCCCCTCTCGCTCCGTGTTGCACCTCAGTTGAGACTGGGAACAATTTCGGGGGCATTTGTTTTTAATCTTTATAGGAACACTTTATTTTTTGTGTTCTCCCATGAAACAAAAGGACTGTCTGCTTTCCATTTGTTTTTTGGTTTGAAGTGTTGGTAACACTTTATTTGAAGGGGGCTGAATAAGGCTGACATGACACTGTCATAAAAAACCTGTCATGAACATGAATAAGCCTTCATGAATATTTATGAATGTTGTCATAAAGCGTCATTCGGTAAATTATGACACTTTTAATACAAAGTTGACATTATTCAAAATGTCTTTGTTATGACATCTTGACATTAACCAAGAAATCATTACTGATGTAAATTTGTTATAAAAGTATTACTGATTGCACTTTATAAATGAGGTAACTTTATGTTATTAAAGGTAAAGTTTAAACAGTGATGATTTATTGGTTAATGTCAAGTTGTCATAACAAAGACATTTTGAATAATGTCAACTTTGTATTAAAAGTGTCATAATTTACCGAATGACGCTTTATGACAACAGTCATAAATATTCATGAAGGCTTATTCATGTTCATGACATGTGTTATGTCATGTTTATGACAGTGTCATGACAGTCTTATTCACCCCCCTTCAAATAAAGTGTTACCAAAGTGTTCAACAATTACATTTTCAGTTTCTAACTGCTAAGTAAGGCTGTAGTTTTTGCTGCAGGTAAAAAAGTGGAGGCGATCTAAAGATAGGAAGATCAGCTACATTTCCTTTAAGTGCCAAAAAAATCAATCACAACATGAAAACTGCATGTTTCTCACCATGTTTTTCTTTTTTTTTATTTTGGCATCTTGAACATCTTTTAGCAAGGCTTCTTGAGAGCAAGCAGCTTGTAAAACCCAGAAGGAGTTTTGCTAACCTCACGTTTCCTGTGGTAAAAGGATGATGGTTCATTTGCAAGTAGCAACCAAGCAACTAAGTTCCATGTCTGAAGATTGATTTTTTTTTCTTCAAAATAAATGGAGAATCACCTTCTGCTAAAATGAATAATTACATGATGAATAATAGACATAATGACATCCAGACTGACAGAGTGGGCTGGATGGGCGTTGACCTCTGATGTGAAGCAGCTCTGGGGTCAGAGCAGACATGCAAAATATTTCTGTCTCCCTTAAAGTGAGGGAATGGCAGCAGTAAGTTGATGTGAAGACCTGTTTCTCTGACCAGGGAGGATGTATTGCCAGTAACAACAAGGTTACTGCCCTGCACCACTCCATCTGCAGTCTTACGCTGTCACTCTCATATTTGCACCATCCCCTCTAACGTATTCTACATGGATTAAACTCAGAGCAGCAAACACAGCAAGGGTATAGATGTTAGAAAAGTGACGTCAGAATACCAGTAAATGTGTCATTTATGGTCTAGTGCCCCATTTACCGAACCAAGAAAGGGATGTGTTCCTAACAACTTCCCTGATAAAACCTCTGTGGTGAAGTTGCAGTGGTTTGTTATTGTTGTGGCATTAGATCAGCATCCACATGCAAATCCTGGTAAAGCATCAGTGGTTAATCCACAGTATGAGTCTGCAAACTCCAAAGGGAGTTATCCAGCGGTGCAACCTAATTACTCACAGACTGGTCTTGGTATTTTTCCAAGCAATTTAATGCAACATTTCTGGTCCTACTACAGCTTTGGATGCAACCAAAAAGATCTCACCAAGGAACAAAAACAAAAAATCCCCAATCTCCTTACCAGCAAACACAAAGCCATTATCACATAGCATTTGCTCTATAGAAAAGTGATCAGCTATGACAGCAAGCTCCTTGATTATTCAAGAAATATTCAGAAAAATTATATAATCTATGAGAGGTTATTGTGTGTTTAAGGAAAGCTTTGCCAAACTGTTTGACTATATCAAGCATATATCTTGCCTAAATGCTGGAAATGGCTTTGGAGGGAATGTATACACATAGGAATAAAATGCAAAAATTATGCAAAGTGTGATAACACCTGCCACAAACACTACATGGACACATGGTTGATGAGCAGGAACCCATAAAATGATTCGTCTTTGACCCTCTGAGGCTTTATCATCACTTTATCATTGCATAAAGATTAGCATCACCAGCCCTGGCATCACTTCACACATAGAAAAAGACATGGGATTAGGCCAAAATTGCAAGGAGACTATTAGTATCACTGAGATATGAGTCAACCTGCCTTTCAACCTGCTCTCTCAACCCTCCGCTTCTAAAAAAAAAAAAATTAAATAGGATTTTGTTTGAAGCACATTGTAGTAAGCAAGCATAAAGCCAGTCTCTGTTCCAGGGCCAGCTCCTTTGAGACCTCACGCCAGACAGAGGATGAGCCCCAGAGATGAAAGTGAGGTCAAGGTGGCTTTTTTTTCTTCTTCTTCTTCTTCTCTGGCTACTCCTCTCTTCCTTTCAAAGTGGGAGAAGGCAAAGCTTTAGAAAATGTTAGATAGATGAGTGTTGATAAAATTGATCTTAGCCATTCTTGGTGAAGTGCAGAAACACCAGACTTTCCTAATTACAAGTGAGAATCATGTTTCCTGTCAAATTAGATCAGTTTTACAAAATCCAGACCATAACAAAGAGACAGAAAAAGCAACACTGATAAGCAAAACAAGTTTCTTTATCTGTTTAATGGCCACACAACAAATTTTGAAGACTTGTGTAAATAAACACCCAAAACTTAGATCTGGTGAAAAAATGATTTCTAATAAATATTCTGGAGTTCATGACAAAAATAGAAGGATAGAGTGACCTTACATTAAAAATATTAAGAGTTTCTTGCAAAATAATTCAGAGTCTTAGGTATTTCCTAAGCATGTCATGTTGCAAGCTTGGTGACATGCTTAATTACAGCTGAAGGTTGATTGGGATACGACTACAGCAGCTTTAAAACATATTGCAATATAAGTGTCTGTGAACAAACTATTACCCGTTGGAACCATCCAGCTCAGTTCACATCATTTACTGTTCAATACATTTTATTTCAGGCCTCTTTGTCTGCTGTGAAGTGTCTGCATGTGGCTCAGAAAACCACCATCAAACAAGACAAGATCTGTGGCTGGATGTTAGGGTGTTGGTTTTGCTGTCCAGTCTGAAATGCTTTGCAAGCCTCTAATTGGTTTTCATCAAACGTTACCCTGCATTTAGCTCCATTTATCTCTCAGTAAACCCTTACCAGCCTCACTGTCCCTGCTAAAGAAAATTATAACCACCACATTATACTGTCAATAAACTGAACTTGACTTTCTCTCAAAAATGGTTTCATACTTTCATGAAGGTTCAATTTGTGGGTGACACAATTAATATTGGCTCTTTCAAGAGATCCTTTCTAGTTTTAAACATGATTTTATTGGGTTTGTTTAGGGATCTCTGAATAAAAGTGGCTGAATACAAATGCACCCTGCGGTTTTCCTGTTTTTATCTTTAAAAAACTTTTATAATACTTTTTCCACAATTTATTTTGGTCAGTCATCTAAAATCTCAGTTTAACACATATAGGTTAGTTGTTGTAATGTGAGTAATGAGATAAAATTAAGGGAATTAATAGCTTTGCAAAGCACCATACAGAAAGTTTGGTGTCTGATTTAAAGGAAGACTCCAGAAATTGAAGAAACTGAAAGGAGATCGAGGATTTAAAACTGGACAGAAACCAGGTTTAGGTAAAACATACTTGACAGCAACTTGGAACCACTTGTGTACCTTTATTTAAGGGCTACGAGAGGAAAATCTCTGATCTAATGAGCCAATAAACTCAGAGGACTGGTGGAGATCGTATGACAGAATTTCTCAGCAGCCGCGGCACAAAAACTAATCAAGATAAAACAGGAATTAACTCCTAATACAAAGAGTTCCTTGAGAAAAAAACAACTCCTATGGGTCAGTGATTCACCCATCAATACCACGATGACCCAAAGCAAACGGACAATCCTGCATGAAGCTGCCGAAGGATTAGGTGGTTCAAAGAAAGCACAAACTCAAAACTCAAGAACATTATCATCACCTGTAGAGCGACCTGAAGACGGAAGCCTGCAGGTGTTTCTCATCCAGTTTCAGGAAGCTTTGGAATATTTGCCAGAAATAATTGAACAAAGATTTAGCTATGCAAAGCCTGTACAGACCTAACCAAGACAGCTGGAAGCTGATGTACAACGCAAATCCAAATTCATGAGAGCGCTCCACAGAGCAACTTCCTGCCCGGGTTCCTCTGAAACAAAACATTTGCTTAGCTCAGAGAATGCATACTTTTTCTTTTCACACTACACATGGGAAAGCCGAAGGAATTCCACTTTAGGTGAGGGCCGGTGACGCAAAAGTGGAAACGAGGCAGGGAAAATAAATTAATTACATCTACTGTAATGGAAAAACAAGGTTTGACTTTTATCGCTCCTGATTTTAATTTCTTGTGTGTCAGGCATTTATTTTTGTTGGAGGCGTGATGAAATTCATGTGCAGACACGGCTCTGGTTTCCTGCAGACGCTAATTGATGTTGTAGAAAAGACTCACTTATTAAACATCCAACGTGAGCCGGGCTAATTTATGGAGCCGTGTGCATATGATTTGGGTTGCGCTCGGATTCCTCTGGTTTTTAAAAGTTGACAAATGAGCTTGTTTTTGTGGGCTGAGGGCCGACTTCCACTCAGCATGTGCAAAACTAATTACACATACACAAACGTTTCTTCTGCTTCAGCCGCACAGTACGTTTTGGAAAGCAGTCTCTTTCTGGTGAACTCCTTCCAATAAAGAAAGATTGTAAAAGATGTTTACACTTAAACAAGTAAAGAGTTTACATAAAGTAAGTGAAAATTGAGTTATGATTTTTAATGAAGCGTAAGCTAACTTGGAGTTGTTTCTTGAAGCCAGAACTGTCAAAAAATCGTTACGACTAAAGTAAAAGACGCCTTTCCAGTGGACGCCATGTGTGTTCCTCATCTGTGCCCTCCTGACCCCAGTGGCAGCCTTCACTTTCCCTGCATGCCTCCACACTTTCTCCCTGCCTGAACACCCCCTTCGCCCTGCACTCCCCCGGCCCCTCTCTCCCCACTTTCCCATGATCCCTTCAAAGCACTGCTGCCCACCACACACACACACACACTCACTGCATCTCGCTCACACACGTGCCCTTAGATAGAACATTGTTTCAGCTATCCGGCGCTCCATGTTTCACCATCTGTTAAGCACTCCCCCAGCTGTTGCCCACTCTCTCCTTTGCTGGGGAAAATAAGAGCCTTACAAGGCGGTGACACGCACACAGGACAGAAATTACACATGGCCCTGTCTGCTAATTAGAGACAAAGGCAGGTTCAGGATCTTGTCTGTCTGCAGGTAGTCAGCATTTAAAGAGACACATGCTGCATTTAAGGCAGACGCTGAAAAGATGTTGTGTTTATGAGGAACACTTAAAGTGCCGTTGCAAACATAATTCAAATTTGAAAGTTGCAGTGTGTAGATTTTATAAATAATATTAAGGATTTTAATATATTTGTTAAAACTGTCACTATTTTGTTACAGTACAATAAGACTAATAATCTGTGAGTAAAAATCAAGCTCCTCTTCCTCCTCCCTGTGGTCCTACTGCCATCTGCAGAAATGTGACACTCCTGATCAGAAACAACCAATCAGAGCCAGGAGGAGGGACTTAGCGCTGTCAATCAATAAGTAGTAACACCTGGTTGTTCAAAAAAGTGCAGTTTAACTGTAATTTCCATACAGTTAAAAATCCAACTCATCGTTGAATTGAAAACATGAGTTTTTTTTTAAATTGACATGCTTCCATTTAGGACATTTATTTTCACTATTTCAGTTTGTGCAATAGAAACGCAGCTACTCTGCTCTGTCACATAAAATTGTGAGTTAAATACATTGAATTTAAAAGAGAATGTGAAAAAGCTGATGGGCTATGAATACTGGAAAGCGTTTTAAATCCACTGTGTGTGCTGCGTTTTGTTCAAAAGGCAAAACACAACCAAAAAAGGCTACCAATTCTTCCCCCACTTTACAACTGACAGAGTCTCTTTTCATCCTGACTCTTCCTTTGTCTTAACACTGCTTGGATAATTCACCAATGAGGTTGAAAGTCATGATGCTCCTGAAATGTACAAGCTGTGGCTTAATTTGAAATGTTATTCTGAAAGACAGGACGGACTCCTTCCAGGACTTTTGGATCAAGGCCCTCCAATAGGAAGCTCTGAAGCTGAAAGTGTTGAAAGAACAGGAATTTGCTTGTAGGGATATGTACTCACATCTGGTGGGACAGAGGCCTCAACCAAGCCGTGTCCAAAAGCACAAATCATTTCATTCTCGTTTTCATAAGTCTAACTCTAGCACTCTGCCAGTAAATGCAACATTTAATGAAAAAAACAATAAATATGGAAAGATCTGTTTTTAAAATGCAACTGATGTCAGAGCTGTTTATTATTTCATAATATCTTTCTGTTCTTAGGATGTTTGCTGTGGCATTTGATCATCTCGGTGTGCAGACCACATGCTGAGAGAGCAGCATGTGATCAGAGGGATGTCTGGACATTGGGCACTTAGTGAGGCAATGGCTCTGCAATGTGACTCACATTTAATTACAGATCGTTGTCTGGTCACCTAACAGGAAACACCTCTGAGACTCCAGGAGGAAGACACCAGACGTCCCAGGAGGATCAGCATTAACTCATCTGCTTTTGCAGCTTCATCACGAGAGAAAAATGAGACGAGAGCTGATTGTGATTATCTGTCACTGTTTGGGTCCTGATGCTCGGCGCACGCCGAACTGATTAGCATGCATCTGGACACAAGGCGAAAAGAAGCAATTCGTCCTGAAAAGTTTGCTTTTAAACTAAGGATTTTATTTTTTTCCCCTCTGAAAACATTTTAGAATATAATAAAAACGTTTTACAAGTGGCCATATGGGAATCTGTAACTTTATCAAAGGTCTATTAATGTAGTCCACATTGTTGCTTCTTGCTCTTTTTTTGCATCCCAGAGTCATGGTTTCCCAGCAATGCAGACCGACATCTGCTCAGAATATTGTTACCCCCAGACAGGTAGATGGCAAAGAGCGCAACCTGTGCACATCTTCTTTTCTAGGAGACCATCTTCTTTGATGAATTTGATAGATTGACCCAAAGCAGAAGACGTTTAAACATCTCTGCTTCGGTTGCTGACAACATAAAAGCTTTTAATAACCTCATGGTTTATGCAGACGGTACGTTAGCCTGACAATTCTGTGTCAGCCTGACCTTTTATGGATTTGGTCATTAAATCTACTTATTCTTTTTGTTGTAACCAAAGTGGAAAACCGTGTGAGTTCCATCTGGCACCAGAATCGGACACTGTAACATCCCACCCACCTCCTGAACCGCAAACCATATGGACCGTCTCTCAGTCCGGGCCGAAGTGAACGAAGTGTCGGCCGTCCAGCGGAGGATGCTGAGTTGTGTTTGATGTGTGTGTGGGGGGTGATGGGCTGGAGGTCGGATCTCCTCTGGGGACTTACAGAGCTGTGTTTGGCTGGAATTAGAACCTGTTTGGGCAAATCTGCAGCAGAGAGTGGTTTGCAGTGATGTGAAAAGGAAACAAAAAGGAATTATTTCAAAAATGCATCAATACCAGCAGAGATGTGTTATGGCAACATTAAAATGCAATCACTAAATGTCTGCAGCAGGAGCTGTGAGAAGATCCAAACTCCTCGAACTAGGTTGCCTTGAAAAATCATTTACTTTGTGATATTTCAACCACAAACATTTATTTCTTTTATTGGGATTTTATGTGACCAAACTAGCACATAAAAAGATGTGTGGTCAAACAGAAACTAACTGGCAGGTTGTGGATAAAGTTATGGAGAAATTTAAATCATCATCTCAAAGTTCAATCAATAATCTGAAAATGGAACGAGTTTGGCACAAGCACACACTCACCCAGACTTGGCGGCCCACCTGAGTTGGCAGTGTGTGCAGCAGAGCATTAGCAGTAATTCTCTAACTATAAATCTGTCCTCTGAAAAAAACCGTTGCAAGAAGAAGAGTTATTGTGAGTTACTGTATCGTTAAATGAGAACAAAGTTAAACTTTACAACTTATATGAGCAGAAAGCTAACACTGCACACACAACAAATTCTGCAGAGTTAAATCAACACTATGCCGAGTCTGTTTCGTCCTATCAGAATTGGTGTTAATTTAACACTTGCAGAGTTATTTCAAAAATAGTTTGAGTAGTTATTGACACTGCACATGAATCTGACCTCCTCTCCATGGTGAAGCATGGTAGTGGCTGCATCATGAGGTGGATGTTTACCTTCTGCAGAGACAGGGAAGTGTGGTTATGGATTGTTCTGTTTCTGAAAGAAATGGAATCTACAGTATGGCCTCTATTTTTATTTTTGTCTTATTGTTACAACTCATGTCAGTATTTGTTAGGTTGTAAAAAAGAACATTTATGTCTTTTGACACTAACTCAAAAACTGACAGGGTTTTCAATCAGCACCATTTGTGCTAGACAAATGTGTGCATGTAGCATATTAAAGAACTTCATCTTCAAACGTTACAGTTAGATGTTGAATCATCCCCAGTCCTCCCTACAAAGTGTTAGATTGCTTATTACATTATCAGGGGTTGTTAATAAAGATCCTCATTTATTGTCTGCGTGAGTCAGACACGAGTGTTCCCTGAAAGTTGACTCTACTCTTTGCAATTTGCACAAACAGCGGAAGCGCACTAACCGCGTTTTAATGTTACAGTAGATTAATGAAGACATCAGACATCCAAAGAGCACAAGCCAAAACTCTACGCGTGATGTCACGGAGAAGTCTGATGAAACCCAACACCACCAGCTGGTTTAGAGTTGTGATGGGGTGAATGCGGGTGCACTCGCATCGCTGCAAGTCGAGGCACATAGCTGGAACCAGCGCCTGGAGGAGAAGACGCACACAAGTCCGTCTCATGTTGTGGTGATAGACCAAACCGAAGACATTATCTGCATCCGTCAGAGCAACCGCGTCGATCCAGCCACAGATCTACTTGCTGTCAAAGCCGCTTCCGTTTTTTATCCTCCCCCAAGTTTGCTGTTGTTGCGCGTCTTCACTTTGGATAGCAACAGCCAGATTATCCTCCTGCGCGCCGCAGAGCGCACTAGGTTGTTTTTGGACTTTTTGAAAAGGGGGAGACATCTCACCTCAGGAGTGCGGTGCGATGAAGAATTTCTGAGGGCTTCTCCGTCCATTTAAACGCTTCCCTTTGAGCGTTTCCGAAGGGTCAGCCCATGTGCAGGCATCCCATTGAGTGTGATTCTATTTTCGCCCAGATCTCTGCTTCCTGGACAAATGCATACAAATGCATTTAGGAGCCCAACGGACAAGGAGTGGACACGTTTCCGCGGCTGCAACGTAAGTTTCAAAGTACAGCAATGCATTTCCCTGCCTGTTTGCACATTTTACTGCAGCAGGTCCAGGTTTCTGATTAAAGAACACTGATCTGTAAAAAAGGTGCCATTCTCATCTTACTTTATTTTTAAAATTAATTTATGATTTTTTTTTTCTGTAACTACATTGCCATCCCCATTTGGAGCTGATAACTGCATTTCTGTTGTAATTGCATTTGAACTTTAAACGATTTGGAAACCTTTTTGTCACATAATATTTCATACTTGACTACAGAAATCCAGGACCTGCATAATCTGTGAGAAACTGTGGAGTTGTGTAAAGTTGGAATTAAACGCAGAGGCTGGAGCAGAAAGATGAATGAGCACGCCTTGGGAGGAATTAAAAATATTTCTAGCATGGGGATAAATCATTTGGGTGGTGAGTGTTTGAGGTCGAAAGAGTTTCATTTTGGCAGCCTAACAACTAAAATTCCTCATGGAAGTGTGTTTCGCATGTAAGGTTTTGTTGTCCTGTTACATGCAGCTGCCACTCTAGAATATCAGGACTGTGTTGGAGCAAAACGGGCATTAAGCAGCAAATTTAATGTCCTTTATTTGAAGTTAGTCCAAACTGTCTTGGAAATCTCTTCCAGATAACATCTGAAAAAGGAAGATGAGATCAAAAAGGCCTCTGTTCCGCTCCGAGACACCCAAGTTTTTTCTTAATAATTAAGAGTAAAAATGAGCAACCTGATCTGACTGGGACTGACTGTGTGGCTCCTGAAACCCCCCTCTGTTGGAGGCATTGCTCCTCCACTACTACTGGCAACATTTTAACAATATACAGCCTTCCCTAAGTGATGAGCAAGTGTTTGCTCATCACTTAGGGAAACACTTGCTTATAAGTAAATTGAGTCTTTATATGTCTGTGGGACATATAATGTGCTTTTCAAAACAATTAATGACTTTTGAACACCTTGTTTTGTATGTTACAACCAGAAACTTCAATATATTTTAGTGACATTTTACATGATTGGCCAAAATCAATTAGCACCAAAGTATGAAGTGGAAGGAACATTATAGATATTAAATGTTTTTTGCAATACACATTTAAAAAGTCAATGGAAATTTCCAAATATTGCCAGAGTTTTTGTTGTGCTTTGCTAGCAAATGAAGCTCTGCTCCAGTTTTAACCCCTAACTGGTTTTCTTCCATGATTGTCCTGCATTTGGCTCCATCAGTCGTCTCATAACCTTTGACCAACTGCCCTCTTCCAACTAGAGAAAAGTTGTTCCCACAGCATGCTGCCACCACCCTCGTGTTTCATTGTGGGGATTGGTTGTCAAGTGTGTAGTTTTCCACCACAACTCGTGCGCCACATGTTGGTAACATGGTTCAAGTTTGATCTAATCAGATCACATTCTTCCGCATATTTGCTGTGTCCCCTGCATGGTTTGTCGTAAGCCATAAATGGGTCTCCTTATGGATTTTCTTCAAAGCTAAATTTACATTTTTCATGCAGTCATAAACACCGGATTTGTGGAGTGAATGACTGGTTTGTCAGGTGAGGTGAATGAGTGTGTCTTGGTGATTTATTGTTTTTAAAAGCAACAGAGTATAGGAGGTTAAGTTCAAATGCATATCGCACTCTTTTGATTTTTATTCATTCTGGCTTGTCTCAATAAAATACAGTTGTTATAATGTCACAAATCTCACAGACTGAAGAATTCAGAGGTTTTGAAAACCTTTCCACTGAGAACCGTGACTGTCACTTCACCCAACTTCCCACAACAAGCCTATGAAGCTGTTGTAAAGTGTAACAACAGTTGTATCATAACTAATATAATCTTTTCTATTTTTAGTCTGATTCTGGAAGGTCGTTGCAGGGTTTTCTATTTGTAAAATCCAGGTCTGATCCCAGAAGTACCATTTGTAGGAATGAAAATTAGTGCTGGATTGAAAATCAGGTGACATATTACATAATACTTAAGAGGAAGTTTTTCATTACATTGGTGCTCATTTGGTGACTCTGACACATTTACTGTTTGACTTTCCTGGAAAGTCAAACTTTCCTGGAAAGTCAAACAGTAACGTGATTTTTTTGTACATTATGTAACCACCAATAATCCTGCCGTATTATTTAATGCAAATACTGGAAACAAGATGTAGTGGACTTGTTAAGTCACTGCTGATTTGGAAAACAAATAGTCATTAACGGTTGTGATTTTTGGGAAGTATTGTGTGTGGTACTCTGAAAGTTTTTCCACCTTTTATTGCACAGATTAGTGTGTGTGTGAGTTAATCTTTTTCCGCCGTCCTAACATCTGGAACTGGAAAGAAGGCAAACCAATAAAGAGTGGTAGTTTACTCACAGCTCTTTGTCTGCTTACTTTCTTGTGGACTAAGTCAATCTTTGCTGTGGCCAGTGCTGACCTTTTGACTTCAGCTGAAAGGAAATTACATGCTAGCTCTTGAAAATCACTCTAATATTTGCATTTATTCAGCATCTTTTTGAATTAAAAGTCCTTCATTTTTCATGCCCTGCAGCCTTGACATGTTGCAAATATTAAAATTTTTGCTGGCTGTCATTTGGAAAAGCTCATTTAGTTCTTTCATAATGAAGTCGCTCAGATAAGAAGACAGATACTGAAGCTGAAACGCAGGCAGCAGGAAAGAGATGCTGGCTGCAGATCAGTTAGTTCTTCATCTCTTGGAAAGTTAGCAAAACATGCAGCAGCAAACACCTCGTTAGCATGAGACGTAAATGGACTTCCTGTTGAGTTAGCATCAAAACGGAGAAACTTACCGGTTTTAAAGATAAAACCAGTTCCTGTTTGACCTGTTCAAAAACTTTTACTAGTTCAGTGTTCATTTTCAAATTGAATGCGTTTTGTATTCACTACTGAATTCTCTGAAAATGTCAAGATGCTAACTTAGATTTAATAATCACAATTCATGACTCAATCTCTGTCACAGCACCATAGTTGACACCAGATTTTTACATACTCTGTATAAAAAGACACATGACCAGAATAGTCATTTGTCTATTTTAAGATTTTAATATGACTCAATAACATCTACGTTAATTTTCCTGTTTGGTAAAATTGTGCTGAAATTGTCCGGCTTTAGTTAAGTCCTTTGGTTACCCATCCACAAGCTTCTCATTAATTTGTTGTAATTTTGTCCCATTCCTCTTGAAAGTAATTGAGTCAGGTTTGTAGACCTGCAAATTCATAAAAAATGTTAAAAGCAAAAGCAAGTAGGCAAGTTATTATGTGAATCTGAAACATCTGAAATCATTGGAAAGACGGCAAAGTCAATCCAAAACTCTGTTGAGACAGGATAACGGTGGAGCTTCACCTCTTTGACAGCTACTAAATAAAATCTGAGATGGTTTTATTGTGACCACTACAAAACATTGACATTGTTGTCTTTTAGCCATTTTGTTGTAACTACTGTGATGCTGTGATTAAAGTCATTATCCATTTAGAAGATCCATTTGCATCCATTGTTCAACATCCTGGCTGATAGCTTAATATAATGCTTTATTATTTCCACATTATGTTCTTTTCTCATCATGTGATCTATTATGTGAAGTGCACCGGTCCATCCTGTTGCAAAAAACCCTCACATCATGCTGCTGGAAGTGCTGTAACTCACACTTGAGATGGTGTTCTCATGCTGCAAAGCTTTCCCTTTCTTTTCACTCATTACGTGAAATGACTCATGGTCATTACAACCAAACACTTTATTTATAGTCTCATTAGATCACATGTCTCCAGAAATTAGGCTATATTCTCCTGAGTAGATTTCTAAATTGTAATCTGACTTTTTTATGTTGCGTCAGAATATTGGCGTCTTTTTCTCTGGTTGTGATTTCAGCTCATGTCAGCCAGGGACTTATTTCGCTCTCTTACCATCTTCAGCTGACATCTCTACAAGATCTTTTGCTTTCAATCAAAATGCATGTTTTGTACCTAAACAGGTTCAGGTAAGAGACATTCCCTGTCTCCTTCCTGAACAGTATGATGTCTGGTGTTAATACTTGCACATAATTGCCAGCAGCACCTACAGTCAACTGGAAATGTTTTAGTTTAAATGTCAGTTAATTAAATGAACTAATCCATGCCCGACAAATCCATGATGCCGTAATCTGAGTTTATCAAAATAGTTTGAAGGCATCATAAACTTAAATGTTTTTCTTCTAATTTATGTCAGAGTCAGAATCATAAGCTACCAACTGTATGTCTGAGTTACTGTTTTTTCCTTCTGTTGTCAAGTTCATAAACCAGAGGCAGAGCTTTTACACTGGGTCTAAGGCGAAGCTTCATAAACCTTAATCACATAATGACTGTAACGATGTGGATCGCCTCAGCTGCTGGGATGATTTTTGCTAAAATAAATAAATAAATAAAAATGCCACACAGCAAAGTGGGTTGAATTTTGGTCAATCAAGCATCATGATATTCAGGTACTGAGTAAGAACAAGCAGAAGTTCATCTTGTGTCCAAAACCCCCAATTAGTAGAATAATACAACGGGATCAATTACTACTTAATGACTTTAATGTCTTAAAGCTGCTTGGGGTAAATCAACAGCTTCACATACTTTGTTTCTCATTAGCAGATTCATTTGATAGGCAACCTGCCAAATCACTAACAGGCTCTGAAGTTGGCATCCTGACTGAAATCTCTGATTAATGCAAGTAAATTAATGAACCTGGAGCTTGGCCCGTTTCTCTCCTGAATGAATCATTGTTAGAGATCCAAGCTAATTCTGAAATGGGGACAGTCGAGGTCTGTCACTGCTGGAATGGGAGTTTAAAGTTGTGATTATTTATAGTCTTGACATGACACCCACTCCCCACATATTGGTATTTCCCTCAGTCAACAGAGCTCTGTTTGGGGAGCTTTGTGCTGCGTTCAGCAGCCAGCTCCATTAACTGCAAGGCGCTGGGTAGCATTCTTCACTGTACTGCCAGGAATTACTTTCTATGCAAAGTAAGAACAGGAACAAGGATTCTAGGCACATAAGACAAAAAAACTGCTTTGTCATGTCCTGGCGACGGTTATGGAGGATGTCCAACACCTTGTCTGCATGTGTTCCTGTACTTGTGCTGAAACAATGACCCAAGCTGTTTGATGTAGTGATTTAAAATCCACAAAATGGAGCTTGTGTAAGAGATAATACTAAGAGAATCTGAATCACTATCAGATGCCCCATACATCTCAAATGTAATGGTAAATCTTATATTTAGCATTTCTCTTCTTTTGCCAAAGTTTAACTGGAAGCAGCTACTTTTGTCCCTTTAAAAGTTGATCCCATCACTTCAACAGATGAATTATTGTAATCATCCGCCCCAAGTTCGGTTTTCTTCATTGCATTTTCTGGCTCTCCGTTCCCGACTGTGGAATGTCACACGACCTCTCTGAATGGGGAACAGGTGACAGTACAGCTTCCCACTTCTTGACTTGAAGCCAGTCTCTGTGTTGTTCCACTAGATTTCCTGTTGTCTTCTTCTCTTTTTTCCTTGTTATTTTCTGACTTTGCTTGTATTTTTTCTTTTCCCTCCAGTCCACAGAGCCACATAGAGCTGAAAAAACAAACAATGGTGTCTGTCTGTCTTGACAGGACACTGGAAGCGGTTTTTTGCTCGTCACTTTGAAAGGGAGATGCCTGTAGAAGGTCATGCTGTTTTGTGGATAACAATCTCCTGTGATTTACAGAGTAACAAAAAGTCTTGGTTGACAAAGTTCCCTTCAGTCGTGCAGAGACACATTTTAAAACAGCGAGACTACTGTCTCTTCATGTCCTGCAAACATCCGTCACACTGTCAGCTGGAAAATTATGACTAGTTATTATAACTACTTTAACTTGTGAAAGCAGCTGTTGCTGGAGACATGATTGATCTGGTTGCAATGTGAAGAATATATTTTAAAGTGTTTTTGGTGGTTTGCATTTGACACAGTGTGAGGAAGGAGTCCCCAAGTCCAGATGCATCTTTGTTCTAAAAATGTCTGAATTCTCTCACCAGCATTCATTCAGCGCTGCGATATGCTGGTGATGAGCAGTTTGTCTGATCCAGGTGTGTTTGAGCAGAGATGCATTTGGGGACCCATGATGTAGAGTATTATGTAAAAATATTTTTTATTGTTTCATGTTTTCTGAAATGCTACTGGAGTTTTTCCCTTTTTTTTCTTGATCATTTTTACTCTTATTTTGAAATACGGATGTAGGTCTTGAATTTTTGCCCAGTTGTGTTGACGGTCAGCTAGTAAATGCTCAACAGCAGGCTTGTTAAAAAGCATATTAAAAGGCAATTTTCATTCTATTTGATATTTTTATGTCACAAATGTCAGACTTTGTAGTCCCAGAAAATTTCAGATTTTTTTTTTCTCAGAGATTTCTGACTTGACAATGCCTGCTGTAAATATAGTAAGTCCACGCCTGGAAAAAAACATTTTCTTGGAGATGTACAACTTTTTGACATCAGAGACTATCTAAGTTTTTTCTCATAAATATATAATATATCTTTTAATTTGTTTGTCTTTCAGGGTGGATGTTTACTCCCCTGTGGCTATTCTCTTTCATCTATAGCAGCTCTGATATTCTGCATACAGTTGAGGAAAATGGCTATCCAAACCAGTTCTTGAGTTCTTTTAAACAGAACCAGTTCTTGTCTCAACCATCCCAGATTTATTTTATTGATTTAGTTTGAATGTGGAAGCAGGATTACTGACCCTGAAAGCAAAAATCTACCACGCTCAAAATGAGTTGCTTTTACTCGTTGTGTATCCTTTTCTTCTGGGTAACAACCTGCAGGGAATAGGTTTTGTTTTCAACAAGTCACATCTCTGTTGGAATTAAAGCTCGTTTATCTTTTAAAATCTTCACACATTCTCCACGGTTCCTTTCACCACAGCTGTCTCACTAACAAATAGACTCATGCATTATTCATACTAAAGGATTAATTACATTTCTGTGTCAGTACAGATGCTTTCCCCGAGGTATTTAGTGTTCAGATGAGTGTCTTCATGTAGACAGTAAAAGGCAGTGTAGCTTAACAGAAACAGAAAGTCTTGTGCTCCCCTGAAAGGCATCTTAAAGTTTAAAAAGCAAAGTGTTTTTTACAACCTTAATTTTAAGGGCCAGTTAAACATTTGTCCTATTAATTTTTAGTTCTGTTTTTTTTCTCTTTGATGTCTTTTTTTCAATTAAAAGCTCTAAGTGTGCAATAAACAATAAGAACTTTGTAGGAAGAGACCATTTTAGCCTGGAAACAATAAAACATGAGGCAGTGATGTTCGCTGTATGGCTCCCAGCTGCATATTCTAACATAAACATGTCAAATTTAAATGCCTACAGAGAAGATGGGTTACTTTTTAAGAAATGCAAGTTACTTTTTGTCACTTTTGGTCAATCTTTCATTTCTTTTGCATACAACTATGGATTCTGGGATGTAGTTTTTGTCAATAATATGGAGATAATAAAAATGAAGAGCGAGAGTGCAGTGATGTCACATTATGCTACTTTGTACTGAAGTTCTCAGTTTTACTTGACAACCAGCTCTGTTCTCTAATTGTGTCAGACATGTTAGTTTCTGTAAGAAATGCTTTTATAAGTCCTGTTTGATCAGCACTAAAAAACATTCCCGTATCGCCTGCTTCCAATACAATTGGGTTTTGATTTCTTTTATTGTTGATTTTAAGTTTCAAGGCATGCGTGCCATCTATTTTCTTTAGCATTTGCCAGTTTTTTTTGTTACTTTTTCATCTAAACTTAACTTTTTAATTTGCCAGCGTCTAATACTTTTTAAAAATCTGAACACTTTCTTATTTAGACTATGGTTTCACATTAAGAGATGTTTAATTTGCGTACCGTGATCATAAAACAAAGTTATGTAAGGAAAACATTTTAAACGGAAATGACTGGTCTGTTAAAAATTGGAAATTAAATATGTCAACAGCATGACGTATTTAATGCTTTCTTTACTTACAATAAAAGTCTACAAGAACTGCAAAATGAGCAAAATTGAATATCTCAGAATGAAACTTTATTTAATATGTAAGTGGAAGTGGCTGCCATTAATTGCAGATTATCCTGAGATTTAAAAAAACAGCTTTGTTGTTTGCTATCTACATTTTCTATTAATTGCTGTAAGTGTCATTCTTTCTTGCAAACTGAATGAATGACAGACTTCAAGACATAGAAGTCTGTCATAGAAATTATGGCTTTTCATTATTGCTTTTGAAATAATAGCGGCTTCATATTAAACACCTCTTTATTGTGATACTAGCTAACTTGTAGCTTTCTTCTCTCAGTATCAGCATCTGCACCAAAGAGTGCATTTATTAGTGCACATTTGACAACAGGAATTTTCTTAGACCAGATTTGTTTTCTTGTGGCCCAAGAAAACAAATCTGGTTTTCTTCTTTGCTTCAGTCGATTTACAGAAGGTCCAGAGTTATACAACGATCCTTATATAAAATCTTCCAATATTTGGAGTTTTATTCAATAACTGGTGCATTTTTGCATATATATATATAGAACATGTAATTTTTTTTTATCATGCTAGTCTATAATAGTTGCATCTTATTATTTGCTCTTGTAGGTGGAAGTTTCTCCTGCTCCTGTCAGTATGCTCAGCAGTACCCTCTGCAGAAGACAACTACTCTGCTCCAGGTAAAACACCTCAGGCCCAGAGCTTATTATACAGTTACAAATGTGGTATTTAGGGAGTTACATTAAAGAAAATAAAAATCCACAGGACCACTTCCTGTCATTTTTATTACCGGTATTTATGGCAAACATAACTAACTTGCTTGTGCTTTTGGTTAGTGATTTTTCTCCACCCATATAATGACTATTATTGTTAATTTTCTTCAGACATAGCAAAACTATCTCAAAAATTATCCTATTTTCATGAGATTTTATTGAAATGATTGTTCACTGAAAGGAGAGGGGATTTAGATTTACAAAAAAATTTGCATTTTATTCATTAATTTTAGTAACTGGATTTGGTAATTGTATAAGTAAAATGATAAGTTGGATGTAAGAGAAGTCTCAGCTTGTCAAATCTTTCCATTTGTGTTCAGTCTTTACTGCTCCTCTCACTGACTTACTAGAATGCCTCAAGGGTTCAGAGTTTTCCATCTTGCATTGTCAATTTTCCACATATCTACTGTAAATCAGATGATCCCACGCCAGGAAAAATCAATCCATCATAATGCAGGGTGGAGGAATGCACACAGAGAAGAGGCAGTCTTGAAATCTGAGACAGGTTAATTGGGATCTTGTCTGAAGTTGCCAACAGGATAAGAATGTGTTAATATCTCACCTGGTTAAATAAAGGTTTAAAAATAAGACCTGATTTGTGGTGTGACAAACTTCTCTGTCTGTGCTGTGGGACATTTTCCCATGTGAAACATTGTTCCCTGTGTCTCTCTTCTGTTTATTGTACTTTCTCTGTTTTGTGTCTTCCCCTACTGCTGAAGCACTGCAGCTCAAACTGAGTTATTTTCTGCCCTTATCAAACACAGAGGACAAACACAGTTCCTTCAAAAGTAGGGGCAGCCCTTGAACGTTTCCTGATACTTCGAAATAAAATATTATATAACCAAAACCCTTCAGAAGGCACTTAGTCATTATCTGTGCATTTCTGCACCGTATATACAGTTCTGGAAGTTCTCAGAGGTTTGTTAGAAACTGTTCTTTTAAAAGCAGCATCACGAAGACCAGGGATAAAATGAATACACCATTGCCATGATGAAACATGGTGGTGGAAATGCTTGAAGTTGATTGGAAGATTGAATCTGACTTGAAGTTATGTAATGAGTTGTTGCATTCATGGTAAAAACGCACGATTCCTCTACTTCTAGGTTAACAGGTTACAGTTATATCATAGTCATATCACACCGAAAACGAGCAGTCTTATTTGTTACAAACTGTAATAAAGATATCCAAAGAGAGCTGTCATGTAGAACAAACCTTGCAAGGCTAGGAAGTAGAAGATTTTAAAGGCACCAGGAAGCAAACTTGTGGCAGAGGTCTATGAAAACCACAGAGTAGCTGCCAAGACACTAATGAAGTGAGGAATTGCAGTGTTCAGGGTGACAATCACAGCTCTGCCCAGGAATAAGCGAGGCAGCAGACCAAGAAAAACTCCACTTCTGAAGAGGGAAAACTTCAAGCCGGGTGAAGTATGCTATCTAATGGCACATAACATCCTTCTCCATGTTGTCTTCCAAAATAACCATTACTATATTATTATTAAACTTAATGAAGAACTTCCATCAGAAGTTTATGTCATTGACTGCCTTGCACAAAGTTCTGACTTGAATCCAACTAAAAAATCTGTGGGAACTAAAAGCGAAAGGCCAGGCCAGAAAGCCGTCAAATGTGAAGGAAATTGGAGATTTTGCCAAAGAAGTATGGGCTGGGATTCTTCAGGAGATATCCTGAAAACTACGACAAACTACTACAGGCCGTAATCCAGCAAAAACATAAATACCTAAAGGCATCATGGGACTAAAATGTTCTCTGTATTCTCATTCCCTCACGCTGAGTTTCTGTGTCAAACACACCTGACCAGCATACAGAGACTCCAACGATCCATCAGTTACACCTTACACTTGGTGCATCTGTTGTTGCTCATATTGGCTCTTTAGACTTAACATTGGAATTTATTATATTTATTTCTGAGGCAATGTTTAGTTTAACTTGAATTATGGTGCATCGTGGTTCCAGTGTGAGATCCGTGTATTGTTCTTTTCTCGGTGCCAAAACTGAACAGCAAACCTGTCATTTCGTTTTGCTTTTTGGGGCTTTTGCCAAACTGTGTCTCACCTTTGACATATTTAGCATAAATTCTCCCTACATTTGAAGTAGAAAAAGAATAAACAAGTAGTTTTTCTTATACATATCTGATTACAGATTGTTTTAATAAACTTTAAAGGCTGGTTCTTTGAATCCTTGTGCTGTCTCATGCATTCCAAAGTCTTGCCATTCATCTGGACTGCAGCTGCGTTCATCCTGTTGAGGAAAAGCAGAAATGGGATCACGAGTGTCTGTGAGACGCTGTATTAACAGCACTGTGGTTGATCAGCATCCAGATACATAATCTTAGATCCTGAATCACCTGTTAGCACTGTGTAAAAATAATATTGGCCAATGTCTTTAAATGGTAACAGAATGAACAAGACTTGTTGCCAATGTTTGGCAAGAACCAGTATTTAGTATTTATAAAACCAATACAATTGCTTAAGATCTCACTAATTTATTTAAAACAAAAACAACGATTATTCCAACTAATGCAAAAAGAATGTAAAAAATTGAGATAATTGAGAACAATTTTGAATTTATTCCAGAGTAATTAGAAAAAAATAAAATAGAATAAACATCTGCTAAATGTTGTTTTTACATCATTATTGTTCAGAAACTCATCCTTGTTTTCCATTCTGGTTATAAAAGCTAATGTTGCAGTCAAAATCAGTTGCTTAGTAACATACTTATTGTAACTTCAGGTTTGAATTGCCATAATGACTGTACTTTATTGTAATTGCACTGTCCATGATTTGGGAACATTTCCAGTCAGATGTGTCCAACTACTTTCATAGACATGTTTATTAAAAGATTTGGTGATTGAAAGTAATGTGACAGGAAATGGAGGAAGAAATTCCCATCATGGTCCTTTGATTTTTATTATTTGAGGTATTTAGTGTTATTAGAGTTGGCTCTGATTCTTTTCCTTTGAATTAACTTTTGAAATTAGGAATACTAAGTATTAGCAGTTGCATAAACATGTCTTTATAAAATCTTGGGATACCGCCACAACATTGTTTCCACACAGTACCGTTATTAAAAATGCACCTTAAATAAAAATAATTTTAAAAAAAAGTACCACAAACAGGATGGATTACAAAACACAGACAGTGTCACCTAATGAAGTTTATTCTGCAAAGATCTTCAGAACACAGCATGTCTGGCACTTCAATTAGAGGCTGCAAAGACTTCCTTTATTATTTTCTTCTTTAATTTGCATGGAGTCTCATGGAAAAAAAATAAAATCATCTGCTGAGGAATTATTAATTATGAAAGCTTTAAGCAGAGTCTGGTCAAATAAATCTTACCAATTTCTTTTCTTCCCAACAGGAGTGGATATTCTCCATCAACTGGGCCTTACGAATCAAAGCAGAACAGACGATCCCTACCAGAGGACAGACTCGCCTCACACCACTCACACCGATGTCCCTCTGCCGTCGAATATCCCAGTTCCTGGCTATGGGGTGACTTTCGACGCAAATTCCCTCTATGAGATCCCAGCAAGCAGTCTGTTCCATTCAGAGTTTGGAGTTGAGTTTTCTTTAGTGATTAGCCTGAGCTCCTGGCGAGCCAACAATGCTTTTGTTTTTAGTGTTAAAGATGGCAGGGACAGACTGCGTTTTGGCGTTCAGCTGCTGCCACAAAAGGTAGTAGTCCACACTGCAGAGAAGTCCTCCAGCTACTTCACCCACAACTGGCAGGACGGACAGCAGCATGCTTTTGCTATTGGTGTTCGAGCGCATTCAGTGTCCTTCTACGAGGACTGTGGAGCGGTGCAGCAGCGAGAGCAGACCTTGGGGAGGTCACAGAGATTGGGAGAACCTGGCAATCTCTTTACTTTGGGTAGGATGAACTCAAAGGCAGCTCAGTTTCTTGGTCAAGTCTGCCAGCTAGATATTTATCCCTCAGCTCAAGCTGCTGCACACTACTGCAAATACCTTAAAAAACAATGCCGGCTGGCCGACACTTATCGATCACCTTTGTCACATTCTAGTTTGGATTTTGAGGCTAATGACCATCCTTCTTACCCTTCGACAATGTCCACTTTTGGAATAGCAGCTACACACCACGCTTCTAATAAATTTACAACAGCTGACAAACTGTTAGCAAGTAGTCAAGTTGACACACAGTCTTCAACTCTGAGCCCAGTGACACAACTACATCCACGGGAACAAAGCCACATTTTCACACTGAAACCGTCAACCTTCTCAACCCCGATTTTGCTTGAGCCCAACAGCCCCACACATACAACTCTGAGCGGGCAAACATCGGACATTGCTCACAGTAGATGGATCACCACTTCAGAAAGCGAGTTGGCTAAACAGAGTCAACCCAGGGTAGAATTGGATCATTCGGAGAACAGTACAGAGGAAGAGAGCATTTCAGAAGATCTACGTGTTTTTGAAGCTTCTCCAACTGTTGCTTTTCCAGTCCGGCGAAGTCGGGGGAAAGAAGGACTCAGGAACCCCTTCAGGGACTCTGGCCTCAGGCATCAACAGACTCATCAAGCTCTGGAGTCTCATTTGAAAGCCAATGGCACTACTTTGTACAGGGAAAACCAGGTGGACACTGCAGAACACCATGGCAGCTATGAAGACACAGACTATGGAGGATATGATTATGGATATGAGGAACCAAACATCTTTTATGAGTATGAAGATGGTTTAAATGGTCCCAAAGGAGAGCCAGGTCCTCCGGTAAGTGAATGAATGTGTGATTTATAACTTTTGGGATTTTGTAGAGTTTGGTTTTACCTCTTCATTGAGCACAAAATGCAAGGAAACCTAAATTGGTTTAAGACCATCAAATTCTTATTGTAATACGACTTTCTAAAATAAATAAAAGGATACATTAAAGATTTTTAACTATCATAGTGCAGTTCTTAAAATGTGAGGAAACTCAAAGCAGTTGTCATTTTTCATGTGTAATAGCACTTAGGATTTGCAACTATGATTTGATGTGATCACCACCTAACCGTACTGATATTTATGACTAACATTAGAATAAATCTCACAAAAATACAATGGCTTGTTATGTAGTTGTAGGATGAACTGACAGCTCTGGCAGAAAAGATTTGCTCTTTGTAGAGGATTATTATGCTACTGACTGGGTAGTTTAATAATGTTCTCAAATCAGTTTTTCTGGAGTTGATCTTAGCCCCGGGGGAACCTTGAGGACTCGTTTAAAGTTGTCTCTCCAGAGGAAATAAACGTTCCAGAAGGCACCATAATCTCTATTAAATTGGATTACCCCTGTGATTTGAGTGGTATAAAATTAGATCTTTTCTGAAGTCTCAAATTCCACTTCCCAAAGACCAGTCCCTCAACTTTTAGATGAATCCCAAGCACAACATGTTTGATCTTGGGTCTTGCTAATGTTATTGTAGTTATTTGAGACAGGTGTATTTAAGCAGATATGAATCTAACAGCTGGAGTACATCAACGCTGATGTCTGGAGTTTCAGACCCCTGGCCAAGACTCAACTTAATTTGCCTCTTTGCCACTCCTTCAGTCTTTAGCAGGCGTTTTGCTTGACGATGGGACTATAGGTATCAAAGCCAATTTAGCATAATTGTGTTGCCCGTGGAAGAGCACTCTGGTCCTCGTTTTTATCTCAAGCACACCCTTTGTTCCATATGTTACTAAAGGTAGAGCTACAGTTGAAGCCAGAAATGTATTTTTACATACATCCAAATAAAAAGATGCACACATTTGTTCCTTGCTGTCTCTAAAGGATTGATGTCAGGGACTGTAGCCACTTTGTTCATATTTTTAGAGTTATTGTCCATTTGGAGGACCCATTTGAGCCCATGCTTTAACTTCCTGGTTGATGTCGTTTGATATTGTTTCAGTATTTCCAAGAAATGGTCTTTTATCATGATGGTGTCTATTTTATGAAGTGTACCAGCATAACAGCAAAGAAGCCCCACAACATGATCCTGCCACCTCCATGCTTCATCATTTGGATGAAGGTTTACCAGCAACCCTCTCTTTTCCAAATGTAATGAGGGTCATCATTGTCAAACAGTTTCACTTTAGTGTCTTTAAACTGCAAACATGTCTTCAAAAATGAAGGCCTTTGTCCCTTCAGGTGACCAGACGTATTATTTGAAAGTATGGCTGCACAGTAGGAGGACAATATTATGTTGTGTGGTACCGTTTCTGAAAATTGCGATAGCAGTTTTAAATGTAACATACTCACATTTTTCTGACGCTTTGCCAACACTTTGCTTTTATATCATTACACTCTTATGTAATTTAGCATCTCAGTGACTAAATATATATTCTGCATCAAGTATGGGCATTAAGGGCAGAGTCCATCCTGCATTCATGCATTCAAATTATTATACTGATTTGAATGCACGAAACTTAAATGCAGCTCTATTGAGAAGCATAGTTTAAATCAATGTTACCTGAAATGTTCCTTAGAGGATTTAAGTGATATTGACCCCAGTTCTTGTATGATTTTCCTTTAATTGTATCTTGTATGTCTTAGCTACTCAGACAGTTTAGCTGCAGGCATGTTTTGAATGTTGTGTTAGCTGAAGGTCAGCGGTTTCCTCTGCATGATCAGCTTGAAAGTGTGCTGAAGTAGAAGCATTTATACTTATTAAAATTAAGACTCCTTATGACAGGTTTGGAAAATTCTGATTTAATTAATTGTTTTAAAGCTGTAAGGAACAAAAACAAACCAAAACATAGAGTTCAAAAGTCAGAATTCTTAACTATTTTGAACCTCCATATAGCAGTAAACACCTGCTACTTATAATTGTGTTCTGGTCTTTTAGCGTTCCTTCTAAAGCACAGAAGAAATATTTAAATGGACATAAGTGATCTGAATAAAGGGCCAATCAGAATACGCCTATGTCTTGTAGACGCCACAGTTGGAATCTAATCAGCTTGATTGGAATGATCTGTAATCCAAACGAGTGATGTGGTTTATGCTGATTGATCATTTGAGCAGCATGCATGTAAACACGTGTTTTGACTGTGGCAAACTGACCTGACTGCAGATATGTACCACATGACTTTGGTGGACAGAGGTTCAGCAGCCACACTTGGAGGCAAGACAGAACTTTGAAGGATGTTCATTTCCTCACGCTCTGTCAGGTGACACAGGAAAACCAACAGCATGTGCTGCTTAGCTTAATTATGGAGAGCAGTAATGTCTCAGCTGTAACTAGAACCTGGTGTGGGTCCATTCTGGGCACTCAGAAGACACAGAACGAACACACTACTCAGTTTGTTTTTATGTTCAGCACAGACAGAACTACAACTACTTCCTCTGTGTTTTCTTAGGGAAGTTTTACAACTCGGTGCATGTCAGTGATTCTGTTCTTAGTAAAGCCTGGTGCATGTTAACACTCATCATGATCGGATTAACTGATTTTGTACCCATATAAATGATACATTTGGACGATTTAATCTGAGTACATTCCAGTTCAATCAAGGAATCTTGCAGACATAGTTACAGATTGCCTTCTTCCTGTGACCTGTATATTTTCCTCGTAATGTTTATGTTGTCCTGACAAACTCTTGTGTTCTGTTTTAGATCTGTAAATTTCAGGATTTCTCCTCACAGAATAGAGTTCCTTCCTCCTTCCCATATAGTAAAAATATAAGGATTACTGTCATTTTATCTTTGAGACATTTCTGATTTTTATTTTATTTTTTAAAGACTTTTATAGTATCATTTTGGGATGTGTTTGGTGTGGTCTTACAGCTGCAAATAGTAGTTTTCTATGATTATTTAGTAACTGGTCTTGTTTGTTTAAATTTTTTTTTTTGACTAGTCCTGACTCAGGATTTCAGGCAAACTAAATAGAGAGAAACCGGTTTCCTACATGTGCTTTCAGTTCTGCAGCAGTGATTTTTTGTCTTGGAGGCTCGCCTTTTCTTGTTCCAACAGCTTTTTAGTCTGTGGGAAGAATTTGACCTTGTGGTTTCTGGGATATTAATGACCATCTAATACAATTTCCTTTCACATAATGATCACAGTCATTTTTTTCAGACTTTCAATTCTAGTAACTTGCACTTTCGTAGCAATTTTTAAATGTTATACTTATGGAATTTGACAGTATTTCTGATGTAAATTTTGAATTTTGTTTCTGAGACTTCTTTGGGTCCATAAGTCCAATTTGGACCCAGTTAAGAGTCTTAGTAGTTGCTAGCTCACTGAGAAGCTAGCAACTACTTAGTCATAATCAATGAAAAACTCTTAATAGACTTTAGGAAACTAGATTGAATTTATTGCTTTCCACACCTGTAAATAATAATAAAACATAAATCTGCATGTACCATAGTATTTTTGTTATCTCTCCTTAGAAATGAAAGTCCAACAAATTTGAAGATTTAATAGATCCAAAATGAAACAGAATCAAATAGTTATGTTTTGACCATGTGAGAGTGTCTGTTTCTCTGGCCTTGTGTAGGCGTGGTGAAGATTCACTGTTTCCATTTCTCTGTATGTGGGAGTTTGGAGGAACAAACAGCTGTTTCTTTGCTGATGTCCCCTTAGTGATCATTCACCACTCTGACTAATATTGTGAATGCACAAGTGGAACTTGTTGGATTCACTAGCTTGGGCAAAACTTTTAATATCAATTTAAGGTTGAAAGTATAGCATATAGAACATCATTGACACATTGTTTTCCCCTTTTTTCTCTTTCTCTACATTATATTGTGGATGTACTACATTAGAACAACAACATTTTTGTTGTTCAAAGTCCCAAACGTCTACATCAGGAAGGAGCTGGGGAAATTCTTTTGAACTACCAAAAGTAACATGAAGAGTATAAATATGACTTCATGTACACGCCTTGTAAAGATAACCTTTTTTACCTTTTGTTGTGCTTTAACCACAAATATTAATGTATTTAACATGGATTTTATGGGATAGACCAGCATAAGTTAGTACATAATTGTGAGGTGGAATGAAAAGATGCATTGTTTTCACCTTTTGTTACACAATAAAATCTAAACGTATTTCTGCAAACTATTTTGCAGAAATACTCTCAGCTGATCTTTTTCTACCAGCTTTGAACTTCTTAGCACTTAATTATAATTCCATATTTTGAGGCAAAATAGCTTCTGTCCAATTGAGCAGAGAGCTGCTGTGAGCTTCAGATTTTACAGATTCTCAGTTGGATTTTGTTCTGGGCTATGATTGGATCATTTTAACATCTTAACATGTCTTCAACTAAACGGTTGTTGTCCTGCTAAACTCGACCCCAGTCACTCCTGAGGTTCTCACAGAACAACTTTCTTTGTACATGAATTAAATTTCTTTGTGTTTGATCTGTCAAAAACAGTCAAAATAAAATACACTGATGTGAAAGTTGTAAGGTGACAAAAAGTTCATCTTAACATTCACTGAACTTTTTTGAACAAATCCATTTTTAGAAATGTGGATGCAGACATCAGCGTTGGGTACGTAGGTATATGATACTTTTGTAGATCTTGTACTTTTGTAAGGATAGAAGAAAATAATTTAAATGTTTTTTTTTTCTTAGCCTGTTTTTACTTATTTATTGTAAGTTTAAATGTGAAATCTTTTGGTAATTATAATCAGTGATGAACACGTAGGACGTCAAATGTTCTGAACTGACTAAACTTTTGTTGGCAGGTAACAATCCGTTGTCGTAGTTACAAAGACACATACATAATGAAATAAGTTTAAAATGTTAAGATAAAAACAAATTATATATGTCTCATTCTTTAAAATGTAATAATTCTCATTATTTTATTAAACATTTTCAGTGTAGCGTTTATAGGAACTTAACTGGTGGGCTTCATGTCAACAAGACAAGTGCTGCTTACAAAAAGTTATTTTAATCTTACTTTCTCATTACTGTCTACCTTACTTACAGTTTAAAAATAAATCAAGTCTCTTTTGAGCCAAAGAATCCTTGCATAAGTGTGGAACATGCTCATCACAGAGGAGTCCTGGGCTGCAGGACTACATGTTATCGCTTGCCGTTAACACACACCGTCTCATCTTTCTTTCTTTTCCCGCTCACTCCCTTTTTCTATTGATGTTTCTTTCCAACTGTCTCGATCTTTCCCTATCCCTGTGTCTCCCGGGTTTAGGGTCCTCCTGGTCCTCCTGGTTTACCTGGTCCTCCGGGAAAGAGAGGTTCAAGGGTGAGTCACTCATGCATACATGATGGCAAAGTGCCAACAATGTGTAAAGTGGATGTAATTCATCACACAGGGTGAAGCTTACTGGCATCCAGATATGCAAGATTTTTTTTTCCATCATTATGCAATCAAATATTTTAAAGGTGGATTCTGTATTTCTGTCTCTAGGTAGTTTATATGAACACAAAAGCAATACATTACAAAAAAGCATAAGTGTTGGATTAAATGTGGAGCAATTTAAATGTTTTACTGTAAACAGAATTATTGCATTTCTTTCTGAGGATAATGTTGCAGTTTTCCTGACCTGAGGGTTGCACACTGATTTAGTGCAGACTTTTCTGGTATTTTGAATTGCAGCAGTCTGCTGAGCTGATTTGGAGCTGACCAATCAGATCAGTCAGAGCAGATGCATGTGTGTGTTTTTTTTAAATTTTTTTTAATTTGGTGAGGAGGGGCTGTTTCTTCCAGCTGCTTATTTTACAGGAAAACATGTAAACACATGGAAGCAAATAACAATATATAAGGCTCAAACCCTACTATCCAAAAGCATGTAGCACTATATTTCAAGAGTTTAACATATTATTTGTAAAACTGGCCTTAACCTGAAAAAAACAGCAGCTACTTTTATTAGATAGAGTTGCCGACACATGCTTCTGTTGTTGACTGTAGTTAGGAAGCTTCGTAATAATAATTCACATAACTCAGGAAACATTGAACTACTGCTGAGCTTCGACATTAAAACAACTACACTGTACCAGCTGCAGCCAGCAGCTGCATTTAAACTACATACATCTTCACTCTGATCTTCAGACTTCTCTTTAAGCATCTGCCAAGGCTGTCATGATGCAATGCTGCAATAACGCCGTGAGCCCCGAGGAACTTCTGGGAAGCAAACACAACACAGTGTGTTGAATGGATAGGTTACGTGGAACCGTAAATGTCTATTAATAAAGATCACTTCTGGTTGTTGCTCTTCATCAAATAGTATCTTCTTCATGGATCATTTATCAGAAGGAATTTTCTGTAAATCTCTGCACTGTATAAGCATCTCTGTAATGCTGTTTAAAAAGCATAAAAGGCTTGAAGGGAGAGAGGCTGACAGACAGGAAAGCATGTCTACTTCTTAAAAAGAATAAATAACTTGGCTCCTATAAAGCCTGCCCTGAGCCCCAAAGGCTGCATCATAAAGTAAAACCAGAGTGTAGCTTGACATCATTCTGTAGTGAAAAGCTATTAAGTGTGTTGTGGCTGACTCTCTGATGTCTGATTGTAAAAATGATCCTGGTTTGAGCTGATGAATCACAGCATACCACTTGATGTAGGCCTTTGCGATGAGGAGCAGACAAGTTATACTTTACCTTTAATTAGTCAAAACTGGATTGTATAAGTTATTGTCTAAAATTTACTGGATTGGTCTGCAGAACTATTTTAATTCTTGTTCTAGTTCTTATAATTTAGTTTCGATAATCTTTGTGTTTTGGGACGTGCTCTTGTACATAGACATGCACAGATCAGAATGTGGTTTTCCTTCAAGAGCTGTTGGAATATATAAGAACAGCAATGAAGAGCAATCTGTTCTTGTTTATGTTGGGAGGAGAGTTAACCTCACTCTACTGTGTGAGATAACAGTTGTGGTAAAACAGAGTTTAACTATTATTTTAAAACAAAAATAAAGTTGAGCATGTTATAGCAGTGTGTATGTGTGTACACACAGAAATGTAGCCAATATTTACAAACAGACGGAGGCTGAAATCATAAGGCGATGAAACAGAACAACTGAGCTGCACTCTGTACAACCTTCCTGGTGTCTGCTTTATATCTTACTCTCTCTCACCCTGATATGTTATATTTTTTTCTTTCGATTTTGGTCTAGGGTCCAACTGGTCCTCATGGAAAACCTGGACAACCTGGACCACCGGGGCCAAAGGTGAGAACTGCCCTGGAGAGAGAGAGAGAGAGCAAGAGAGAAAGTGTGAGAGAGAGAGAGATTGCTGCTTCACTAAACATGTGAAAACATGAATAAGCCTGAAATTTTATCCACTACAGTGAGGTATTCATACAATACAAAGTAAAATATACGTCATAAATGTAAAAAAATTAACGGTGTTTTACTGTAAATCATGTCAACCACTACAAGAAATACACAGGACAATAGTTTTTGTGAAAGCCTTTGTCCAAAGAGCTCACAAATGTCAGAGCAAGGCTGATGCAGAATCAAGGAAATTTATTGCATGAAAAGGTGAGGATTTGAGTTTTTCTGTGTGTTTATTTTTGGTTTCTATCTAGTAAGTGTCCATGTTGATTGTCCCCAGGTGTATCTCGTTTAGTGATTGCCCTCTGTCTATTTAATGCCACCTGTGCCTCGGGGTCCTAGTTATTTGTTTGTTGTGTCTTCTGGTTTTGGCCATCACAGTAGAACCGTACCTGTCCTGTGATGGCGTCAGCTCTTGGTTGTGGTCTGTTTATTATGTTCAGTTGCTACCAGTAGCCTAGCTTTCTGTTCATTGTGCTGCCTGCTCGTTGGACTCTTTGAGCTATTTACTCATCATTAAGCCATCATTCATCTCCAACCTGGGTCTTCAGTGTTCTCTGCATATCATGACAGAAAAAAAAAAGAGCCTAAACAAGATGATCACTGTGCAAAAAATACAACCCTAATTTTCTCACTGTCTGATATTAAATCAGGCTAAAGGTTTCTGTTTTCAGTCTGTATGGATTAACAATATCCTTTCTGTCAGCTAAATGTCAAAACATTTAGAGAAAATTGGGGTCAGAAGTTCACAAGCATTTCTTTATTATTGGATATAATTTCCTGTATGAATTATGTCAAACATTTTGGCGAGTTTCCTCAAGCTTTCACCATAAACACTTCCAGGATGCACCCAAGAGACGGTGAGGATCAAGCTGCTCCATCGAAGCACCGAGTCTGCATCAGGGAGATGACGTTCTGATACAGGGAAACATCCTGGAACTGCATTTCAGATGCACATCTCTTAAATTTACCACATCAATCTCTGAGGATTTCTGTATCTTTGTGTCACAAATGTTTGACTTTATAATCTCAGAAACATACAAACATTACAGTACAAGTTACTGTAGCTTGATGCCTCATTTGTTTTGAGTGTTTTCCTGCTACAACACAGCAGATTATCAGTGATTATCGGTCTTCTGCAACACTTGACGTAAAGCAATTATTAGAATAAGGTGTACTAGAGCAGATCCATCTACAATATGAAGAACAGTGGTCCCAATGATAAGACCAATGGTTCTTTAGACCATATTGTGGTGATGTCAGAGGCTCATTAAACTGTCTCATAAATCCTTCACTCTAACAAAAATGTAGACACAGTTTTTATTGTAGTGCAAATGACTTCAATTATGGAAACTGATGAGATCAACATGCTGCTCTCTGAGGAGAAGAGGTTGTGTGCAAGTGGAATTAACCCAGGCGCAGCCAGATGTTGCTAGCAGCTGAGATAATCAGGCAATGTGTCGTCATTGTGCGACGGGAAAGAAGAAAAACTTTGTTGATGAAATAGATTATAAACCATCAAGAAGGCAGGGGGTCTAGACCTGATCGTGGGTTTTGTGTGGTTTGCCACAACGCATAATGTCAGTTTCAGCTTTTAAGCCACACAGCTTATAAAATAAATAGGAAGAACAAAAGCAGGAAACATGTCTGGTAAGTTTTCTTCCAGTGTGGGACAGATATGCTGGTAGAAGTATGTAAGGATGTGGGCAGCCTCAAGCAGATGTTTGTGGTAGCAGTTTTCCTAGATGGCTGCCACAGCGAGGCTGCGCCGTGTAATCACCGGCATACAAAGCAAGCCATGCTGCAGGCAGAGAAATAAAAGATCAGTAGGTCTTCCACTCTAACACTGATAAACAGATTTATCTTAACTTTTAGTCTTAACCCTCCTGTTATGTTGACGGTCAAATTGACCTGTTTTAAAGTTTAAAATTTAAAAAAAAACTGTTGGAAGTATTTTTTTGCATGAAACTTTTATATTTGTCTTAATAGGTGCACTCTACATATAAATTGGACATTTATTCATTTTACACATTTGCAACCCCCCCTGCGTCTACATATGACATAAATGCTGTCCAGGTCAATTAGACAAGTTGAAGGGTAAAAAAGATCAGAAAATGTCCAATTCTATATGTTTCCTTGCAGCTATGAACCATATTTCACCACACACACACACCTACACACACACACACAAGCCCATTTTCTCCCTACTCTCTTTACTTCACTATGAACTGCGAGAAAGCAGGTGTTCATATAACTTTTGACGGGAACATTTTCTGTTTCTGTGGACAAACTCCACCCACACTGAGTGACACTCAGCAGAAGTGGGGAAAACATAAATACTCTCTGCATGACTCATTTGTATTGATTCTAATCAGCGAGTCAATTTGACCCAGAACAGTATGTGTGTCTCAAGTTCAATTATAAAGATCACCCCTTGAAAAAAATAAAATAAAAATCAAAATGTAATATAACAATTTTTACAAAAGATCAATTTCAAGGAAATTATAGTTTTTTTGTGTCTAGGTTTTTTTTCTCCCATTTTTTATGTCCAAATGAGCAAATGAGTAAATTGTCGTCATTGATCCTTTATTTGTGAGAAATAAAAAAACATCATTGCACAAATATTGATTGGAGTTAATACTCAGATACAAAAATGTTTTGGAGGACTTTTTTGGTTTCTGACACTATTGCATGATTAAACACTTCCTGGGTCAAAATGACAAAAGGACATAACGTCAAAATGACCCAGGAACTTTATTGCTGTACTACCAGGAGGGTTAAATGCAGCATAGATTAAAAAGTAGGAACTATTGCATGTTTTAGATCCTGTAAAATAAAACAGCGGCGCTAGATGGTTTTCTTCTGAATCTTTTTGATTCACTAGGCAAACTTGGCTCAGCTTCACTCAGTTATTGTCCAACACTCTTCCACCTGCTGACTAGCTGTTCCTGCCAGCTATACGCCCACATTTATGAAGACAAATAAAAAGTTTGTCTAATACCGTAGTGACTAGTTGATGAGTCAGTCTAACTCCCTGGAACTCAGGCAATAAAGGGAATAAGAGAGAGTTTGATTCGGTTAGAGAGACTATCACTCACTGAAATATATTGTGAACATGAGGAGTTGGCTGACTGCATGATTTGTTCAAACAGTCCACTTTATACTTAAAAGAGCCTGTCAGTGGGCTTCACGCATTGCTGACTGTTGTTCAAACAGGACAGAGTTTTAGTTTTTGGGTTGTATGCCTCGCTGGAAGAATGTCAAACTGTGGTAACATGATTCTCAAAATCTGGTTGATGTTAAATTGTTCTTGTGGAAATTCTGAGCCGTGGAAGGAAATATGTTTAAAAGGTAGGGGGTCTAATAAACGTGGAGTAAATAAGCACAGGTATTTCAGAGCAGGCATGGAACACCTGGTAGATGTCAGAACATTTCTTTATAGCTTTGGAAACATTGTGAGATAAGCTACGATAACTTGGTTCATGTCACTATGTTAAGTGTTAAAATTTTGTTGAATAAGAGAGCAAATCTTTTTACATAAATTTGCAGTAGTTGGAGTTTTATAATGTGTGTGAAGGTCAAAAATGCTCCTTTGGTCTTCAACTGTTTCCCACTGTTCCTGAAAACCAGCTGACATTGTCACCATTTTTCTGTTCCAGGGTTCAAAAGGAGACCCAGGTCTCTCTCCAGGCCAAGCTTCGCCAGGGCAAAAGGTAAAACAATATGTGATGAATATTAAGAGTAAACACATTTGTTGACACAAAGGTGAACAAAAACAAACAACCGAATCAATAACTTTGCCAGAAAAAGACCCAGACCTGAATCTGACTTAAAATCCTGACCAGAGAAAGAATCGTAACATTTTTTTCAAAGAACACTGGATCATTATTCCAAGTCAAGATGTGGCATACTCATGCAGTCCTATCTATTATTAGTTCAAGTATATGTGTACAACATTATTTTATTTACAACCCCAAACGATTTAAATGGCTTCGATGATCAGACCACCAAGGTCCCTGCCTTTAGTCATCGCTTTGGTCGCTCCCACAAGTAAAATGGTGCGTACTTGTCAAGGCCATTGTCAGACCCCAAAGCGCTTCACACTACATTCAGTTATTCACCCATTCGTGCACATCTTGCACAAGGACATAACGTCAGAGGCAGACAGACAATCCACCGATTGAGGGACGAACTGCCACCACTATCGTCGCCACCGTCCCACTAGTGATGGATGAGCCCGTTTCCTTTTTGGACTGTGCCTGTCTGATCTCCGTGGGTAAAAACTCAGTCATAAGGTTCTCTCCAGTGTGTCCAATCTCCACGCACGGCGTCACCCCAGCTCTTCTCCGGAGGACGGTGACCCACGTCCAGGCGAGGGAACACTGCTCTATAAAGAGTTAGCAGGCTGCATTTTGTCTGATCCGTCACCTCCAACCTGTTTGCCGCGGGTGAACCCAGACAACAGTTAACTGCTTTCCTCTTTGGATCATTCTGTCACCCAGTTTCAACATTACTTATATGAACTTTAACTAATCCATTTTCATAACCAAAACACGCTTACCCTACAGTATAATGCAAGGTAAACTTTTTAAGAAGCCAACACAGTCTGACACAAACAGCAAATGTTTATTTATGACACATTGCTTCATGTAAAGTATTTACTTTGTTTGATGCTTTACTATTTCAAGTTTAATTTTTTTGTGTGTGTTTTCTCATTTTTATAAGAACTTCTTATTCCCTCATTTAACATTTCTGAATCATGCTGCTAACACTGATCTGTGTGACGTCACCACAGCTGTTTTCTCTTATTGCGTCGCTCCATCCTCGTTTCATTTTCGTCCAAACGCCATGAAAGTAATGATTTTCCTGAGCAGCACGGCTAAGTGTCTTGATCTAATTACATGCATCCTGATTCCATCGAGTTCATCACTTTCTGTACTCAACAGAAAAAGAAAAAAAAATTACCAGAAGTTATTTTGCCTTGCAATATTTTCTTGATAGCAAGGCAATAAAGTTGAATTAGTTACAAACAAAATTTTAGTGCTGTATTTATGAGGCGTCATTGCAATGTCATATTAATGAGTTATTTCAAAAATAAAACTCTGAATATTGAAATATTAACATGGTACATATTCTGCCTCTGTTTGCACCGAAGAAGTGTTTTTAAGTGTTTTTAATAAAATCATGCAAAACCCTCTGGACTCTGCTTGGAGTTCCCATTGACCGCTGTGTGCAATGCTAGGCGACAGTTAGAGACGAATGGATCACTCAAGCTACTGCTGCTTTAAAGTGCTAGTCATGCTGTTATCTCATTTTAGACTGGGCCTTTCACCTCTTCGACTATTAGGAACCAAAAAACATTCTTCTTTCTCATAATGACTGACTGTATTGACAATGTCTTTCTTATCTCCATGGTTGTAGACTTCTCTCTTATTATTTTAACAGCCAAAATCATTCCCAGTTTGTTACTCTGATGAGAAGCAGCAAGGTTTAAACAGATGGAGAAACGCTGTCTTTAGTGTTATTTGCTATTTTTTTCACAGCATTTTTTTTTTTATTTTACTAGTGAGTAGTGCATTTTACTCTTTTAGCATTTAAGTAGATTGTGATTTTAAAAAAAGTGCTTGAATTAATTTGGTGGCAGTACTTATGTCATCAAATATACAACTTTATACAAGACAAATCTAACTAACTGCTCTCTCACAATGAACATTCAGGGGAATTTATACACAAAGGCTTGTCTGCAAGAAACAAGGAGCGAAAGACTAAAACCAACAATGACAAAACCAAGGCGACTATTCCAAATCAACAAACGATCCCTACAACACACATGTGAAAACTAAAACATCCTAACATCAAAAATGTTTCTCAATGGCTGAACTGGTAGTTTCTCCAGAGTCGTGTCCCCTGCTCCCAGCAGCCTGATGGATTGCTCCACTTCCTGGTGTTACGTCATAACCGGTCCTCTCCTACAGCCACTAAATTAAATCTCAGCAAAATAATAAATATAGCGATTAGCAACCTAAACATATCTCAGTTGTTTACTAAATGTGTGCACCCATATTAGCAAACATCTTAAAGCAGTATTACAGAAAAAGTGAAATTATAAATAGCTGTACTGCATAAAAGAGACATTTAAATAAATACTAACATAACTGAAGGAACCTCCACTGTTGGCTTAATTTTTACTTAGTTTTTAATGTATTTGTTAACTTTTTGTGATTTGTCTGTGTTTGTGTCATTAGGGTGACAGAGGTCCACCTGGTACACCTGGGCCGAAAGGATTTCCAGGACCGCCGGTAGGAATAAATGTGTCTGGTTTTCTGGTTGTGTTGCCTTGCTATCAAGGCAACAAAAACAGCCTTTGAATCAGTAGGAAACTTTGTGCTTGCATTTGAGGTTTAGTTGGAATTATACAATTTTAAAGGTGTATATTGTTATATCATGAAAACCTAATTTTATTAGTCTTACCTCTTCAAAAGTGTTCATACCAATTAAATTTGTCCACATTACAGCCACATTCTGGTGTATTTTATTAAGACAAGTTACACCAACAAATTATTGTACACATTTTGTGAAGTGAAAGTGAAATGATACATGATTTTACATTTTTTAAATAAAATTCAGAAAAGTGTGGAGTACTTTTGTTTACATCTCTAAACATTAGAATCAAAACCAGCTTTATTTTGCCAAGTTTGCCATTCTATCAGCACTCTGAGCATCACCAGCAGTTTTTTCTTTCTTGTAAAAATGTAGATATGCATTGTTTTTACAAAAGAAGAAGAGAATCCAAAGCAAACCAGCAGGATCATTAAGACCAAGGAGCACACCTGACAGACCAGGGATAAAGCTATGGAGAAGTTCAAAACAAGATCACAAGTTTTAAGGAGATCCTTTCATCCAAAAATGGAAAAAAGTATAGCACAATTTCAAATCTATAAAAACATAGGTGATTAGTAATGTCCTCCACAAATCAGGCATTTATGAAAGAGAACTTTAAGGAAATGTGTTGTTTGTTAGCCAAAATGAGACGAGACAAACATGTGGAAGATGGAAGGAGCTAAATGCAAACTGATGCACAAAGAAAACCTGATGGAAGCTACGAGAGCTTCGACAAAGATGGAGTTTATGTATATGTCTTCAAAAGGTCTAGTCAAAGTTTAGGTATTTTCCTGTGGCATAGCAAAATGTGATCATTTCAAATGATCACATTGCAAGGCACAATTTCTTAAATTATTTTATTTAGAATCAATCAATCAAATTTTATTTGTATAGCACATTTCAGCAGCAAGGCATTTCGAAGTGCTTTACATAATTAAAATAAAAACAGCATGTGACATTGAATAAACAGTGAGACAGAGATTTAGAAAAAAAAAGATTAAAAAAGATAAAAACATTAAAACCCGCGCCCCGTTAAGGACTTCAGTTAAACAAAGATTAGAAGATTGTTGCTGTAGTTTTTGTCTTCATCACTAAAATATATTTACCTCAAAACAAAAAAAACGTAGATTAATTGTGCATTTTTAACTTCCTTGACTTTTTATGTACCGTATCCAGTTTTTGGTAACACATAGCAATGAATCCCTGGTTACCGTAGTTGTGTTTGTGTTGCTTTGGAGCAGGCATTTATTACGTTGAACTGCTTGGACTTGTTTGCACATTGCCAAAGTTTAAGTTACGCATGTTTCAGTTGATAAGTAGTCAGCATTTTATTTTGACCAGATCTCGTCACAAGAACTTAGGCATTTTACTTGTGTCAACATGCATTAGTTAACTCAGATTGTTATGTGAGTGTGGTCAGTGTTTGGCTTGAATGGGTTTGGTGATGACATTGTTTTTGGCTGGGATCACCTAACTTCAGATCGGTTCTGATCGTGATGACAGCTGTGTTGTGATAGTGGGCTGTTGTGCCGCTCACAGTCCTTCCAGTGCAGCTGTTTCAGTAATCTACTACTGATACTTTTATATGTTCCCTCTCAACATAGTTTACATTAACTTTGACCCCTAGGAGACCACACTGGTGTTTACCCTCATTAAACCTAATATACCTATCACACTCACTGTGTCATATCAGGTCATTTCAGAGGAAATGACTGGCTCTGTGCTCATTTCACCCTTGTGCGTTTTTAATTCAGTGTGAAAGTTCATGTGTCACAAAATCTGAAGCAGTTCATGAGAAGTTGCTGTTATCACTCCAGAAATAAAATGACCATTGGGGAATTTTTTGTTGGTCAACAATTACGTCCAAAAAAATAAATAAAATAAAAATAAAAAAAATAAAAAATAGCATAGACTATAAATTAGACGAGCATTTGAAAACGGGTTATGATTTTTTTTATTGTCTGTACAAAACCTGGCGAAATGGACAGAAAATATACATATAGGGACTTGACTGGCATCAATACTTATGATTCAAAAATATCTTGACAAGGAAGTTATTTATTTGGTAGTTTTTTTATTTATTATTTATTTCTTTTATCTATACTGGAAATTAATTATGTTTAATATTATTTTAGTTTATTTTCTATAATTTTGTACAAATTTTGGCATTTTCTGTAATGTTTTCTTGACTTATGTCATATATATACTCCCGTGTTGCATAAACAAATATCCACAAACTGTTGAGGTTCTTTTGATGTTTTCCTTTTTAAAATTATGCTAAACATATTTTTCTTGTTCCAATTCTGAAGGGTCTTAAGGGTTATCAAGGTACACCTGGCCCACCAGGGGAACAAGTAAGTAATCATTTTTAATTCAGACTGAATTCCAGTCAGTCCCTTCGGTTTTGTGTGATTCCTGTTCCCTGCATTTCTTCGCACTGATGCACAATTGCTAATTTTCCACAGAAATGGTCAAAAACATTGGGTTTATGTGGCTGCTTACTCCCATCTCCAGGTGGCAGTATTTTCTTACTGATGCCTCATCCTTATTTGATATCAAGTTATAGTTTGTGATGATACTATTTAAGTAAAAATGCATGCAGACACTTATACGTTTGCACCCTCTCAAAACTCAGACAGATTGTGTGAATCTAAGGACATCAGTTTGTACAATGCAGTCAGTGTTTTCTTTTTTCCTCAGTTTAAACCCCACTCTTCCTTGCTGGAAACACCTCCCAGGTTGTCAAAATGCTAACAAATGAGGTTAGTTTAAAAAAAAAAAAAAGACAGTAAGAGAGGGCGGGTCGGGTTGGAGCTCTGCAGGAAGCAACAGTTAGCAGACGGGGTTGTTTGGACTGAACAGTGTGTGTTTTATTCTTGCAGACAGCAGCAGCAGAAGCCTGTGTTTCTCCTCTTTCAGTTCATCCGTTCCACCTGATCTCATGCATTCGTTCATTCACGTTCTCTCTCTTGTTCTCACTCTTTTTCCTACTGAAGGGCATACCGGGACCTCCTGGGGAGTCTGGAGCTGCAGGTTACCCTGGCAGGCAGGTGCAGTGAAAAACACAAGAAACGTTTCTCCATGAATCCATTTTACAGTAAAACTTCCCTGATATCATCTGCTCTGCTTTTCTCTACACTCATTACACTCTCAGTTGATTTTAATTTAAATTATTTGAATGCCAATATACTCTCAGGTTTTCATCCAGCTGACAATAGCAATCTTTTGTCTAAGTGTGTATTAAGTTAGAATGACATTTTCTGATAATGAGCATGCCTGTTCTTCAAAAATGTGTCTTGTTGATCAAAACCTTGTTTTTCTTTTAGGGCTTAGCTGGGCCACAAGGTAGCCCCGGACCTAAAGGTGTCCGCGTAAGTAGCTTTCCTCTCCTGTTCTGCCCTCTTTTCTTCTACAGCTTTGGATTAAACACTTCATTTCCTGAAAGGATCAAGACGGTGTCAGGTGCTTAACTTTGCTCCATAGAGAAAGATCAGGATAAGACTCGCATTTTCATCATACCGCCTTAGGGGAGTCCTCATGTGAGGCCTAGTGTGACATCGGGTTGTCACTTTGAAGCCTCACCTGTTCTTCTAACTGTAGTTCATTCTTCACAGAAGAATGCCCCCATCACAAAAAACAAGAAAATCAAGGGAGGAGAAGAGGATGGAGGAAAAATAGATTAGAGAAAGTCTGAAAGCAGACAGAGGGGATGACTAAAAGAGCTGGTGAGAGAAAGGGACTTTATGTGGAAAACTGCAACTGGGAGAAAGAGGATAGCTGGGATTACAGTGTCAGGCTGAGGTTGGCATGGAGAAAAGGACAGAAAGAGCTTTGATAAGGCTGAAGTGTAGGAGAAAGAGACGTGGCGAGTTAGAAACACACTGACATATGCATGAAAAGAACAAAGATGATACAGAACATTTCTGTGCAGCAGTTTCTCAAATCATTGTATTTCTGCTTTCAATGACGTATTAATTTCCTTTTCTGAAGCTTTTTGTTTACAGTACATTGCAAAAGTATTCATACCTCTTAAACTTTTTGTAACAGACCAACACAATGTACCATGTCACTGTAAAGTGGAAGGAACGTGGCAAATGCATGCACACCTGAAGATCTGAAAAGTGTGGAGTGCATTTATATTAGGTTCTCTAAATAATATTCTGTGCAACATATTACCTTCACAAGCTTCCTTACTTATAAATATAGTCTATATTTGTGTAATTGTGTGTTTTTCTGACTTCCCACTCATAAAGCATCAACAAGCAAACCTTTCATAGACGTGCAACACAGGAGACATACCCCAAAAGACTTGCAGCTTTGATTCCAAAAAAAAAAAAAGGTTTTATAAAGTATAGATTCAAGGGTGCTAACCACACTTCTTAGATTTTTACTTGTTAAAGAAATCTACAATTTCCATGTCTGCTCATGATTCTTTGTGACTTTGTGTTTAGCCGTCACCAAGAATCCCAATGAAACAATAACTGTTTTTTGTTGTAAGGTGAAAAGCTGTGCTCCAGTGATGTGGGTGCTTTCACAAAACACTTTATGATCATATGAGTCACTGTTGGCTGCATTGTATCCTAACTTTGAAGCTTTACGTATTGCACAGTCATCATGATGTGTTTCTAATGACTAATCTGAGGACCATCGGGTTTAACGGGCTCATGGTCCGTTAAACTAAATTATGTAAAAACAAAAGCTCTGGAGGAAAGTATTCTTGCTTTATTCCTTTTCCCTTTAACAAAGAAATAAAAGAGTGTTTTGGGAAACAGTCCTGAAGTGCTTTGGAGATGAAACGTTACAGATCATATAAAGGCTTCCCAATACATGTTTCGGAGGACTTCCACGAAGACACAGTTCAAATGTAACTGTGTCACTTTCTCAGAACAACTGTCCCTGTCACAGATATTTTTGGCACTATTTCATGGTTTAAAAATGACTTCCAAAAGCTCACTTTTTGGCTAGTATTAGCCAACAGCTGTAAAGCCAGAATTGTATTGCTTTTACAGAATCATTCAGTTTTAATTGAAAGAATGTGCTTTGTTAATATAAAACAGGTTTATTTTATATCTGCAATAAAAAAGTTTAGTTTGAATTTTTTTCCCAATTAAATATTGTTTAAAAGTATTCATATAATGTGTCCCAATGTTATGATATGGAATTGTTCTTTTTAGGGTTTCATTGGGCCTCCTGGCGTTGCTGGACCACCAGGGCTGGAAGGGGAGAAAGTAAGTGTATTATGTTTTTAGTAGTTCATGTTTCATACGTGCATTAAAATACAAGGTTTTTTTCACAATCTGTCAAGAAATCAGACTAAACGTTTGTCATTTTTTTAAGGTAAATTACTATTATCTAAGTCATTTCCATTTGTTTACAGCCAGAACAATGAGCAATATGTTTTTAGAAGTTGTAGTTATTACTTTTCTACAATTCAGAAAGTGACATGTATTAAAATTACTAAGCAGGTTAATTCACAACATTTTAGATAATTAGAGACACCTGAGGATTTACACCTAAAATAGTCTGCTTTCCTTTGTGACATCATAGAAACAGCTAAACAAATCACCTGATATCAGTAACTCTGGTATAATTTAATATGCCTGATTATTACTATTATTATGATTTAGCAGTACAAACAAAATGGGAATGTTCTGTTCAGAAAAGAGACAATGGGAGTGCAACATTAAAAGAAATAAGGACATAAAAAAACCCAGATTGCACTTTTGCAAATGCTTTCAGATGTTCTTAACATTTGGGGCCATATCTTTTGGTCTTCTGACAGTGAAATGGATGGGCGGGGGGGTTTGTTTTGTTTTTAACAACCATCGTTACATTTGGCAGAAAAGTACAAAAAGTCCAGAGAAAAAAGAAAATGTAGAAAAAAAATTTGCTTGAAGCTTGAAGAGATGAGTGTGAGCAGTTTTGAAAAATGATTATTGGATCTTGACAAGTAGGGGCAGTGGTTATGAAAGTAATGTGTTCTTCTGTTGATACCTTGGTATGATACTCGATCAGCTGGCCTTAATCACAGGGGATGAGGGATATGCTAGAAACCAGCATATTCAAAGGACCACATGAAGGACTAGCTGCTACTTTGATGTAGCTGGGCTGGAGCTTGTTCATGTAAAGTTCTGACAGCGAGAAGCTTGAAGCTTGAACCTACACTCTGCACCAGCATTCTGAAAAACCTGTTTGATCCGTACGGAACAGAACTCCAAACTTTCTGAAAAGCTTGTGGAAGAATACACTAAACTTCTGAATTTAAGGAAAGTTAAAAGAATATCTGTCACTTTTTTATTTTGGCATTTAGGGAATATGAATGATTTTGGTAATACTAACTGACCTAATTCAGGAGATTTTTTATTCTGATTTAATGTCAGACAGTAAAAAAACCAGAAGGTGTACTTTTTTATGTGTAAATATCTGCTTATAACTGTGTCAGAGTTTTTCTGCAAAACGTACCTTATTTTCCGGACTATAAGCCGCTACTTTTTCCCCACACTTTAAGCCAGGGGTGTCAAACTCAATTTCACCGAGGGCCACTTCAGCATATTGGCCCCCCTCAACGGGCCACATTGACGGTACAAATCAGAAGTGCATCCCTGCTAAAACACCCCAGACAAAAGGTTGACTTCCCTCATTCAGCTCTGTAGAGGCTTATAATGAGTCAATGGTCCAGGTGTGTTAGAGAAGGAATGCATCTAAAGTTGCAGATGGTAGCTCTGGAAAACTAGACTTGGGCACCCCTAGCATAAATGTATAAAAATACAATGTTAAAAATAAAAACACCAACCACATATTGTTAAATAACTGATTTTATGTATTGAAGTTTTAAATATTACATTTGAGATTCCTTGGATGTAAAATTACTGCTCAGTTTAAAAATTACAATATTTAAATCAGTGTTTAAAGGTAAGCAAACAAATAATAAAAACAAGTCACATGGGGAGACATTATAGACTTTACGCAAAGATTTAGTCTCAGAGGCAACTGAAACCAATTAATTAAAAAAATCCTTTCTGATTATCATCTCATGGTCTCTGAACTAAATGCGTCTTTCTGACCGGGAGCGTGTTGAAGATTATGGACCGGACGCTCTGGAGCGTCTGGTTCGGAAGCGCATTACAAACCTTGACCAGAGAAAACTAAAGAGAATGCAACGTTATGTTAATCCATTTGAGTAGCCGGTAGTTTATCTTGAGGAAATAAATGACGATCCAAAAGTTAATTAGACTGTAACATGCGTATTCCGCTGCTCAACCACTGCGGACGTGGTTCCGCCACTGCGAAGACTTAGAAACCGCTGGGAGAAACTCATCCAGCGGATTTAACAAATGGAGCCTTCTTGGTGCACGTTACAAAGAAGAGCGGCGCTCTGGAGGAGCTGCAGACGTAACATCTGTCCTTTTCGGAGAAGCGAAACCACAAAAAAAAAAAAAAAAAAAAAAAAAAAAAAAATCCTGGTAAAAGGGCAGACCGGACCGCGCAGAGTAAAACACTCACAGACAGAGTTCAGTTGATCTGTTTGGATCAGACAGATCCAACTGACGGATGAATTAGCACAGATTTTTCTGCAGATGGGAACCAGGAGGAAGTGCGTTCAGACCCCAGCGGGTGAAGTGATGCTAATTTAAGTGAAGTCGCTAAATTTAATTTATTAAAAGTTATTGGGGTGGTTTTTGTCACTACGAGAAAAACGAAGATACATTTATCTGCTTAATTTGTGATGGGATCTGGACTCACGGTGAATATTAACTAAACCGCATAAAATGCGACTAAATAGCCGATGTTAATATGATTGTAATTTCACGGATAAAAATAGTACATGACCGATTTTTTTTAATGTTGTCGGTCAAGATAACGTCTAGCGCGACCTGCCGCCCTGACACCAACTCACACATCTTCATTCACAGTCTTACTTGTAAATCGAGTTTTTCTTTTCTTGGACGTTTTGATGTTAGCTTGTCGATGTCTCAGTTTCATTCGCTGGGAAAATCAATTAGCAGCTTGAGGTGACTCTGCTGCTCTCTAGTGGCGAGAAGCCGTAATGTTGGCTGGTAACAATCGGAAAGCATTGTGGGAGATGTAGTTTGTAGTCAATTCGTGCTCAAAACGTATTTTAAGTGAATCATCGGCCTATAAAATGCTGGGGGACCACATGTGGGCCGCGGACCTTGAGTTTGACACAGGTGCATTACGCCATAGAACTGCCAATTGGTAATTGAAGTAAAGTAGCTTCGATTTCAAAAATGCCTACATTGAAGTCCATTGGCAAATGAACCATCACGAAAGAGGAAGGCTCTTGTTGTCTCACTGCACCCCAAGAGATGCAAAACCTACAAAATCCACTTCTGTCTGGTTTTGAACCAGAGACCTTTTGCGTGTAAAGTAAACATGATAACCACTACACTACAGGAACTGAACTTCTCTGCTTTGTTTCAGTTTGAGGTTCCAAAGTTGATGATGTGAGATGCAACGCATGAAAATTTCAACTGAGGCTTGCACTCAGATGCCTGGATTCAGAGTACAGACCATGACACCACAGAGCCCTTGTTGACCTTTAGTAAACACCTGTGATGAATAGAACATACCAAAACTGTTTCTGTCTGGTTTCGAACCAGAGACCCATTGCGTGTAAAGCAAAGGTGATAACCACTACACTACAGGAACTGAACTTCTCTGCTTTGTTTCAGTTTGAGGTTCCAAAGTTGATGATGTGAGATGCAACGCATGAAAATTTCAACTGAGGCTTGCACTCAGATGCCTGGATTCAGAGTACAGACCATGACACCACAGAGCCCTTGTTGACCTTTAGTAAACACCTGTGATGAATAGAACATACCAAAACTGTTTCTGTCTGGTTTCGAACCAGAGACCCATTGCGTGTAAAGCAAAGGTGATAACCACTACACTACAGGAACTGAACTTCTCTGCTTTGTTTCAGTTTGAGGTTCCAAAGTTGATGATGTGAGATGCAACGCATGAAAATTTCAACTGAGGCTTGCACTCAGATACCTGGATTCAGAGTACAGACCATGACACCACAGAGCCCTTGTTGACCTTTAGTAAACACCTGTGATGAATAGAACATACTAAAACTGTTTCTGTCTGGTTTCGAACCAGATACCTTTTGCATGTAAAGCAAAGGTGATAACCACTACACTACAGGAACTCATGTTCTTTGTGGTGTTCCTGGTAGATGATCCAAATTTTGTTAGAGACTCATGTCAACGATGGGCATGGAACAAAGTCAAATACTTAAACCACAGATCCTCTCAGAAAGCACAGTAACTTGGTGAACAAACTCCCAAGCTTATGCTTGTGCCTAATTTCACATTACAGTCCATAAACTAAGCCTGGGATCAAAAAATTTTATTGAAGATGTCATTAGCAGAGACAAATGGTTCTACAGAGACTTGGCTAAATGGCTATAAAATAAAATCAATGCTTACAAATAAAAAATGGTTCAAAAATAAAATTAACACATTAAAATAAAAAATATATCTGAAATACAATCAACACTTGAAAATTAAAAATGGTTCAAAAATAATATCAACACTTGAAAATTAAAAATGGTTCAAAAATAATATCAACACTTCAAACCACAAAATCTCTGTAAAATAAAATATTATGTAAGTTGTTTTGAAAAACATTAGAATATAAGCACTTTTATCAAATCTTCATTGTGGGCAGATCATGTAAGTTCTTCTTAAATCCATGGAAACTCAACAGTCTGTAAGGTAGGTGAGTTAGCTCAACAGGTTAGAGCACCGTGCTGGTAATGCTGAGGTCGTCGGTTCAAACCCCGTATGGGGCAATTCATGTGTGTAAGGTCTTTCAGACAATCAACACTTCAAATTAAATAAGGGTTCAAAAATAGAATCAACACTCTACAATAAAAAAGGTTTCAAAAATAAAATCAACACTCTACAATAAAAAAGGTTTCAAAAATAAAATCAACACTTTACAATTTAAAAAATGGTTAAATAAAATCAACACTTCAAAATAAATAAGGGTTCAAAATTAAAATCAACACTACAATAAAAAAGGTTTCAAAAATAAAATCAACACTTAAAAAAATGGTTCAATATTTATAAATAAAATCAACACTTTACAATTTAAAAATGTGTTTTTGAACCATTAAAAATGGTTCAAAAATAAAATCAACAGTTCAAAATGTATAATGGTAACTGTTTCTGTCTGTTCAGCCCATAAACTAAGCCTGGGATCAAAATTTGTATTGAAGATGTCATTAGCAGAGACAAATGGTTCTACAGAGTCTTGGCTAAATGGCTAAAAAATAAAATCAATACTTACAAATAAAGAATGGTTAGGAAGCAAACCTTTGGTTGAAATGGCCGTTAAATTCAAGTCTCCATTACAGACCACAGAAAACTAAAGAGAATGCAATGTTGTGTTAATCCATTTGAAGAGCCGGTAGTTTATCTTGAGGAAATAAATGACGATGCAAAAGTTAATTAGACTGTAACATCCGCCCTGACACCAACTCACACACATCTTCATTCACAGTCTTACTTGTAAATCGATTTTTCTTTTCTTGGACGTTTTGATGTTAGCTTGTCGATGTCTCAGTTTTATTCGCTGGGAAAATCAATAAGCAGCTTGAGGTGACTGTGCTGCTCTCTAGTGGTGAGAAGCCGTAATATTGGCTGGTAGCAATCGGAATGCATTATGGGAGATGTAGTTTGTAGTCAATTCGTGTTCAAAACCTATTTTAAGTTAATCATCGGCCTATAAAATGCTGGGGGGGCCACATAAAATGACATGGCGGGCCATATATGGCCCACAGGGCTTGAGTTTGACACATGTGCTTTAAACCATGAGGCTTATAGCCCGTTGTAGCCCTGTGGATTTTTCTTCTACCACCAGGGGGCGCTTTAGCAGGAAGTGAATCGTTGGAAGTCAAAATTGTAAATCAAAGAAGAAACTGCTGATTTTCATGTAGAACAAGCACATGCTAGCAGCGAAGAAATTTCTTTAAACTCATACCCGCTCATCACGGGAAGAAGTTCATATGATGAAGTTGAAGACTACAGACCGATAGCCGCTGATCGTAAGCTCGGCGTGAACGAATCCATGGTTGGAGACGCAGGGCTGCGTCTTTAATAGCAGATTTGTTTCCTTGTGAAAAACCGAGTAGGAGATACCAGCGGCTTTTAGCCTGGTGCGGCTTATATATGTATGTTTCCAGTTTAAAAAAAAAAAAAAAACCGTTGTGGGTGCGGCTTACAGTAAGGTGCGCTCTATAGTCCGAAAAATAGGGGCATGTAATCTTGTACATATGCATAATAATAATAGAATAATTGATTTTTTTTTTTTTTTTTTTTTTTTTTTTAGCCGTATCAAGATATTTCAACTTAATCAAGTTAGCAATTTACATACACATTACATAGTAGGGTTTTATTCAAGGTGTTGTTTCTACCTGGAAGTTCAGATTTCCTTCTGGGCCATCGATTGGCTTAAAATGTTCTGATAAAGCCAAAAATTTGGGAGTGATGATGGATCCAGATTTAAACTTTGACAGCCACATCAAATCTATCATAAAAACTGCATATTATCATTTAAAAAATATTTCCAAAATTAGACGACTGATGTCCCTACAAGATTCTGAAAAACTAATTCATGCCTTTGTCTTTAGCAGGCTCGATTACTGTAATGCCATTTTTACTGGATTATCAAAAAAAGCAATAAAACAGCTGCAGCTTCTTCAGAATGCAGCTGCAAGAGTCCTGACTAAAACAAAAAGAGATCAACATATCAGTCCAGTTCTGAGATCGTTGCACTGGCTCCCAGTTGCTAAAAGAATAGAATTTAAAATCTCTTTATTGGTGTATAAAACTCTACACAACAAAACCCCAGATTATATTACGGATCTTCTTCAGCCCTACATACCTCCCAGACCTTTAAGATCAACTGAGTCAAACCTATTAGTCATTCCGAGAGTCAGAACAAAATACGGGGAAGCAGCTTTTAGTTTTTATGCTCCAGCCCTCTGGAATAAGCTTCCGGCTCACTGCAAGTCTGCCCCAACTTTGAGTTTATTTAAAACAAGGTTAAAAACATTTCTATTTGAAGTTGCCTATTCTTGAATTTTTTATTTATTTATTTATTTATTTATTTTTTATTTTATTTTGTTACTTGTCTGATTGGTATTGTTTCTCTGTAAAAGCACTTTGAATTGTCTTTGACTGAAAGGTGCTATATAAATAAAATTGCCTTGCCTTGCCTTGCCTTGCCTTGTTCTAAGCTGGAAAAACCCCCAGCAAATCCTCACTTGGAAAAGTATGATTTAAAAAAATTGAAAATCCAATATTAGTGTAAATCTACTTTCCAGAGTTGCACATTTATATAATTTTGACTTTTACTAATTTCTTAAATGGATGTCTCTGCAGAAGTGATGTGTTTTCCATCCATCCGTTAATTATACCTGCCCATCCCTGCAGGGTCACGGGGGTCTGGTGTCTTAGAAGGTTTGATTAACTGTTTGTTATTATTTTCTAGGGCATTCCTGGTCTTGTTGGAAAACCTGGGCCAAAAGGAAGACACGTAATACAGTTTGTTTTTGATCTTTTTTTTTGTACTTATCTGTGTTTAGCTGTTTGAGGGTCAGGTGAGTTCTCTCTACATTAGTCTGGGAAATCCAATAGATTGTTGGACTTAAAGTAAACATCCTAGTTGAGCGATTTAGTTCCACAAACATAACCTGTGTTAAAATAAGTTTATTTTGGTACGTACAGGTTTTCTAGGGCTTAAATTGGAAATAATTCCTGGTACATTGTAAAAGGCACAAATGCATTTTCTGGGTTTGGGCTATTAGTGTGTTTTATGTGTATATTTTTAAACAACTAAGCTAAAACAGCTTGTTTTAGTTTAAACTTTCATCTTAAACTTCATCTTGCTCTTAGTGGCGTGTTTGCTAGTCTTTCCCTTATTGCATAGTGGCCAAAAGAAGTGTAGGTCTCATATTTGGGACTGAAACTGTTATTTAAACAAACAAGAGCGGAATAAACAACGTGTATCCTCCTTTGTAAAATATTTTCTGCTTCTTCCACAGGGTGTGGTAGGAGACGTCGGGGAGAGGGGCTCACCTGGTCCAGATGGCAGCCAGGTGAGAATGCTAATCTTTGAAGTACCTGTGGATTGGAATTTAAAAATGTATATATTACAAAATTCAGGTGAAATGAAAAAGTTGCTGTAAACGTAAAATGTTCCTTTAATACTCCATTTACTCTATTGGTTCCCTGCTTAAGTACCCAACATCTGGACTAAACATTATTTCTCCAGTTGGATTCCAACTTTCACTGGACTGGATTCACATTTGTTTAAGAGTCTGTTTGTGCTTTTATCATCTTGTATTGTAGGACACTTTTTATTTTACAAAATGTAGTTTTAAAATAAGCAATGTTAAATTTAAAGTGTGCACACTTATCTTTATGTTTGTTAATGCCCAAGAGGGGTCTGTTTACAGTTGAATGCACAGAACACATTATAACTTATTAAAAGTAATGCATCTTTTTTTGTTTTTGTTCATTGCTCTTAGTGGCAACAAAAATCAAAAGGAAAATACATGATCCAGCAAAATAAATCTTTTGAGATAAATATTATGTTTGTAAAATGTTTCTGAAAATGTCTTGTGCTATAATGTTTTAACAGGGGCCTGTTGGTGGTTCTGGTATTACTGGCTTTCCTGGTTTGAGGGTGAGTCTGATATTTGTCTTGTTTTCTTCACACTGGTACATTTTTATAGTGTAGACTGAAAGACACCACCGGAACCAGAAACTTGCATTGTATAAAAACTTTTATTTTTATTTTTATTTTTATGGTTCAACAGCTAAACTTTCCTGTTTTGGGTCAGTTATGATAAACAGAAAAAGGTTGATTTGCTAGAAACCAAAATTGTAAAAAGATAATGAATGTGTTTTGTATATTTTTCATTAATCTTGTCAAATTTAGGAGCTTACATACACTAAAATTCCTGTGCCAGAATTGTGAAGCTCAATAAGATCAGATCATCTTTGGGCAAAATCTCTAAATCCCTTTCATTCCAATAATTATACGAGTAAAAATGTCAAATCGAATCAATCCGAGAACAAAATCAAAAAACCTTCTGAAGATCCTGGTTGAAGTTGGTGAGAGGGTGACATTAAACACCATAAAACAACTCCTGTACCAACATGGACCGAAAGGCCACTCAGTGAGGAAGAAGCCTGTCTCCAATAGCAACATACAGAACCGTCAATAATTACATTCTGAAAATGCATTCAACCTTAATTTTGGAGACGTGTTCTGGAGTCTGATGGAGCTTGCAAATGAGAGAAAACTAACTCAACTGTGCAGTTTGGGGGTAGCAGCATCATGATGATTTCGTTGTTGCTGCAGGTGATCTTCACAAGAGAGATTGCATCATGAGAAAAGAAAATGAGATAAAAATATTGGGACATCTCTAGACATCAAATTCATGCTCAAGTGGGATCTGTAGAAGTTCCCACTGAGTTAACGATGGGTTAAAATGTACAACAATTAGAATTTAACAAAGGACAGAAAAGGGTTGCAACAAAAATTGGGATTTTGGGATCACCAAATCGTCATAGCGACCATGATCCATGATGTGCGTCATGAAGCTGTTGAGGGTTACGGTTTCCCGCAGGCTGATTGGACAGAAGAAGTCCAGAGTTCTGGAATCATGGGCATGTTTGCTAAGGGACAAAATATTAGTGTGGTTGGTGAGGTTTTATGCATATGCATTTATTTGAATGGATTCCAACTTGTGTACACAATGCCTGTTCTCAGACTAAAAATATCAACATTCTCAACATATTGTAACTATTTGTAGCTCCCTATTTAAGTTAGAATGAGAGACAAATTGTTTTTGTGGCGTCCCTCTCTAACAAGTATTGCTTTCAAAGCTGCACAAGTTGCCAGCTGGTTATGAAGTGCACAGTTAGTGCTAGAATGAGTGGGAGAGCATATTTCAATGATGCATTGCTCTTCGGTAAAGTCCAGATATGTGCCCTCAGGTCACAGAGTTAAGACCAATTCATCAAGGAGATACTGAGATAAGGGAAAGAGGCCAAACTGTTTGACACTGAGAATATAGAGAAGTCACTGGTGAAGTCAGAAACAAACATGTTTATCAGAGATGCCAAAATGGATGGAGGGTTCAGTATCAATGTCATGGCACCGTTTTTATTATTAACAATTGTTGCAGATGTTTTGACAGCATGTTCTCTTCCTTGAGGCACATTGTGGGGGTCCAGCTCCACTTTCTGGTTGTTTTCAATCCAAGCCTTTTGGTTGTTGTAGATGTTTGGGCTGTGAGTAAGGAAGCCCGCATGCTCATCCAAACCAGATGGATACATTTTTAACTCAGCTTATTTCTCTGGGTTCAAAAAATATGTTTGCATTTGTGTAGCCATAAGAGATGAACTAAAAGTTTTGGGTTTTTATCAAAAGCATGTGAATTTAGTTTTCAGAGTTTTTAAAATCCAAATTCTGTTATTTTCTTCTTCCAACAGGGGGATCCAGGCCCAGAGGGACCACGAGGGCTGCCTGGTATGACAGGACCTCAGGTAGCTTTATCTAATAAATATTTAACTTAATGCATGGGTACCAAACGTCCCATTTGGTAAAGATGATGAGATCTAAGACATAAATTTGTACCAAAAAATGTAATATGCAAATGCTAAACAATTACCGCAATGTGAACTTTATTGCTGATTGTTTATTTTCTAACTTTTTTCTTTCTTCTTGTTCTTGCTGCAGGGCCCAGCAGGACACGTCGGCCTGCCCGGATTGAAAGGTGATAAGGTGATTTAAATATTTATATTATTGTTGTGAATATGTGTGTTTTTATTCCACTAGTTCAGTTCATGTAATTACACCAGTTGCAACTACCCTGTTGACAGTTTGATACACAACACAACTTCTACCACAAACTGTGACAAAAAGGCCAGAATAATAAAGACGCAATGAGGGATTGGAGCCACAAACCAAAGCTGATGTCAAAGTGAATTATTTGTCCAGGTCAAAACTTCCAACTTGACGTTTTGCAGCTTTTTGCAATAAGTCGATTATATGTATTCAGATAAATTTGTGGGATGATTAAAGATTGAAATAATCAGAGTTTAAAATCTAGAATATAAAGTGCAGTGTACATATATTCCATGTTAGAATTGTGTTTATTTTTAACCTGTTGTACTGTGATTACTATGACAGGGGAGTGTTGTGTTATATCTTGTGTGATACTGTAAAATCTAGGGTGAAGTGGGTCAAAGGGGTGAGCCAGGAGAGATGGGCTACCAAGGTGACAAGGTAAGAAGTGACAAGTTCTAAAACTGCTTTGAATTTTGTCACTTATGCCAAGATGATTCTTGTGCCTTGCAGTCATGAGTGGTACAGCCCATGTCAGTGCGGTGTGGTATGCTTCTTGATTGTCTGGTGTATTCAGGAGACCCTTTCCACTGCGAGCAGGCGGGGTTAAAGCCAAACGCCTAATGTTGCGTCATATTAATGCGACGACGACAAACATGATGCACTATATCTTGTCCTTTTCACAAGCAGTGATGTTTTTCTGTCCTCCAATCAATGCACTGTGATGTGTGACAGCAGTAGCTCCGCCCTGACCCTACCATTGTTCTACGGACCTAAAGGGGTCCAGGAATGGTGCGGTACAGGTCGGATGTTTGTGGTGGTTTTACTTTAGAAACAGACAAAGTGGTGTACCAACTGCACTGGCCCACATGCAGACTTGCATTCTGCTGTAATGTTGCAATTTCACACAAAGCAAAACCAGTTGAAGATGATTGTATTTGTATGTTTTAGGGTATTGCTGGTCCTCCTGGTCCTGCTGGGCCCAGAGGGAAACCAGGACCACCGGTACGTTCTAGTTCTCCATGGGAAAGATGGTTGTTAGGAAATATGTGTAGTCTGGCAATATTATTATAACTTGGGACAGTTTTTATTGGTTTGCCTTAGATGTGATGATCAAGGTGACATGGCTACAATGATTGTGAGTTTCGAAACAGAAGTTTAATTAAGAGATGTCCTAATTATGATACTGATCCAACTCATTTAACAGTAGATTTTGGTCATACTGAGTCCAAGTCTATTACCTTCTTAAAGCTAATAAATTCAATGCTATGTATGAGCTCCAGCATTTCCACCTACCCAAGATCACTGCATGTCCTGTTCACAGTTAATGTCATTTATTTCATTACCCTATCTAAATAATGTGAGATCCTGTCATTGTGTCAAATAAGCATAAACATGCTGCAATCAGATTAAACAAGACCCTGGTACATTTAGAGACTACAAAACCCACAAATACAGAGCTTTCCAAATTTCATAATAAGTGTTACACATGATCTTTGTCCAACATCTAGTGGTGTTGGTGAAAAGTGTAGCAGTGAGTGAATTAGACAGGGAACAGCAGCCACTTAAAAATATAAAAACATTATATTTTGGGTGAAATCCACTCCTATTCCTTGTGGAAATTCTGTTAAAGATTATTTTATTAACCTCCTAGCACAAGTGCCTAAGCCATATTTTTGACTTTTCAGAAAACAAGAAGAAACTGTTTTTAAGCAAGCCTAACTCAAAGGAAAGATTAGGGAAATATGGATTTTGGACTGTAACAAGTGTTCTGATAGGCTGAGAAGATTGACAATTAGGCAGGGCGACATAGCAGTATAAGAAGGTCAATATTATACTGAGATCTGGCCAAAATATGACTTAGGCAATTATGCGGTGAGGCTAAGGATTTTCCAAATTTATATTATTGTTTTGCAAGCAATAACGTGTGACTGTTAGAAATCGCCCTCAAAAAAAGCAAGAAAATTAATTTGTCTTCATAGGAGAGCAGGTGACGTAATTGTAGAAGTTGAGTTTTGTATGTGATTCCCAAAGCCATGCTGAGAATCTCAGTCTAATCCCTGAGATTGGATCAGGACATCCATGGTTTATTTGTTCACATTATCAGTGTAGCTGTTTATTTAATCACACCTAATCAGAATTATTAGGTGTGATTAGGATGCAAAGTAGGATAGACTAAGACTTTAGAGTGATTACTACAAAGAGGACTTGATGTTCAGCCAGGTTTTGAGAAGATTTAAGGGATTTAGTTCGATGATGGAAACCTCTTTTCTGTTTCTGTGATGAAAACCTTAATCACTTTACTGAATGTGTTTTTACTATCTAACGTTTGTGTCAGTGCAGAAACCCACCGGAGTAATTCAGAGTTCAATTCTGTCTGTTTGTTCTCTAATTTCAGAGAAATATGAATATAGCTGTGCTCCTTATTTACAGCTGAACATTGTCATGTTCAGCTTTATCATGTGTATATTATATATACTTTACTTTAAAGGGTAGAATTGGAGAAATTGGGACACAAGGACCACATGGACCACCAGGACCAGAGGTAGGAATGATATACATGTTTTTTTATATATATACATTAGTGTATAGTTCTGTAAATATGTGATACGTATTAGGTACAACACACTTTAACGTATTAAGTGAGAAATAACAGCAGAACTAAATTCAGACTGTTTTGGGTCCATTGAATTAAATATAGCACTATACTTTTATTTTAATTGTTGGAAAACTGAAAGGATGATGATATAAACAAATTCTAGTAAAAATGTTAAAGGAAATTATTGATATCTTGAAGGTAACTCCTCCACCAGTACTGAGAGTTATTGTTTGAGAGTGTTGTGGTGGTCTTTTTAAACTGAAGAAGCATCAGGCTAAAGATAAAAGTGAGTTCATTTAAAATAAATTGCTGCTTAGTAAGCTTAGAAGCATTGTTGCTATTGTTGCTTCTCTGGGCTCCTGTCAGTCCACACCACAGTGATAGTTTGCTCCATTAGTGTTGGCATAGTTACAAACCCAAAAGGGGAGAAGATGCAAATATTTAACATTTTTTTTCCATGGAAACATTTTTTCATGCTGAAAAAAATGAATAAGAGTTCAGGTTAGGACTAGACAGTGGCACAGTGAAAAATGCTGAATAAAGAGAAATGTATTGTGTGTCTGTCCAAACATTAACAGCTGTAAAAGCATACTGAGTTTGTTAAGTCTTCTCTTTTGAGTGTTGTGGAATTGGAACATAAACAATATATTGATTTTCATGGCTACCCACTATCTGGATTTCACTAGAATGATGATCAAGGGAATTCAGGTTTAATAATACTGGCACCATTCACATGCAAGACAGATGGCATGACAACAAAGGAGAGAGAAAGACAACAAACCTTCACGTTTTGCTTGAAAAGAGAACTCATCTGAAGTTAGCTTCAGCTAAAAGTATCCCATGAAAGAATTTCATGTTAAAATGTAGATTTAAAAGGCAGAGTTCACTCCACATTCAAAATCAAGTTTAAATTTAAAACAAAATCAAAATCTGAACCTAATCCCCATGCTTCAGCTTCTGCAGTTTATTAGTCAGATTATTTTATTGAAAACTGGAGGTTTTAGTTCTGGATAATTAAAAGAGCCAAAGGTTTGTGCACCTGTCAGGTTTTATTTATCTTTTCTATCATTTTATTTTAACTTGATATTGACAGACTGCAAATTATTGAGTAAAGAATGACTGGAGGATTGCACAGGACATTTTTTATAAAAATCTGAAGTTGAAAGACACAAGGCCAAGGAAACTCTTAACTGGTTTCAAAGAAAGAAATCAAATCTGCTGAAATGGATACAAACACCTGACTTATATCCAATATAAATCTTCAAGATTTGAATACAGTTGTGTGGAAGAATGTGCCAAAAGTCACAACTGAGCATTGCAGCTAATTCCTTCATACATCTTGAAGTTGCCAAGAAAGCGACTTGAATATGTAGTTAATACATTTAACTGGATTTAGTACTTATTTGCTTTGTCATTCTATTAATAAATTAATTCTATTTCTGGATTATTTTTACTTTGATTTCTTTGCATGTGTGGATTACTGGGGTTGTTGCTGACATCTGTTTTGATTTTGTGTCATTGGTTCCATTTGAAGCATTTAGACTGAGAAAAATTATGTGTTCAATTCTTATTTTACCCGCTGAACAACTCAACCACTAGAGTGCACCCAAGTGGTGAAGAAATAGTTCTTTAATCAGTCAAAACACACAACAAACCCTGTGCTGTGTCAGCCATTTACAGCATTCAGCAAACTAAGTTAGCAAATCTTCTTAGCGTAGACAGAGCATCTGCATAGCATAGCATGAGAGTCACATCATCGAGCCATTGGCACAACATTTACATAACTCTTACGGATATTTTAAAACGTATGGGATTCATTTACAGTCACTAAGTTACATCACCCATGCCAGAAAAGTTTTTGATCTGGGGATCACATCACACACGGTACAGTGTAAAACACACAAAAGATAATACTATGGAGAGTATTATTCACCGGAAGCTCTATATATCCATGTGTTAAAGGAAAGCAAGCTAGATACACAATGGTGTGACAAAGGCATTACAGCTAGTTTTAATTTATTTTGGGTTATTTTGTTTTACAGTATCTTTGAAATTATGTCAACAAATGCAGCTCTAGATGGAAATTAAACTTTGTGTCACGACAATCCTGCATTAAGGTTTTCAATCTCAGTCAGCTCTATTTGTTTATACATAAACTTTGTAGAAGACTGTTATCAGATTTTGGAAATGCTACTTTTTAATCTGTCAGTGGTCCTAACTAAAACTTACTATTTTTAAATGGAGTATAAATTTGTCCCAAATTGTTTTTAAGAAAGTAGCGATATTACACTAACAGCATCTGTAATCTCTTTAATGCTTTTTGTAAGGGGTTTCCTGGAGACATCGGCGTTCCAGGCCCGAATGGCCCACCTGGACCGAAGGTAGAAACTCTCAAATCATCCACAAATGAAGCATTTACTTCACCTAATTGTTAGTAAAGGCAGGTTCGGTTGTGTTGCAGGGTTTGCAAGGTGCAAGAGGGCTCCAAGGCCCACCAGGGCCAAAAGGAGAACAGGTGAGATTGTTCAACACTTAAACTAGCTCAGATAAGTCATATTGTGTCTGCTCTGCTCCTGTTTCACTGCTCCACAGACATGGAAAATGTTAGACTAAATCCTGATTGATTATGAAGGTAAAAGTCATGTTGGATTTAGATCTGAGAGGAAGACTTTGTTACTGAAAGATCTCAGGGCATGTTCCACCAGGTGAAGTTATAATTTAAAATCGGATGCATATACATTTTTTCCACTCCTGGAAAAGTGAACAGAAGCCTTTGGAAAAAGTACAACACACGCACACACACACACACACTATTTTATGCTGTGTTGAAAGCATTGAGTTGGCCAACAGCTGCCTTACTCAAAAGTAAGTGTTAAACTGAATTTCAGATTTTTTTCATTAGAATTTCTTCCAGTTTGGTTTATTAGGAATTTGTCTTAGGATTTACTAGACGAATATGGAGATTTGCTCTTAGTTCTGTTTACGTTGACTTACAGGAAACAGGCATGACAACTTTATTGCCTGGGCTGGCATCAGTATTGCAGAGCTATTTTTGTTCTCTAAGCTTTACTGCTGGACAAAATAAGTTCCACATTTCTTTATATTATCCAGTGTGCTCAGTTATTCATACCTAAAGATATGCAGCTGTTATAAGTGTTTTGGTTTTAATGGCTGTACTGTGTTTCTGCAGGGTGATGAAGGCCCACTCGGCCCACCTGGCAGCATTGGCCCGACTGTAAGAAGTCTCATCTAAATGTGCAAATACACAAATAATCAGTGTAGGTTTTGGATGATATCAAATAAATAAGCTTCTTTTGATCAACACTTTTTATAAAGGGGAGATCTGGGAGGAAAGGTCATGCAGGTGAACCTGGACCTGAAGGCCTGCCGGTAAGCTTTTATGACACACTTTTTGTTTGTGTGTCATGAAACATTTGTTTTAAAATCTTTGGTTGTGTTATTGATTTAGCATTCTGTGGTTTTTCACCATGAAAGATTCGCCAAGCTACTGGGCAACTGAAGATGACTAATGACAACTTTTAAGTTGTGTCCAAATTTTTATACATTTTATATGAGACTAAGTTCTGGGTGATGTGATTTCCTCTCCCAAACATGAAGTTTATTGTTCGTCAGCCACATCATAACTAATTTAAGTGCATCATTACAAGTCATTGTTTGAAATGCCCATTTGTGTCAAAGATTTAACTCCTAAAGTTTTGCCATGATGTGTCACTATGATGGCAACGTACCAACAACATAAAGCTGCCACCACATATCTATTTGTCACAGTCAGAATCATGAAATTTAAAAATGTCCCTGTTTATCATAACAAATATAACAATGATTATTCTGACATATGATCTGTTTTTATGAATTTCTCTCTGGGATTAATAAAACCTATTGAAATAACACAAAGGTCTATTTCAAAACACTTAAATTTAAGTTCCATTTTGACATCAGGATGTCAAATTTCCCTTAGGGCATTTGCAAAGTATAATCAAGCTTTTAGTGTTCCTTTTGCAGTTATGATTTCTTCCTGTCTGAGTGCTGGGCATATCAGCAGAGGAATCATTTCTCTGTGGTAAAAAGACATTTTACAAGATTCCCTCACCATTGTTTTGCTTTTGTTCTGGGGTTAAAATGGACATTTTGAGTCAAAACTCTCTCACCTCTGGTACACTGAACCGGTCTACTGATTGACTGGACATTTTCCTTATATTGATCTCTTGAAGGAAGGAAGCAGTGAGTTTAAGGTGTTGCTCTAAGATCCCTCTACAGGCTTGGCTCCGCTTAACTCAACTGTTATAAGCTGCTAAAATCTTGCAAAGCCCATCAGCATTTGGGGTCTTGCAAAAATGATGTTGGTGTACGTAAGCATTAAAAGTATTCCACAAGGCAGAGGTGGATTCTGCCTTGTGTCAGTGCTTGGCCTCAAATGTGACACAGCTGGAAGCCAACCAGTTTGGCAAGATGCCACCCAGCTACGCCACAGCTGGAAATGTTTTCCTCACTGCTCACTTCTATATGTCAAACAGATTTTTTTATGTTTCTTCTGGTTGTTTTTTTTATTTCAGAGTAATTTATTGACATTGTCTGTGTTTGTTGTGTTTAATAGGCGAAAACTAATTAATAAGCTTTAAAACTGAATCAGACGAAGTTACATTAATATAGTTAGGTTTTCTCTTCTTAACCTGTCTTTTTGTGGTTATCTTGTGCTTGTTTTGATTTCCATCCATTTAAACACTTAGTCTGTGCTGTAAAGATGGACTTAATTGAGAGGGGAAATTATTTCCTCCATGGTCGTTGTCATGAAATGCATCATGGAACACCAAATTATTCACAGGCCTGTGCAGCCCATGTGTGTGTCCCGTTTTACACTTAATATCCTGCGAGCATACTGCCAAATTAGGAGTGGACTGATTATAGAGATCTCTTTAACTACAGTAGCTAAATAGTAAAATTGTTTGATGTTTTCTCCTTGCAGGGAGAAAAAGGGGACATTGGAGATGTTGGAAAAGTTGGACCACCGGTAAGTCTTTCCCACGCCTCTAATTGCTTGAGTTAAAGTGAAGCTGCTGCGTAAGTTGCAAAACCTTCCAATGTCTTCAAGCTAGCCTCATGAAATTTAATCAGACATCCTGTTACTGTCTCCAAAACTAAATAAATTATTGCAAATCGTATATATGTTTAAGATTTGAGAGTTTTCCAACAAGAACTTTTTCTCTGTCTCTTTTTGTGAAATTTCCACAAACACAGCTACTTTGAACATTGGAAGAAGACCTGTCCCTCCAGTAGGCCCCTTAATGTTAATATTTGCATTCTGAGGATAGTAGAGGCAACCAATTGGGCCAAGCAAGCTGGACTGTGTTGTTGCTGTGCACATATGAGAGGCATTAAGCACTTACTGAACAGAGGGCCCTTTGAAGCCAAACAGGAACCATGGAGCTATGCAGTGAGAAAGAAACTCTTAAGCATATGTTGGCTCTAATGAGTCCCATAACATCACTTTTCAGATAAATAAGATGTGACTGAAACTGAGAAAGGGTTGATGCTTTAATACCACCTGTCTTCACTAAGTGACTCCTTATCTGTAAAATGTCTCGAGTGAAATTTTACCAGGAGCTTGGAACTGTTTTAGAACCACAACACACAAAAGATTCACTATGCAGCATTGTTAAAGTCAACCGTACGTTTGAAAATGTCAGCCTGCGTAGACTTGCACGCTGTAGCACTTCTATGAATCTAACAATAAAGTCCTATTTTATCCACTTTATGCAAACTTTTGTTCGTTTGCCTAGAAGGTTTGAGTTGTTTGGGGAGATATGAATGGCAAGCTTGGACCACAAAAGCAAACTCTGGTCCCGCCTACAAACCTGGGTCTCGGGTGAAGTGAACTCTGATGCGGCTCGAATGCAGATGTGGATGTAAGTGGACCGGAAATCTCTCCAAATGCAGGAAGCAAATCATAGCACAGGGCATTCTGGGTAAATACGCCCTAAATAAGAGTCTGACGCTTGAGAGAGAAGTAGGTGATGGTCTTTTACCAAAACAAAAGAGAATTCCTACAAGTGCTAAAATATGGTACTCCACTCCCTTTTTATTTACATTTTGTGAAGACTTATGTTGTGTTGGATCAGACCACATCAGCTGAAAATGTAACAAATGTTTCAGTTTTGGTCCTCAGTCGAACTGAGTTTGCCAGACTATCAGGTGTGAAAACACCCCAACGCTTAACTGCTGTCATCCACATTAGGCTTTCTAAGCAACCAGACCACCTAACCACAGAACCCCCAGAATCAGTTATACAGATCAGTTTGCCATGTCGCCAACTTTCTGTGTAGATTAAGGGATCTAAGGTCAACCTTGTGCTCTCGTTCCTCCATCTGCAGGCTGTATGTCTTCACCGTCAACTGGTGCTTACATGAATTCAACAGGTTAATCTTTTTATGGTGATGATATATGAGAGGCATTTTATAGCTGCCAGGCTTTTTGGCAAAGCTACAGAATTGCAAAGGGAACAAAGCTTTATAGTGTTTATGATAGCGGCCTGTTTCTTGTCTTCTAGTTTGTTTCATTCTCGGACTCTTTTTTTTTTTTTTTTACAGCTTTCAATGTAAATACACTGAGATACAGGAAAAAACGAAGTGTGATTACCCAGTGAGAAAGTGTGTTCACTGTGTGAACACTATAAATCAAACTCTGCAGTAAAACTTTGTGCAGTGGAAAGAGGCCACTATTGTCAGACTACTGTATTTTTACTCATATTGGTCTGTAATTGTGTCAGCATATGAAATATTACCATAACATCATGAAATGAGTCGAGCCCAGCACCGTCTTGGCTTTGCTCAAGTAGTTTTGGTGCTGTAAACTATAAGAATTGTGGCCCTAACCTTCATTTTATATTACTATAGTTTACATCCAGACTAAACATAGAAATTTGTGGATGTGATCTACCAAGTCTCAGATTTACAGTTTTAACAAACATACTGAAGAATAGCAGCAGAGAGACCGTGCAAGCTGCTGCAGCTCCCAGCATGTCTGTGTAAAGTCACTGATTCAAATGAAACCAGTGCAGAGCTGAATGACTGTCCCTCAAAACTGCAGTGTTTGGAGGAAAATATAAAATTTATAAAGGCAAACAAATTACACTCAATACAACTTAACCCACAGGAACAAAACACGAGTCCAGAGAGGAGAGTTAGAGTTAGTCGACGTCTTCAATAAACTCGTCAGGAGAGGCGAGATGGAAGTTTATGGAGGACTTTTTAGATGTCCTGAGCAAACAGCTGATAAAATATTTAAGATGAAGTGTGCTAGAACATTTTAACAAGTTTGTGAAACCTTGTTGCAAAGAGTCCTTGTCCAAACCTCGTAATGTCTTGTCCGTCTATTTTTCCATTTTACTAGATAAACATTTAAAGCAGCATTCTCATAAATTCTCTAAACATTTCTAACTTTGTTGTAAAATCGTCATTAAGCAGTATCAGATGTGTTGCAAATCAGTTCTGAAGCTGTTATCTTGGTTAGTGAAAAAATGTGTTTACTAGAGCATTTTTTTCTTTCCTGTGTAGCATCACTTCCTTTTACACTTAGCTCTTTATGCTGAAGAAACGTTTTGATTTCCAGCTACACAGGGTTAGGTTGTTAGGTTGTATTTGTCCACAACCTTTTCGAACATTTCTAAAAGTAAAACTAAATTCTAAAAGTTAAACATGAATTTTTAAGTTTTTTTTTAAATAAAATGCTACGTTTTCAGGCTGTGCTTATGATCTTTTCTAATATTTTTAACACTCTCAATCTACTACTTAAACTTCATTTGAGCTGAATGAAACTCACCCAAGACTTACAGAAACATTTCACTGGAAACTGAAACGTCTTGCATTCCCTGCATCATGGCAGCCTGCTAAGCAACCCGTGTTACTTTCTCCTGACGTGTTTGTGTTTAACACGCTTTCGTCTTCTCTCCTTTCCTCTCCTCCTTCTCTCCAGGGTCCAGTTGGCCTAATTGGAATAACTGGGGTGATGGGAGTTCCCGGTGAAAAGGTAAGGAGTGTGTTTCTCTGTCATTAGGCTGTCAGGCAGCATCAGCTGCTCGCCTGTCAGCAACAGACCCCTATAATTAAGCCCATGTCAAAGCAGCCTGGACTAGAGACTCGAACACATGCTTGTGTAAACACTCGACACTCTCACATCCACATCAGTAGCAGCATCGTCAAAGCCGTGTCACCTAGGGTGTTTAAGTTGAACATAAAAATTAAATTTGAAAGTCTTTTCTCTTAAAATACTTAAATTAATCAATCATTCCCAGCTCAACAAGATCCTAATACGTCTTTTCAAGTGTTTTTATTGAATCTCCTAAAGAACACCCACGGTTTTGCCTTCCATCTCCATTGTTCCCTCCCTCTATCCCAACCTGTTTGCCCTGTCTTTCCTATCCAGAAGGCCCGTTTGTCAGAACATGTTCTTGTGTTGAGAAGCCATCTGCTTGTCAGATTCTTGCTTGTCCTCCAACTCCTCTCCCACAAACCTCTGCTCCTGATTCAGTCTGTCAGCACCAGTCGTACCCTGACAGCCTACAAATTATTTTGACATTATGCATAATTTTTTATTCTTTGCCACGCTCTTTGTTTAAAATGTTCAGCTCGCTATGAGGAAGTGTATCAAGAAACAAAGGTGAACTTAATGTGCTGTACAATCATGGATTTTACCCAGTTTGTGAAAATAAAATACATAATGTTTGCAGGTTTACTGCTGGATATTGGCAGATTCTGGTCTTTCTGTCACCTATTTGTGCTCTATTTTAGATAGAAAATCACTGACACATTATCAAAATATTTTTTATATGAATGCCATAAAATGCTTCTATCTTCATCTTACTTAAATATTTATGATTTTTAAAAATTTTTTAGTTATGAAACAATTGATTTGAGCTCTTTTTTAAATAATAAAATGTCTTTACCTAATGGAAAACATACACTTTAAAATGGTTTCAGCAACAAGAAATGAAAATTTAAGTAAAATTGGAATAGGAGTGAATTAAAAAAAAGTGTTTCAATTGAGAAGTCAAAATTTTACAAATTCTCTCAAAAATACACGACATGATCCAGTTTTTCGCTAATTCCATGAACACAGTCAAAGTTGAACAAAAATCGGTTCTCAGAATAATAACCTCATTTCCTTTGGATGTCCTTAACCAGGGAGACCGGGGCCTACCAGGTCCAACAGGTCCTGCCGGAGAGAAGGGACCCACGGTGAGTAAAGTCACAAACGATCTTAAATAAATTTTAATTGGGTTCTCGCAGTGTCAGCCATATTTTATTGAAGTTTTCTAGTTATGTTATCACACTTAAAATTCACCTTTCTCCACAAATGTCAATATTCTAATAGCGGATGTAATTTAAAAAGCTCTAACAATGGGAAAGTGGATTTTTAAATTGGAGATCAGTTACACAACATTTAGCGAAAAACAGGTGGACCGTTTGGTAATTAACTCTATAATAAAAATACTTTACACATATTTTACATTACATTTGTTGCTATTTATCCAGGTTCATCTATGACTATCACAGACATGATATCTTCTGCAGATTGAAAGGTTAGGTCATTTTTTCATGTTGATGCATAGCAGAGCAATAACAGAATGGAACAGACTAATATGCAAATTCTACACTAAAAGGCAAAACAGGATTCAAACACAGAACATTCTTGCTGCCAGGCAACTATGCTAACACATGTTGCACCACATGGCTGCTAGCCATATTTTGCAAGAGTCAAATTGTCAAATTGCTAGTGGAAACATGCAAAAACGTTGCTTAGCAATTATGACAAAGGTGTGATTTGTATGAATGCCAGTTTAGATGTTTACATTGATTATTGAGAAAGCATACATATTTCTACCACATTTAAATTGGATTTTATATTAAAACATGAATCATCTTCTAAATTGAAATTATTCTCTCACTTTCAAAGAATAATTTATTTCTTCAATTCTTCCCCAAAGATCAGATTTCAGAAACATACAGAACATAGTTGTTAAAAAACTTAGATATTTTATTGCTCTAACATGACAAAGTAAATGTGGTATAACATCCTGATGAGAGGAACCTCTTTCTTTTTTTTAAGTTTCCATCGTTTTGAAACCAGAGTTTTTGTCAAAGGAGTAAATCGACCAGATTGTCCCCAGACAGCAGGATTTAATGATAAAGGGACGTCTCTTCATTGATTTGTCTGCGTTCACCATGTTCTTTCATTCTACTGTATTTTTATGGGCGACTCTTTAAAAGTTATGTGGTGGAACATTGAGTTCTGTGCATTCTTCTTGTGCATGAGTATGGCTTTGAAACTGTTGCATCCATTGGATACATATGCATCAGTTTATCTTTTATGACGAGAAGAACTGCCGCTAACTAACAATGGCGTTAATATTTGGTTAATGTGTAAACCTGAAAAGATGACAGTGTTGTCTTCTGCATCCACTTTGATGCATGTAATGGTAAAATGCCTCAGGAAGGAATGTTGTTGGAGATTTTAATGGAACAGAAAAGCCAAGTTTATCAAGTCTGAACGCTGTTTCAGCATCAGCGTTTGCAAAATCTGTATGTTCCTTTAAACACATCCTCACTAAACTTTGACTGGCAAGTTAGTACTGGTAGAGACTTGAAGTGATCATTAAGTGCTTATACTCTATTTTATAAACCTTTTAGTGGATAATATGTTATTTTTACTCTATAAACTCATTCAGTAGAAAAATTGTTGGCATGTATATTATTTTGACTAAGTTCATCCATAGAGAAAAAAGCGTAGAGAATATCTGCTGCTGCCCAGTTTTCTGTCTGCTGCAGAGCTGTGAGTCTGTTGGAGTGCTTGGCCTCGGTCTCTGGGCTTTGGATTAACGCCAGATCTGTGGTTCTGGGCCTTCAGCTCTCATCTCTGTCTGACACAGTGCCGAACAAACTGAATGATAGGTGCATAAACAGAGATTAACTTGATTTAATGTCTCTACATAATTGTGTGTGAAATAAATTTAAAATCATTTTTGTAACAGACTCTGCTTTGACCTACTGCTGACCTACTAAAATCATGGATTTATTCAAAATCTCTAGTGTTGCCTGTATTTATATGAAGCTCACTGTCGTTCACCCATTTAAATAAATGATGCCACAATGTTGCATCTACCTGCCTACATTTCAATTGTTTTTTTTTCTGTTTCCTGTTAGGGTTACCCAGGATCACCAGGAGGTCCTGGAGACATTGGCATGCAGGGTTCACCTGTAAGTATGTTCACAAAATGTCAACATGTATGGCCTTAGTATACAGTATTTAATTGGGGTTTTTTTGCACAGAAAACAAAGTGTGGGACAATAAAGGATATTTCTATTCTATTTATAATGACTGGATAAATAAAAAATAAATAACAAATACAATGGAAATCATCAAATCAGACTGTTTTTATGAAAAAATGTCATTCTTTGTACTTAATTTTAAAATATCTCAAAAGTGTTTTTTTTTTGTTTTTTTTAAAACGTGTTGTTTTGATTTACAGGGCCCTCAGGGACAGAGGGGCAGTCCAGGAATCGCGGGGCCAAAAGGGAGAAGGGTAGGGCCACGTTACTTTTACAAGAAAATGTCTTCAATTTATTGCAGAACCAATTCTTTATATATTGCAGTTGAGTTTATAGCTTTATTTCCATAATAAAACTAAAGCACATACAGTTCCATTTTTTCAGGCTTGACTGTTACACTGGAGGAAAAATTATAACTTCTGATAAATGTATTTTGGCTAAGAGAAAAATTACCCTGAAGAGCAAGACAGAGAGATAATTTATCCCTGAGCGAGGTTTATTTTTTAATTTTAGACTTCTGAGGTAGTAAGGTGATGTGTAAGGTAATATTATGTATAATTCCTGACCACCCATTAAAAAGTTTAAATCATGTGTGACATTGGAATTAACTCGTAAATCTGCTTCAGTTGTATTTGAAATCTTAACATACAAAACAGTTTCCATGTGACAAAGGATTTGTACTTATTCATTTCACTTAACTCAGAAATAATAAGATAAAAAGGAAATGCAAAAAAAAAACAATTTTGAGCTACTGCAGAAATGATAAATGTGTATCTAATTTTTTAGTTCACACAAAAACCTGCTTTTTATCTTTAGTCCTCAAGAGCTGGTTTCCCAGATGAATGAGATTTTCCCTGAACTCAACACACCTGAATCACATAAATGGTTGATTACAGCTTGTGATGAACCTGATTACATCCTGAGAAAGTTACTCAGCTGTGCAGATTCATGGGCGCATGGGAAACATGGAGAACCAGAGCTGTTTGGTTGCCTGCAGTCAACTGCTTACACATGATCCTGGTCTCTGATTTCACATTTACCATAAGAAATATTCATTAGATGGAGAACTTGTCCAACCTCAGGACTTTATTTGTCATCTCACAGAAAGGAGCTTAAATCAAAGGAATGGGATAAAATACATTTTTAGCTGTGTTAAATGAGCAATTTTGGCAAACCTTGATTTACATAGATACTCATAATTCTCTGATCCCAAATGTCATTCAGAAAAGGTTTTGCGGGATTTGTATGTTGAGAAACTTTAAATCTTCATCCCAACAGCATGAAAATTGCTGAATTTCTTTACTTCTTCAACTCTTATTATATATACTATATCAAAACCAACTTAACTTATTACTTATGCACAGGTGTATTTTTAAACTCCTGAATCTGAGGAACATTAAAATAGAATCCTCTTTCCAACTTTTCTAGCATCTAGTAAATATAAATATTTTTTGTTTGTTTGACATGCCTAACCTCAAACAGGAAATGTTTAGTCTGATTTTCTGTACTATCCTGTAATTTTAAGGATAGTTATTTTGTATCACTTGCTAGCTTTTTATATTGACATCTAACGTAAGTAATCACTGATAGAAATACATGGATGTAATGCTGAGACTGAGATATTTTGAGAAATATTTGTAGGACATGTGCGAAATTTCAGACTATAGCAGAAAACAAGATGCTAAGGTTTAGATTTATATGGTTTGAAAGCTGCTGACAATATAACCGATAATAATGAAGCATAGTCCAGAATAATACATCCAAGAAATGATAGAGCTTCCCTTTGTAAAGTAGTGTATCATACTCTTCTTTGAGTGAACCTCATGTTGGTGTGGTGCAGGGGCCCCGGGGTCCAGATGGCGCAACAGGTGAACCAGGACCTGAGGGCACCAAGGTAAACAACGTCCATATTCTTATAAACACAGAGTAAATGTGGAAAAGGAATAAACATGTAGCAATAAATGGGCAGCATTCATGTTATCTGTGGTATTTGTGCCAGGATCATAAGATCATCTTTGGAATTCTTACTTACAGATTTATTTCTTGATTTTCAGCACATTACGATGTATTTATAACTGTTTAGGGAAAAAAAAAAAAAAAGAAAACTCAATAATATTTCTTTGTTTCCAGGGTGAAAAGGGGGAAACTGGCCCAAAAGGAGAACCAGGATTAACAGTAAGTATTTTTTCTAGATATGTTTAAATAAATATACCAGAGTTAGAGGATTGGGTGCTTAAATTATACAGTTCAGAGGAAGACCTACATATACCTATGTAATTTCTTCATCCTTGTTTTCATGCTTGCAAATGCGTCACTGTTCCAGATTTAAACCGAATGTCTTGGTAATGGTTTTGTCGTATTAATGTGATCAACCCTGACCAGATTTAAACTGTTTTTAACTGATTTTGTCTCTTCAAAGGGCAAAGCTGGCGTTCCCGGAGAAAGAGGCCCTCCTGGAAAACCAGTAAGTAAAATCTTTTTCTTTCACAGATTTAATCACCACCTACACATCCCCCATCACTATAGCTACCGTGGAATAACACACTCATAAAGCCCATCTCTCTCCTTTTTTCTTCCAACCTGCAAATCCCAATTTACCATAATTTAAGAGTTTGCTCCAGTCTTGTCATCCAGGAGGAAGTTTTTCATTAAAGAGGATTTGGTTCTGCTTCTGAGCATCCTGACAGATGTAAACAGATCTTCTTTGCTTTGCTTTATATATAAATAACAGCTCATTATCTAGACAGCAGAGATAATATTCCACAATAACCAGATACTGGCTCACACTGCTGATCCACCTCATTTGCTTTTGCTGCTCTCCTTTAAATCCTTCTCTGGAAATATGATTAGAAAGCTGATCAGAGAGACCCTGGAGTCTTTGTCCATTACCATTTATGGAAGGGACTGTGTAAACTTACTCATCCTCTCTCTGCTCTTTGGTTGGTTCTGCTCTGCATCCCTTTTATTTCGTCTGGATTTTGGGTGTCAGTTTGGGTATTTTTGAGCTTTGGAGATGCTTAGCAGTGGTTCTCAGTTCTGAAGGCAAAACCTTGTTGCCACAGTTTAAAAGTCAGAAAAGTAAGAACAAAAATCCTTCCAGCTGCAAAGCATCCCCAAAAAAAAAAACCCCAATGCCTCAACCCAAAAAATTATGACTAAAAATCTACAAAAAGAACAATTTAGAACTAAAGCAATCGGGTTATTCCAGGATGCTGCCACCATGAGGAGCGCAGCTCTGAACACCTGCCAGACTTGCTTTTAACTGTAATCCACAAATTTTTATAATTAAGGCCAGGACCATTTCAAAAGCATAATCTTATCCTGCTCTGTAATTCCAAAAGCAACTCTTCAGTGTGTTGGGATCATGGCTCTGGCTGGAACACCCAGCTGTGTCAGAGTTACACTCATCTGGCCCAAACTTTGGTCTCTGATCAAAGGAAATTTAGTTGGGATGTTTAGGAACAGCCAAAGCTCAAGGACCTCATAGACTGGAAACTTCCACAGCAACAGTTTCACTTTTTACTGTGAAGAGTTTAACATCAGCATGGACTGAGAGGGTGCCAACCAATAAAAACTCCTTCCTCCAAATAGGACATCTTCAGTCAACACGTGTATTTGCAGCCTGTCAAATGGACAAGCCGAATACCCTTTGAAGAAAGACTTACTGGTTGGACAAGACAAAGATGGAGCTTTTTTGGCCACAGCAGCAAGAAGTATTTTTCAAGGAGACTAAATGAAGCTTTCAAACCAAACAATGCAGCAATAACTGTCAAGAAAAGTCGTGGGAGGAATCTGTTTCCCAGCAGTGCTGGGAAACAGATTCTGCACAAAATCTGCACAAAATCATTAATATATTGGTAGATTTCTGTGCCTCAACCGGACATTGATCTCCTATACACACCAAAGGTGCTTCTGGAATAAATAACATTCTGGTATGGCCCGAAGTCCAAACTTATAAAACAATTGATGGACACTACTTAAAACAAGATATAAAACTATTAGTACCATTTCTGAAAAAGTGAAAGTGAAAGATGTTTGCTGATTCACATAAAAGCATGTTGTTTCAAAGACTCCAATGGACTTACAAATCAAACAATGCAACACTAACTTGGTCAACTAACCAAGGATTGGTTGATTACAGCCTTCATACGTACATTTGACTGTTAAAACTTATTGAAGATGCTTGTTGTATTATCAGACCCACAGTTATTATTCATCACTAAATTCCAAAAGGAATATTACATTGAAGATGATTGCTTGTAAACATTCACTGGCGGTGTATTTTTTATGATCAAGGCTGTTTATTGAATATGATTTTGCCTTTGTGTCAATGAATAGCAGTAGTTTAAGACGAACACAAAGAAGTCCACTGTGCTTTCCTCCATACAATAGTGATGCCTAGTCATTGTCTCATTATTAACAAGAAACGTGGGCCACTTTACGATCCCGTTTAATCCCAAAATGCTGAGCAAATCAAACCCAGCCTGCATGGAAACTGAACAATGTTTCCTGTTTGCTTTAGACTGGGGCTTACGTCCTTTTTTGTGTTTTCAACAAAGTGTTAATGGGGAGAAGATGCAGAGACATGGCTTTGGGAGACTTCTGTTTCAGCCTCGAGTGTTTTTATGTTCTAAAACGTATTTTTCCACTCGAGTAGTTTATGGATTATATTTCTTATAAGGTTTTGAAGGAGGTAAAAAGGATAAAAGAGCCAGTTTTCCACAGATGGGAGAAGAAAGCAAACTAAGATCAAACAGAAAACGAGAAACGGAGCCATGTGCACTCTCCAAGCCATTATACTATAATACATCAGCAGTACAATTTATAGCTTATTTTTTATTTATTCCATGGAGTAACTATCAGCTGCATAGTTAGTTTTGCTATGTTTCTGTTGCTTTTATCTACAGTGACAAATTCATTCCTGTACTTTTTCAATCTGGTACCTTTTATGACTTTATGACTTCAAAGGTTGTTTACTCTTCTGCTTTTGGCCAAATGTCCTTACAACCGCACATACATCACATTCAAGCATCTCTCAAAATGTTCAAACCAATGTGCGATTAATATTTGAGATTAGATTGCAAAACTATTATCTGAGCATATCTTTTTTTAGAGTAGCTGCAGATTTACAGTGGCTGCCCAGTATTAGATAAGAAATATCTGCAGCTTATACATAATCGTAAACAACACCACTCTGACAAACGTTTGTGTCATGTGGGTTGGAGACTATAACGTTTGCTCATTTTACTGTGGAGTTATGGCGCCATCTTGTGTCTGATGACGTCTCCTTCAAAACTTAAACTGAGAGGATCTGATTACCTCAGATGTGTGCAAATGTTAGCGGAAAAGGCAACTTTAAGTGAAAGCACTTTTCAGTGGTTTCGGCTTTTATCCAAAACAGTCTCTGCATTTCCATAAGGACTCTTGTTTCTCCACATGTCCAAATTTATTCCCAACACTTTCTCTCTCCTGCATTTTTATGTATTATCTACTCTTTGTTTTACTTTTGTTTTTCTAATAGAACTTCAATCCCAAGAATGCAAATGATGTTGAAATTATTTAAACAATCAGGGAGGTTTTTAGAGTTTCTTCCAATAAGCAAAAATTATGCATTTCAAATTGGAAAGTAATTATGTTAAATGCAAAGTAATTGACATTAACGTTTTAGGATTATATTAGAATTACTTGAGTCATTTTATTAAATACAGCCATTCAGCTATTCGCATACACAGCAATTTCCACAAGCTTAGAGCTTTAACATTTCATGCAGTCAGCAGTTTTGTGCTCAGGTGTGAAGTTCTTTGTTCCATGGATTATATCCTGTCAAAAGAGAGTTTGAGGAATGAGAAGGAAGCCATCATTACTTTGTAATGACAGACTTTAAGTTGCAGCCAAACCAACACCTTGCTACATCTTTAAAAAAAAAAAGAGGAATGCACGAATGAGCCAAGATGGATAAAAATGTCCTTACATCATCTTGCCACGTTATCTCTATGAATAGAAGAAGAAGAATGTAAAAATTTGCCTTGAAGACTAGAAATGCTGCCATTACACAACAATGTAAATGCAAAAATCAAATGATTAAATGTTAAACTAAAAGTGACCCGATTCAGGCCTTCCAATGCATCAAGCTTCTTGTTGTTTTTGATCTCATCCAGATGTAGAGCTGAAAAACTATAAAAGCCGCCTTCCGGTTTACGTATGGCTGTTGAAGATGTAATTACATTAAACCAAGTTCATTGAACTCTGATGTGTCTCTTTATGCTTCTCAATTACTGTAAGATCACAACTGTAGATTTGCATCTCTCAATTTTTTTTCTATTCCATAAACAATATTTAATGTTTATTTAGTATAAATGTTGGTAAAATACACGGTTTTTCAGGGACATGCAGGGCAGGTTTAAAGACTGAAGGTGAAGAGTTGAATGAAGGTCAAAGAAACACGAAGGGCAGTATTAAACTGTCTACCACTTACTCTACATGTCACACATGTTACAGTATGCAACATGTGTGACTGATAAATGTGTAGAATTAAATGTTGATTTTATATAACAAGTGGACATGTGAAATGCCTTTTTTAAAATTATTCCTAAGGATGTATCAAAACCACTAATACCTTATTAAGACGATGTACCTTTTGTTTGAAATGTGCAGGAAGACATGGGGTCGTAACATGTCTTCCAGTCTATATGATGCATTCACCTGCATCATATACACAGTTTGGTCAGATAAATCAGGCTTAACATGATGAAACACTTTTGAGCTCTGCAGTTCTAACACACTATGTACAGTATGCAACATGTGTGACTGATACAAAATCAGTATCAGCTTAAACATTAAAAGAACAAATTGAACTTTGTCTGACTGCATATTTCACTGTGCTGTTTACTCACCGTGTGATAAAAGTTATAACATTGTGTCCTTAGCAGCAAAACACTAAATTTCACACTCTTCCTCCCAATGTACTTCCACTATTCTGGAAGACATTCAATCAGAATGGATGAAAAACCAAACTGAAACTGTTTTGTTCCAGTTTCTCAAAATTTCTCACTTCTTTTCTGTAGAGGATTTAACTATTAAAGGAATCCTTTCATTTATTCCTCATTGATGACCCATTGGAGTAATAGTAATGAAAGAAACTATTGCTTTTCCTGTATTTTTAGCAGCACTATGGTATCACTACTTTTTTCAAATTCTAAATTCTTTGTTTAACCCCTTAACTCTCACCCCACAAACACTTAATGACACATAACTCAATGACCCCCAGATTACACCAGTGTCATTGGGTTACAGGGTCAACCTGACGATGTGTTGATTGGGTTCAACAAATAAACATTATGAGACAGTACAGGATCGTCTGTCCAGATGTGAATTACCCTCTCCATAGCAATGGTCAAAGAGAGTTGTTATTTTCTTTAGTTTGTTTTCTGTGTTCTTGTAATTGAGTGAAAGAATGTGTCGACATGGCTGTGTTTGTTTCCAGGGAAAGTCCGGTATTCCAGGGAACACTGGTGAGAGGGGCCCTCAAGGGGAACCAGTAAGTATCCTCATCTGTGGTAGGAACGCAATTGTTTTGGGAAACTGTAATCAAACGACACACCAACCAAGAAGCTCATCTGTGATACATAATGACAAAATGATGTCTGCTTAAAAGGCTTCTTAAAGTGGAGGTGGGCTGGGTTGGAAGTATTTAATAAACACTCAAGAACCTCTGATGAACATCATTACTAAAAACAAAACTGTTTATGAGGAAGGTTAGTGGTATGATGAATGTTTCTTTATGTCGCTTCCCTGCTTCTTCACACCTGAGTGCTCCCAGACTTTATTGGCTTCATCTTCATTGTTCTTGAATTACCTGGAAACTCACCAAATGCTCAGGGGTATAAAGCATGTCAAACAATCAGACAAAGGCAGGTTTTAAGATGGGAGCATTCGGAAAAGCTAGAGGCTCTGGTAATGTAATGAGTCTTATCTTGTTTTTGGACAATGTTCAGCATCTTTATCCAAGGAATTCTCAAAACTCAAGCTGCTTTTCTCAGATAACTTCTTATTAATTCAAACTGTGTTCCTTTATCATCACAAAGGGAAAATTTTTATTCATTATCAAAAACATCTATGAAGTATCAATTGACCATTTTTTTATTGGTTGTTCTTAGGGACCTAAAGGACCAACTGGGGAGTCTGGATCCAATGGAGAGCAGGGACCTGAAGTACTTAAACAGCTTTTTATGACAAATAGTTTGTCTTTTACTTGGCATTGACTTCAAATTCAGCACTGTTGTTCCTCCCTAAACATTTTTGTGCACTTCCTTCCTCTTCTTGTGTATTTCTTTCAGGGTGTTCCAGGTGTAGAGGGAGGACCAGGTGCCATCGGAGAGCCAGGGTTAAAGGTTAGCAAAACATCGAAACATTTTTACATCTTTTTAACTGTAAAAGCTGCAATCATAAATGTGTAAACGTAAGGTTGTTCCAGGAAACACTGTTGAAAGTTTAAAAAAAAGATTAGGCTTTTTAATGACCATGAATGTTATGAACGCTGACACATTTATATTTAGTGTTTGATGAGCAGACAGTCATGTTTTGTCTCTTGCGTTTACTGTAGGGGGATGTTGGACTTCCAGGACCTGAAGGGGAACAGGGACAGGAGGGAATCAGAGTGAGTGATTAAAAATGATGCATTTGATGTTTTCCCTTCATGTGTCTTCAGATCATGCTTAATATTCTGTGTATGAAATGTTCATACACATGCTTTGTTTTTTTTTTCTTGTTTTTTTTTAAAGACACCAGTAAGGAACCGGTATTGTTTCTCAAATCCAGCAGGGGGAGACTTAACCGCCTGCCAGCAAAAAAACAACTTTCCATTTCTAATTTCATAAACGATGTCTGTTAACATCTTTTTCATTATCTTGTGATGCTAATCAAAAATGTTAGACAAGGTTTACAACAGCTCTAACACAGATGCTGACTATAGGGCTTCAGTCCCTTAACTAACAGTTCATCATATGTTATCCATATGTTATCGTGACATAGAAAAGTATTTTCTTAGGACTGTTGTTTTTCCACGGTGGAGTGATTTGGAGTTATAGCAAAGCTATAAAACTTAAGAGATTTTATAACAAATACTGAATAGATAATATAACATTTTATGTGGATGCTTTTTAATTCATGCTGTCACGGGTACATACCAATAAATTACACTCCTGAAAAGGCACTTTATTCCATTAATCTAATATTAAATGTTCCATGCAGCATACATCTCTGCAGCTGTTTTGGATACATATGTGTGACTTGACTGTTGAAGTTGCTCTCCATGCCTTATTAATGTGTCCTAAAGCCTTCAAAGGTCTTTGCTTCACAATTCTCGCTGATCACACTTTTTTTTTTCCGCTCAGCTTTCTATTATTATTATTATTATTATTATTATTATTATTATTATTATTATTATTATTATTATTATTATTATTAATTCATATAGTAAATTCTGAACAACTTCAAAACAATGACCTTTTAGGGCTTAACCTTCTAATGGAGTGTGTTGATGACTGTCTGCTGATTAGGTACTTAATTTTTTATTGATGTAACATTTAACCCCAGAACTATTCAAACCTGTGAAAGATTTAAATGTAAAATGACCAGACACGATTTAACCTCATAGCCATGTTTCTGGACTGTGGGAGGAAGCCATAGTGCCCATGGAGAAACTCTGTGTAGAAAGACCCCAGGCTGGGATTCAGACCCAGAGCCTGTATTCTGCCCGGCAACAGCGCTGTCACCTGCCCCAGAACATACAACCATTGATGTTGATTGTTCTGTAGTCATTACATCCAACTCAAATGCTTTCCTAAAAACCCATGGTTAATGTGACAGTAATGCCTGTGATGTGTGTAAACATCTGACCGTAACTGTGCTTTGACACTTTAGTCCTGTTTTCTCTTCATGTGTTTTGACTGCCCTGCAGTGTTTTTTCTCATTCCCAGTCCTCAGCCCCCCTGACCTCCTTAGGTACCTCCTTCTGCCACACACTTGTCTTGAGTAAAGTGATTAACAGGCTTCTGCAGCACTTGATGGCATGCAGAGGAGACCATGCATTCATTCGAATCAGGTGTTCTGGAACAGAGACACGTTTAAAATATGCAGCTCGGAGTGGCCCAAATTGAGAAACACTGCAGTAAAGCGCTGGTGTCCAGCTCCAGTACTCAGGGTCCGATGTCCTGCCAATTTCCAACACAGCTCACTCAAATGCTCCAACTACCTTCTCAGCATGTCATAGTGTGCTGCAGAGGCCAGCTAACAAGCCATTATTTGATCCAGGTGTGTGAAACCAGGGAAGGAGCTAAAACATGCAGGACACCTGCTCTTGAGGACTGACTCTGGACACCACTGCATTAAAGTGGCAGTGGGTAGCTTTTACAAATATATATATATATATATATATATATATATATATATATATATATATATATATATATATATATGTGTGTGTGTGTGTGTAATTTTATTTTCTGTATTAGATAAAACTGCTTCACAGCTGGATAAAACTGTAGATAAAACAGTATGAGACAGATAATCTGTGAGAAGATGGAGCTTCTCCACCTGCTCATTGAGCTACTATTGCCATCTGCAAAAATGCACAGCTGTCAGCCAAAAACAACCAATCAGAGCCAGGACATCAACACTGCTCAATGTACTAATGGTGGAAAACTGACTTACTGTTCTAGGAAAATTATTTATCCACTGACACTGGTGGCCATGCTAACTAGTGTTAGCATTCATGGTGAGCTATGTAGCTGAGATCAAGGGGAATGGATGAGCATGAGAATGATTGACAGCACTAAGACCCTCCTCCTGGCTCTGATTGGTTGCTTCTGACTGAGTGGTGTATTTCTGCCGAGAAGACAGAGGAGCTCAATATGCTGCAGCTTTAAAGAAATGAAAATTATAGATATTAAATTAATTCAGATCTTTATCTGTGCCAAGCAAAATTATATGCGCAGTAAAACAATAAATAAAAAGAAAGCACAAATTATACTGAGGTGACAATCAAAGTCATCTGAGAACAGTTCTTCTAGTTAAAGTATGTATTATGAAATCTTAATTCTGTCCTAGTCTTCCTTTTCTCTCTCTGCTCTTCCACCTTTCAAGCTACTGTTGAATAAATGCCACTAGCAGAGTATAAACCTTTAGCATCTACAACAATCTAAGATCAGGAGTTCGTGACTCTGACCACAGTCACATAAAATCTGCTCCAGACTCACTGAGACACCGAGTGCTTTCTTTCCTTGTGTGTCCCAGACAGCTGCAGTTGTTCACCACAGAGACGTCCTTGTGCAGATTGTGCGGTGAATGTCTCATTGCTGACTCACTAATGGACTGAACATCTTAAATGAAGTTTTTACAATGCACATAAATAAAGTTCAAGTGCTGTGATGTTCAAAACGCTGTGCTGAGACTCTGTGGACATGATATGTCAAAGTGCCACAGAAAGCGAAGATGTTTTATGTCACAATTTATCTAAAGTCACTGAATCTTTAGTTATAAATGACAGTTTTGGTGAACAGTTCATTTCTTCTAAAGACAGCTTTGGTACTGTTCACAATCATTAAGTTATTGTTGTGGTGTTTACTATGTTAATTGTTCCTCTGAAATACACATTTAGTAGAAAACATGCTTCTATAAATAGACTTTTTTATTTTTCTTGCATCGTCTCTGATTTAGCCGGTAGACCTCTTCAAGAAAAACACGTTTTTGTTTCAAACTGTAATTCACTGACAGGGTCCACCTGGCCCCCCAGGGGAAGATGGCCCTCAGGGCAAAGATGGAGCGAAGGTAAGAACAGAAAACCTTTTTTAATGACTTTTTAAAATGTTTTCAATAAATTTGAGAGTTTAGATTAAAGTCTTCAAGCTAAACCTGTTTAGATTTGGAAAAATAATCAATTTAATTCCAAATCTTCCAAGAGAGATTCAAAATCTCATAACAAAATGAATATTCAGGTGTTTCTGTAGCTTTTTGTTTGATTTCTACTTTAATTTTGAATGGAGTCAGTTGGAGCACGAGACAGGGTTACAAGACTCCTACACATGCCCGAAAAGTTTGGAGAAGTATAAGATTTGATTAATACATTTTCCAGGTTTTCATAAGTATGAAAAAAGAAAATATGAATAAATGTTTGAACTTCCAAAGCCATCCATCCCTCCATCCAAAAATAGGCTAAAAACAACAAAGTATTCTGGAAAGTTGAGTTTGGAAAATATGGGATTTCTGCATGAACAACATGAATCTTACTCATCACCTCATCCACCCGGGGTGTGAGTTTCATTCTTTCTCTGAATCTTTCAGGGTGATCCTGGAGAGCGTGGCCCTTTGGGGGAGCCTGGGGACAAAGGACTTGAAGGAGATCCAGGGCCCCAAGGACCAGCAGGAATACCTGGGAAACAGGGATTTCGCGCAAGTCATTTTTTTATCTTCCAAAATTTACTCTCAGATTTTAAGAAAACATATAAATCATGCTGATAGTTATTCATGGCAGATGAAGCTGGGCAGTGGCACTGTGGCCTTCCAGTCAGAAGGTTCTGGGCTTGAATCCCAGCTTTAGGTTGATTTTTGTCAGCACTGGAGATGAGCATCAGCACTCTCCTGACTCTGGATCAGCAGACAGATTTAATGGATGGATAGTTTCATTTGTTCCATAACAAAGATGTAGTACTTTAACAGTGGTGTGTAAAAAATGGCAGCTTACAGTTTGAAACACGATGCAGCTAAGTCTTGTGTTTTGAGGACAAAGACTTTTATATTCATGCACTCATGAATTCTGGTGTTCTGCCACTAAAGCATCAAGGTCATTATAAAGCAATACAAGATGTGATGTGGTTTATATAGTGTCAAAAAGTACAGCAGTCAAGATAATAATAATACAGACACAACTGTTTTCAGTAAATGCAACCAGATTACATCTTTGATTAACTTTTTGGTTGTTTTCTAAAACAAATCCTTCCGAGTGACTAAATTATAAAATTCTCTCAGGCAGTTAAGTCAGGGGTTGGCATTCAGCAGTCCAGTCAGTTGTGCCACTAAGCATAAAAACATGTTATATTTCATGTTGTTCTGATAGGGCCCAGAAGGAAAACTTGGCCCTCCAGGGAACAGAGGACGCCACGGAAAGAAGGTTAGGATCTTCCATATTTAAAAGTACCTTTTAAAAATGTACCTTATTGTTACCCTAAGAAATAATAATCTATAGAGCGGGTTGTGGATTTGTGCATCAGTAGTTGAGATGTCTTTCACCCCAAAGCAGGACTTTTGGATAATGTCTCCACCAGTTTCCATCCTGATATTTAAACTGATATAAACTGATATTTTGTCCTTCTTCTGCTTCTCTTCAGAGTCCAGTTTTTGAGTATTTTACTTGATTTACTGTTTTATATGCACATTTTTTTCTCTCCCATTGAATGCTTGTTCCCTTGTTGTTGTTGTTTTTTAAAAAAAAAAAACAGTTTGAAATAAATAAATAATATGACCGAACCCCACATCACTACTTCTTCCCCTGATCAAAATGTCTAAGCTGAAGGTCTTTCTGTCTCCGATTTATTCTATCCTGTGCCATTTTTTCCAACCATCCCCTGATCTTTTGGATCTTTGCAGGGAGAGAGGGGCCCTCCAGGTCTTCCTGGTGAGATTGGCTCTCGAGGGGACATCGGCCAACCGGGCGAGGCAGGGCCGAAAGGGGCTCGGGGAACTCGAGGCCCTCCTGTTAGTTCCCATTTGTTCTGCTTTTCCTTTTGCTTTGGATTTCCTTAAAATCAAACTAAAACTACTGTAGATGGAAACAATGTCAGTGAATATGAGTTGAACGCTAAATAAGTGAGTCACTATAATGTTTAAGTAAAATAAAACAAAAGCTTCATGTAGTTACTTTATTATTTTTTTCTCAGGGTCAACCAGGAGTCCTGGGGCTTGAGGGACAACCAGGACTGTCAGGATATCCAGTGAGTTTTTCATGCGTTTTATATTAAAAACACTTCAAAAATACTACATGATCAGAGTCATAAGGATATTTTTGAGTTGAGAACACCAGTCCGCAAATTAGAGAACATATTAATGATAAAATATCACATTTGATTTACATAGGGCAGCCATTTATGTTTATTATGTATAGATAAGACAACTTTTGTCTTTCATAGGGACACCCTGGCAAACCTGGGCCCATTGGACCACCAGGACCCAAAGGTGAAAAGGTAATACGATCTAAATTAGTGATCCAAATTAAAATACTTCCAAAGAATTTAAACATGTTTAAGTGTGAAAATGTATTGACTTGAGTTGTTGCATAAATTGTGACTTTGACTGTGATGCATCCCAGGGCTATCCAGGCGAGGACAATAAGACTCCAGGACCACCAGGGCCCTTAGGTGAACCAGTAGGTCTTGCTTTCCTTCAAACTCTGCTTTTTATGCAATCTTTTCTCTGTCATATAAAAAAAACAATGTTTTTATTTTTCATAAAAACACTTATACTTTAGGAAAGCTGCAGTGTTCTCTTTTTATTTTCCTTGCAATGCATTTATTTCCTTTGCATTAGTTGTTATACTGAGATCTACTGTTGGCTGTGGCAAAAATAATCCAAAATAAGTTCAAGTATGTACAAAAAGGGAATTATGTGACATTGGAAAACAATCTGTTTTCATCACAAAAAATAAGACTATAACAACCTCACTCTGCAATCTATAAATGACAAGCTTGTTTTTAGGATTTACAGTGCAGAGTATGATCATTAAAGTGAGAGTCGCTTCTTTGACGAAGCTGAACAAGTTCTGTATGTTGGACTGACAAGTAACTATGTTCAAGTAGGATTGCAGCCAAGGAGAATCAAGCCAATGTATTGCACATGTTTTCATGTAGCTGCATGATTGTCTACTCAGGGGCCTGCAGGAGAGCGTGGGGAGCGCGGGGAGCCAGGAGATGAAGGATACAAGGTTGGTAAAACCACAAAAACAATGCGATGTGTTACAGTACAGGGCAAGGCTACAGCAAATGCTAATTTTTCTTTGTTTTCTTTGAGGGGTTTAGACATTTATATGTAACCTGTAAGTGAAGTGAGAAACTGTGTTCACTGATTTCAAACACTGATTCTTTCTTTGTTTGTGCTGCTTTCATGTGATCTCATATTAAGATTAATCTAACTAATAATGTATTATTTTCTAAGGAATGATTTGCAATAATATTTTTAGTGAAAAGTTGACATACAAATATAAATATCTTTTCACATTGTTTTACTAAAATTTCCTAAAGTTACTAAAAATGTGACCACGGTTGCCTTAATGTGTTATTAGATAAAAACATAAATAACAATTACACAGTACTGTTTACTCTAATGACATTGTGGCTGAGGGCATTAAACATGCAGCAACATTCCTTCCCTCCAGAAAAATTAGTATCTAGTTTGCGTATTTAAAGGTGATCAGAAAAGCATACGATCATGTCTCAAATATCGATGTTCCAGGGTCATGTTGGTGTGATTGGACCTCGTGGCAGAATTGGACCACCCGGCCCACCGGTGAGTCAACAGACTCTAAAATATTGCATTAACACAACTTTGATAAGGATAATAATTTTTATTGGTTGTATGTGTTTATATTTTTGCATGGTGAAGGGTCTACCTGGCCAGCCTGGAGAACCAGGAGTTAAAGGAGAAAAGGGGCCTCCTGTGAGTCACTGCACTCATTTTGCCTGCACATTTAAAGTGCAACATATGTAACTTAAAAACAACTTGAAAACAAGATCAAAAAGTGTCCAGACTCTCAATTCAGAGAGATGTTCTAAGTTACACACTGATATCAGGCAAGCAACTAGGTAAATACAGTTTGTCGTCGCCACTTATTTACCTGTTGTTTTCTCTGCTTGGCTTCGGTTCAGTCTCTTTTTGTGAGGTACACAAAAAGCAACATCTGCTGCCTTCTGTTAGAAACGTTCATCATTTGGTCTGACATGAAAACACTGGAGACTTTTTCTGGTTTCCTGTTTATGCCTGTTTCAAATTAAAAGCTTTGGTAAACCATACCATGTTTGTATCCTCTGAAGCTATAAATAGCTTTTTTTAATGCATTTGTCTTTCTGGATATGGAAGTGTGATATTGCTGTGTAATTTTTTAGTATTATTTTTTTATTATTGTTTTATGATTTGAAAATAATCAACTTGACACAATGACTTGTTTACAGACACTTACGTTTCACACTTTAGGGCTCAGCTGGAAAGAAGGGAGTGAGGGGTCTGAATGGAGCCCCTGGTGCTGAAGTGAGTGATTGTCTGCCTTAGACAGAAACTACTGCAACATTTTTTTTACTACTGCGTAAATTTCATATATTTATTAATAAAAAAAACAACTTTGTCAGCTGAAAAAGACACATACTATTTCATTTTACTCTGCACTGTTCGGCAATCGAAAGAAGCATGGCTTCTGAAGAGACTGTGGCTTGAGTGAAAAATATTTATTTTTAATAGGAAATTAACAAAACCAAGCTTTCAAGCTTCACAATGTTAACTAATGAAGCTTTTTAACCAAATGATAAAATAAGGATACCTAGTCCCATTCACTTTGGAACAAAATTAAAAATTTTATTTTAGGTTTTCAAATTTAGCTTTGGAGTCTTCATACAACAAAAATATCACTTATTTTTTTTTATGTTAATTTAATCTCATGACTCCAGACACAATTATGTGTCCCAGTGTAAGAGGAAATAAAAAACTGTTGTAACAAGAATGCATTTGGGATCATCAATGTCAATGTTGGCATGTACAGATGACCTTCAGCCTTAAAATGACCATAATTTAATCTCCTTTTGGGATCAATAAAGTATTTTTGAATTAGAATTTTTAAATAAGAGATGTTGTCATTCTCCAGGGTCCAACTGGTTTACCTGGACTCACGGGACCGAAAGGTTATCTAGGTCCAGATGGTCTTCCAGGACTGACTGGCTTACCAGGTCTGCCAGGAAAACCAGGGCGACAGGTAACAGCTGCATTGCACTGCAGAAGATTGTAGCTGTTTGGTTGTGATTAAAGCTTTCCGAGGTACAACGAGGGTTTAGCCTTCAGAATACACAAATCTAGAAAGTACAGATGTTGGAGATAACTTCTGACAAACCCAAATGTATGTTGTCACAATCTGAAGGTTTTATAGTCTTACAAGACTGCAGCTCTATATATGCAAAACTTGAACTTTGGTACTTTAGAAGCGGTATGTTTTTAGCCATGTTTCAGAAAAGGAAAGGCTAAAGATTTTTTGAATGGTCAGTCATAAACAACAATGCGGAAAAAACACTGAAAAGAGTTGGAAAAATTTGGATCTCACATCCAAACAGTTGGAGTTGAAAACCTTGATCTTTGCTGACACACTTAAGCCTTCTTTAATGTGTTAGCAAATGTTAGCCAGCATGAAATTAAGTATTTAAAAAGCTAATTTTGTAAAGAACTTTCAGTATTGATTTTATTATAGTTGGCAAATAAACAATTAACCTACTTAGAAAGATAAATATTCACAAAAACTACAATTCCTTTTCTGTCTGTGGCATTAAAACTTAATTTCAAGTTGTAACAAATCTATGTTCTCCTCTGGAGGATCAGGTGATCGGTATGAAAATCCACATACAGGCACCATATTAGTTGTTTATATTCACTTAAAATGATTTATTTTACTAATCTTCGAAACTTTTTTCACATTCATATCTTGGTCAGTTTATATTTATTTCGGTTTTATTTTTATTTGTTTGTAGTATTTTATTTTTGCCACTTTTACCTTTAATCATTTTTTTTTATTATAACATTATTTCCGTTTATTTCAATCATTCTTTGTTCAGCACTTTGGTCAGTACTGTTTCTAAAGTGCTTCATAAATGAACTTGGCTTTGCTTGGCTTGTTTGATTTTATTGGTCTCACCTGATTGTAGCACTGTGGGTTTATTTAAACATGTCAGGAGCCAAACTGGAGAATTTTATACAGGCTTGGAAAGTCAAGTTCCCTTGTGTGAATTTCGTTTACACAACATCGTATAACAATCAAGTGTGACTAATTCAGGAATCTCTTACTTTAATTATCTCACAGAGTGATGCAGATATTGCATTTTAAGTCATCTATTTTGGACAGGAATGTGTCATTTCTTCACATAAACTATCCAATCAGTGTAATTTTGTTGGTGTTTTATTCTATTTTCTAAATTTACCAATGTGATGCCATAAACCTCAGCCAAAGGAACGCAGATGGCCGAACCTAAGAGTAGTTTTAATGTGCAAAAACATTGCATTGCATGTTAAAAATGTTATGACATGTAATTTAAGTTGAAGTAATATAAGACTGACTTGCCAACCTCCACAACAACATTGTAAAATTATCACCCAGTTCCACGCAGGAGCCTCTGCTGAGCAGTTCCCATTTTTTAATGACCCAGTGTGTATTCAAAACCAGATATGCATTGATTTCCAAACAGCCCATAATGCCTGGAGCCTCTATACTCAAGAGGGTTTTGCATGTTCACATGTGTTTTAATGGCCGCTGCCGGAACTGTGGGAATTTTCCTTAGCGTGGGATTTTGCCCAACTCTACATCCAACAGTAAATCAATCATCTTAGTTCTCCACAACATTTTCCATAGCTCCTGTACGCACCATGCATATGTGTGAGAGAGTTGCTGCTCCATCCTCATTAAATCTCAAGAAGTTGAAAGATTACAAAAAAAAAAAACTTTAACTCCTTTTTGGGTTTCATGACAGCTCTGCAATTACCGTCTGGTTCTCAACTTGTCAGCTCGTCTAAAAGAGACTGAAGAATAGAAGCCATATCTGGGATGACAGCGAGCTCCGTGTGTTTTCTAATGAGTCGTTCCATTTTGCTTCACCACGCAGCAAATGGAGCAGAAAACCACCATACACTACAAAGGAACAACTGTTACTGTTATAACATTTTTGAAGGAAAGGGGAAAATACTTGGTTTTGGTATTCATTAAGCTTTACTAGCTTTTATGGTGAAGCAGAATTAGACAGTAAGTCATTGACTGCTGGTAGAGTTTGTGGCACCCTTAAAACTCAAGAAACAGCCTAATCAGAAAGTCACATAACTTTGGTATTTTCTCTCATATCTAACAAAACCCCCTACATCAGGACATTTCCTTGCTGTTGTATTGTTACCTTCTTTGTTGCATCTAGCTGTGAAGCAGAAGAAGAAAGATACTTATCGAAAACATGGGTGGAAATTATTTTTGTGTTCATAACATTTAATACAACAATACTTTTTGTTTTTGATCACATATTTAACATTAATTTGCTACTTTATTAGTTTACAGTCTCTTAAAATTAAGAGACACATTTCTGATAACTGGTTATGTTGTTGCAGCTGATCAAAACGATGATCTTTAACGTTTGTTCTTATTGTCAAATATCATGCAAAGAAAAAATTCTATATAACCAATAGTTTCTCCACAGTTTTCCCCACATTTAAGAATTATCACTCGGCGTGTTTTAAAGATATTTCTGCCTGTATTTATTTATAAGTCAGACCAAATTGCTGTTGGTTCCAAAATACTAAAGCTTTTGCCTAAAGAGAGGTTGTGTGGAAATGTATCTTCTACTGAAAGTTGGTGATCAAGAAGGAGCAAATGTTACTGATTTCAAAATGTTTTTCCAACCAAGATTCTTACCTTACATTCAGATGTCGTTCTTCAAGTTGCCACAAGCAACCAGCATTTTCTTGATTACACTTCTTGTTCACCTGCAGGGTCAGCGAGGCTCGTTGGGCCCAGAGGGCCCTGCTGGGCGTCCAGGTCCCAGGGGAGAAATTGGACTTCCTGGAGCACCTGGAGAGAGCGGACCACCTGGTCAGAAGGTGAGAAAAACTAAGACGGGAGGACAAGCTCAATTAACTGAAGTTGGTGTTTCACGTTAAATTATTATTATTATTTTTAATAAACTTGTAAATAAATGACACTTCATAATAATTTAGGGGGAACTTGGCCTGCTTGGAGACAGGGGAGCTCCTGGATCCAAAGGCGTAGAGGGATCGACAGGTGACCAAGGCAAGAAAGGTGATCCAGGACCTAAAGGACAAGCAGTGAGTGGAAACTCCACTTAAATAAGACCCAAAGCTGTACACAGAACCCCAAATGTTCCTTCCAAGGATGCTGTGCAGTTTAGAAACTTTAATATGAAAATCTACCTTTTGATTGATTTTTACCTTCATCTGATTTGCATATTTTATCACCTTTTCCCCTGATGTGTATTTAAATTTCTCTAATTGTTATTCAAATATCAAGAATATGCATTTCTGCCTAAAGATTCAAAAGATAATAGCAAATTAAGAACTTAAGTGAGTAGCTAAATGGGGGTTACACTTTAATTTATGATGCAACAAAATAAAATGTATATTCCAAGAAGACTAAAAGAAAAAATAGAAAATGTCTAAATAATAGATACACTCTAGGACACAAACAAATGGTTGATAAGAATTGCAATATACTGAAAGATGAAAGCATGAAGCACAGTGTCTCTGGGGAGCTGGAACCAAATGGGACAGAAAAGAGAAGCGGGTTCAATCATATTAAATATGAAAAGGAATCGTTGCACGAAGCAGATGGAAAAATGATTATAAAATAAAGTTATTTGGGCTACATGACAGAAAGACGCACAACACAAACTAAAACCAAGCAGAATCTCACAAAAAGTAAAGGACACATGAAAACTGATCTGAATAAAAACATAACAGCATAATCCACCAACCGTACCACATTAATCTGGATAACTGATACCATCCTTGGAATGTTCTTGTTGAGCAGGATTATAAATCGGTTTCTTTCCTAAACTTCTCTCCAAATATAACTTCAGGCTATATGTAACTGATATGTATTTAGTCAAAATATCTGTGCCTGATGCTTTTCCAGCCTGGATAGAGCAACAAATTATTGGGGCGAGAACTAAAATGGAAACATTCCATCTGAAAAGTTATGTAAGAGCAGCGTGCTCCAGTGTCCTGAGAAAAAGAGTTGCTCCACTTTACTTATGCAACAAAAAGAGAGAGAATGAGAGAAAGGAAACAGAACTCAGTCCCCCCAAACCTCCCTCTTTCTGCTCGTTATCTCCACTGACATTTCTAAAACAGAGGGGGGTGGTTACCCCTGGGTCAGATTCCTTTACACTTCTCAGTGAATGCAGTTTCCCAGCCAAAGACGCTGGTTTGAAAACGGAGCTCTCCAAAGGATGTGAAAGACTGGCTCTACAAACATGCCACTAGAAACACCTGGGAAGCAGACACAGAGACACAGACACAGAAAAGGATGCAGACATTCCTCCTGTGTGTGTGTGTGTGTGTGTGTTTCTTGGAAGTTATGTGGAGGGTTGTTGGGGCTACTGTAGATCCAGACACAGAACCAATATCTATTCAAGTTTTTCCAAAATAGACACAAAGGCCATTTTTTGTGGGATATTGAATGCATTGCTTTGGAACGCTTTGAAGCATAACATAAAATCATAAACACTATGCATGTTCTTATTTTTTCATATGGCTTTTTGGGGTCACTGATATCTTTGTCTCTGCAGGGAGATTCTGGAGATTTGGGAATGGTTGGTTTACAAGGCTTTCCTGGGCCAAAAGTAAGAAACATTTAAGTTGTGCAATTATAATGAAGCAAAACATAATATTGATGACATTATTATTCATTTTTGCCTGGGAACAGGGCCCAAATGGTGACTTGGGACTGAGAGGCATCCCAGGCCCTAAAGGGCCTGTAGGTTCTTTGGTAAGTTCAAATAAACTCTAAATGTTGATTTTCTCACATTTGACACATAATATCAATGTTTAATAATAAAAGGTTGTTTTCAGTGCATTTTTAAAACATCAGTGTCATTTCCATTTTGGTGTTATGTTTTTACATTTAATTTTCCTCTTAATATGAGACCTAGTATAGCCGAATATCTACTCTTATATTACTTGCATTGGTATTATCAATCAATCAAATTTTATTTGTATAGCACCTGTCAGCAGCAAGGCGTTTCAAAGTGCTTGTATCACAAAAAAAGGATAATTTTTGGGACATAAATAGGTACAAAAAATACATGCAAATGATTTTTTAAATGAAGGCTAATTATAAAAATATTGTTGTTGTACAAATTTATTTCACCTTCCAGGGATTTGCTGGACCTGTGGGCCCTGAAGGAATGATTGGTCCACTAGGAAAACCTGTAGGTTTGAACTTGCCTAGTGTCATTGCTACACATTTGATTTACCTTTTCATAAAATCAGCTTATTGCAATTTGCTTGATGTTAAAGTGACAGGTTTGTTACAGAGGTTTCTTTTTTTAACATGCTTTAGGGCCCAAGGGGTCCAAAAGGAAGCAATGGTGAAATGGTGAGTATTTTAAGTTTGTGTAGTTTGTGCTATTCAAAATATATTGTTGTTTTGTAAGATGAAGGAGTAGATGGCAAAAAAAAAAAGTATTCAGTTGTAAAGAGACGTAGAAGAAAGCTTCAGTGGTATAACTACTGTACATGACTGGTCAGAAATATAGCTCTTACTTCAAAAATGATGGATCAAGCCTAAGAGTCTCTTGTTTTTCACAAAGCATTTGGCTTCTCATTTTAGACCTCTGGAGATTTTACATGTGCATGAAGAACAGTGACATTGACGCTCCAACATCTTCTGGTTTATGAACAGTTAATTTGTTGTTCCTGAACATTCTGACCAATTTCCACTCATTAGAAGTGAATGTTCCAGGTGATTCAAGCTTGGACACCAGTGTTTGTTCCAACAGTAAAATGGACCTAAACACCTGGTACTAAACTAGTATAGGAAAAATAATAATAAAATAATCACGTGGATATTAACCCCCCTGCTGTCTTAAGAAATGGAATCCTTTGGACCAAACAAATATTTTACGCTGTGTGTGGTTTCACTGACCCTGCGTGCGCTTTTACAAGATTTTTTTGTGCGTGTGTTGTTTCGGGAACTGCTGACGGTCTTGTTTTGAAATTAGGTATTGTCTATGAAAACATAATGAAAGAATAAAATTAATGTACCATTGATAATAATCATGTGTAAATGTAAATTCTTTACACTTCATGGTACACTTTCAGGGGCCTCAAGGACCACATGGAAGTCCAGGACCACAGGTAAGTCTTAACTTCAGTATCAAACAAACACTGTACAGAACGTGTTGCATTTAAATTATCTTAAAAGCTGGACTGACATGCATTAAAAATGTTTAATACTAAAAATCATATTTTTAAGTATTTTGTGTTTTGGGATAAAATCTGTATCTTCTAGTAGTGCCTCTTCACAGAGAATATCTTAGAAACTGATCTGATTGGGACCATTTTTTGCCAATAATTCATGCAGTCTTAATTTTTTTTTAGGGACCACCGGGCCCTCCCGGACCCACAGTAAGTGTTTTGTGCCAGGAATCATGTTTACACAGAGTTTAGTTTGATGGTATGAAATTCTAAATGCTGAAAAAATGTGTAACATGTCTGGAGAGGCAACAACTTTATAACGTTCCCATGTCCTGTTAAAATGTGTTCCTTTTTTCTAGAGTTTTTTCAAAAACGACTAACCAACAAATAATGAATTTCAGAAAATGTTGTAGCACTTGGCAACGTAAATCATTTATCAACTTCTATTATCTTTACTTCCACTGTATCAGATCCTTATTTAATCAAAGACTATCTGTAGTGTTTATAAAAGATTGTCATTGTTAATTCTGCTAAAATTAATAATGTGAGCCTTTATAGATACAAGCCTTCTCCTGTTTTTCTGTAGGATTACAGTAGATAGTGACTGTTATGGTTTGAATGTGTTTAATCATGTTGGTTCTGAATCTACAGAGATACATTTATGATGACTCAGCTCTCCACAGGCAGTCTGACACCGACGTCAGGACAGAGGTAAAGCACATAAAGACTGTTCTCCCTATGTCATAATATCATTGAAGGATAATTTGTTTTAATCATTATATTCAAAAATTGAAGCTTATAGATACTTTATTTTCAGAGGGATATATTTTAGTTTTTGTGATCATGGTGTAAAACCTAAAATTCGGTTGAAGTTCACCTAATACAAATAAATAAGGATGCTGTTTTAAGGAGGTTTTAAATCCTCATTACTCTGTATTTTGACTCCTTTGTTTCCCTTGCATAAGCAGATCTTTCAGAACATTGAAATGAACCTGCCAGACCAGAACGTAGAGATACTGAAGACCCTGCGTTACCTGAGCGGATTGATTGAAAGCATCAAAAAACCTTTTGGCACAAAGGAAAATCCGGCTCGTGTCTGTAAAGACCTCCTGGACTGTCAGCACTTACAACTCAAAGATGGTAAGTTCTCTGAGTCACATGTTGGAGAGGTTAGCCAAATTATACAATACACCAGAATAAGATGGACTGCTATCTAAGCAAATGTGTTTTTAGTCTTGATTGAAACAAACTCAGTGTTTCAGCATTTTGGCAGTTTTCTGGAAGTTTGTTCCAGATTAGTGGTGAATGAAAACTGAAGCTTCTCCTTGTTTAGATCTTATTCTGGGGAAGCAGAGTAGACTTGGACTAGAAGTCCTGACTGGTCTGGGTTAACAGCAGGCCTTTAGGATAAACTAATAGAAGTATTTTAAAATATATTCTCTGACTACAGGGAGTCAGTGGGAGGACTTTAGAACTGAGGTGATCTTTTCTATCTTCCAAATTTTAGTGAGAACGTGAACAGATGCATCCTGGCTCAGCTGCAGATGTCTAATTGATATTTTTAGGCAGACCTGTGGAGACACCACAGTTCAAATAAAGATAAACATGTGGATGAGTTTCTCAAGATCTTTGTGGGGCATTATTGCTTTAATCCTGGAATTTTTTTTCAGCTGATAGAAGGCTGACTTTGTAACTGACTTTATGTGTCTGAAGGCCCAGATACGAGTCCATCACTACACCCAGATTTCAGGTTTGATCAGTAGTTCTAGCTTTAGCTGTGGCCTTGTCTGCAGTGATGTGGTTTTTTTGTGATGAAAAAATAACCTTGATAAATTTGTCTAGGTTCCAATCTTTACCTCTGGTCATGAGAAATTGATCAAAATGGAGAGGCCAAGATCTCAGATACAAGTGACTGTAATTAGGTAGGGTGGCTGTATTTAGCCTTGAAGACTGGGTGAGGAACACAAAGTGCTTCCTTCTTGACATGTTTCCAGGATCCATAATCTTGGATATTCAGACGACACAAAATTTGATGGATGTGAGTGATGCATCTCTGTGTAATTGAACATTTTTTCCATTTTATTTCAGACTGGTTCTGGATTGATCCAAACCTTGGCTGCACTTCTGATGCCTTCAAGGTCTTCTGCAACTTTACTGGAGGTGGACAGACTTGTTTACACCCAGTGGCCTCCAATAAGGTATCAGTGGAGAAGTAAAACACTAAACATGTCAATGCTTTGATCATTAGAAATTAGACTAAATAAATTTTGGTAGCCTGAAAGAGATCTCTTACCATCTCTTATCTTTGTGCTTATGATACTACAGTCATACTTTCTATTCCTTTTTTATAGCTGGAGTTTGACATTGGGAAAGTCCAAATGAAGTTTCTCCATTTATTGAGTTCTGAAGCAAGCCAAAGCATCACATTTCACTGTCTGGGTGATCCAGCCTACAAAACCAAAGACAAATTCAGCTCCTCCGGATCCATGCAAAGAGAAGACGCCAAACCCCGGTTTATTGGTTGGAATAAACATGCATCTAACACACTACTTGAACCACATCTGATTCAGGATGAATGCAAGGTAATGACATGGATAGAAAGCACATTTTAAATAGCAGGATTAGACACACATGGTGTGGTTAGCTTAACTCACTCAGTGAATCTTTTCTTTAAAGAAGAATCATTCAAATGTTTTCTGTAAATCAAATACTACTGGAAAACATTTTAGAGTGAAGTGTTTGTGTTGCACTTGGTAGCTCTGTCTCTTTGCACCAAGAAGGTTTTGGGTTCTAATCATGGAACCCAAAACCCCACAACCACAGCAGTTAGACCTGTCCTGTGGTTCTGAAAAAATAAGAAAGCATGACGTCATAAACTCTTTAATAAAAAATTTAAAAACAACCAAACCTGTGGAGTATATAGCAAAAAAACACAGAAATGGTTAAACAGAAACCAAGAGAAATGACTAACAATCCTTCTATGAAAAAATATCTGAATTAAAGATCTGATCAAAAGTTGGATTTTTCCATGAAAGACTACACCTCTGCCATAAAGTATATGTATTTTTTATTTCAGATGGGTGTTTTTTGCATATTTGAACAAGGGATGCTAATATGTGTGGAGGCTGCTTTATATGAGCTGGGGAAATGGAAAACATTTGGATTTTTGAAGTACTTTAAATCATCTGAACCATAAAAAAACTAAAGATATTAATCACAGTTTTTTTTGTTTCAGATTCAAGATGGCAGCTGGCACCAGTCTCATTTTTTCTTCCACACTCAGGACAGTCGTCAGCTACCTATCATAGACATCCAGGAATTTTCTTCTTCACTGCTTAACCATCAACAACACTTAGAAACTGGTCCTGTCTGCTTCCTCTGACCCCTACATTGTCCTGTAACTAGCTCTCATAAATCACTCACGTCTACAGAAGCTCAAACACGCCTTCCTTTCTAAGAGATGCTGCCTCGGCTACATCAAAGGATGGGTGGTTTTATTGAACAGCATTATTGAGACTTTGGGAGAGTAACAAATTCCAGGTGCTGAGAACTCAAACTTCATGGAGCGTTTGTGCCAGCAAGGAAAAGGAGATCTGTGCTTTCAAATAAATGTGTAAACAACAGTTTGCTTGACATTTTTACAATGCTTAGACTGACTGCATATGGGCTCATATGTTAATCCCTAAACACAGGGAACGCAACAGGCTCTCCATATTCCAAACCTTACACAGAAAGCACACCCAGACCATCCTATGCAGGGGTCAAACCAGAAGGAACGGGCCAGGCTTCTGCACTGGGCACTGTCTAACAAAAGTGTATGCAAGTGCAATAGTGTGTGGATATTATGTAACTGCTTTAAAATGCAAAGTCCCATCTAAGGCAGTATTTTTAATAGCCTTTTTTGTCTTTGGTCTTGCCCAGTTGGACTCTGACATCTTGACCAATGGTGCTCTACCTCTACCTGCTTGTTTGCTTTCTAGACTAGTTTCTATTGTCAAATAGTCCTTATAAATGATGCGTTGTATGTACCGGTTACATCAAGATTTTTTTTTTTTGTGTTATACAAGTACTTATGTTCATTTGGTCATTTCTAATTTATGAACCAATTTTTGATAGACGCAGTTTTGTAGCTTTTTCTCTTTTTGGTAGGTCCAGGAACCTACTGTTGGTGCTGCAACAACAGACAACAAGTCATCAAAAATTACTGTGTATATATTGACGGCATATTTTTATTTTTTATTTATAATCTTTTTTTTTTATTCACATTGCTGTAGCACAGTAAGTTATACTCTCAGATAAACTGTTTGGCCAATCACAGTTCTGTTATTTATGTCTAAAAGGTACATTTGAGAGTTCATTCCTGTGACTGTTCATCAAATACTTTCACATTCAGAGGTTGTTTGCTGACTGGCAGCTATTTTTGGCCAGAGTCAAACAGTCAAAGTAGTCTTAACTTATATTATATTATTAAAAGCGTTCTGTGAAGTTTTTGGAGTATAACAATGGATGGAAATGTGTAAATAAATAAATGGTACATTTTATTCACAGATGGTTTGCTGCTTTTTTTCCTTCTTTTTTTTGAAAAAATGAAAAATATTTGCATGATAATAACTGCCAGTATAAATACCACAGGTTTTAAAGGCATTTCTCAAGTCTGGCAAAATATGGAAAAAATGTGTATCTGTTTTATGGTTTTATTTTCAGTTTTCTGAACATCTAAAACTACAGCTTTCAACCAATATGCAGTAGAAGCTTTTCATTTTAAACAACATGGAAAAGTTACATTTATCAATTTTCCCATCAATCTGTCCATCATCCTTTTATCCACTCATCAATCTATGCACAAATTTGTCCATCCTTAATTAACATCTGAATTTTGAAATATCAAAAATTCATAGTGAACGCTTATATTTATGAAGTGGATAAAAAGGTCTGCAAATTGCCTTTAAGATCTTATGCTTTGTGATGAAAAGCTAAAGAAACCCATGATAAATTCTTTTAGAATATTTCACATTTAGTGTGACCTAGAACCTGGTACAACTGGAAACAAACGGGATTGTGGATAATAATAGATACCACAATTAATTACACCTCACTAAATTGTTACATAATTCTTATAACTTGAGATATGTAAAACTTGTTTCTCTCCATTCAAATGTTGTCACTGCACCCCTGCTGTCACTTAAGGTTCCTCTGATTAACGCAACATAATGTTCAGTTGTTTTATTTGGACAGTTTGTTAGTCATCTCTAACAGGAAAATCTGTAGTTCATCAAAAGGATCTCATTGTCAAAAGGAATCAGTCAGGGGAGGACAGAAAATAATTTCCAAGATCATGGAATACAGTGAACTCAGAACTGTAATGTCACTAAGAACTGGACATTTCTCCAAATTGGATGAAAAGATGAGACAAAAATTCCTCAGCAAGCTGCCAACCGACCTACAGCAATTAAAGAAACTGTTGGAATTTAGGTAGTAAAACAGAAAACAGAAACATAAGTTCTTGTCCAAGGTTGAAGTTTTAGGCAACAATTCCAAATATGTTATGTGTAAAAGCACCATCCACATCATCATCAGAGTGGACAGAGAATGCATTTAAAACCAGAGATTTTGAGCTTTTTTGCAAAGAACAGTACAAAAATATTGTCATAACAAGATGTACTAAGCTGTTGGAGTCCACCTGAATAAGACTAAAGGTTTTAATCAAATCAAAAAGGTCCTCAACAAAGTATTAGCTTAATTGTGTGCACACTAATTCAATCAAGTCATATTACTGATTTTGTTTATGAGTATTATTCTTATTATTTTAACTTATAAGAACAAGTAGTGGCTCAATTTTCTTTGAGACATTTTATTTTCATAAATAGTGATCATCAAAATTCCAGTCATTGGTTGCAAACAAATCAGCGAGAAACAGAGACAATTTATACTGGTAAATCGAGTATCTCAAAGTCTTATTTCACTCCAGTTTTGTTAAAAAGTTGAGTTTTTAAGTCCATTTAGTCCCATTACCAATGAAATCTTCTGAATACTGTTCAAAATACAGGACAACTTTGCTGACTTCAACTTGAGATAGTTGCAGATGCTCCTTGCAGACACAAGGGGGCACCAATGAGCGGAATTTTCAACCGGAACTTGTTTCCACGTGCTGCCTCGAACGGAAGTAGGTTTGTTTTGATGCCGCCAGCAACCTGAACAACGTGTAGTTGCGTTTTTTCTGCTATGTGCTCAATAATTTTGCAGAAAGTACAAAAAATGTCCAACGTGGATGGTCATATCGATAACTACTGCCCAGAGGAGGAGCAGAAAAGGACCAAACGGAAGATGTCTCTCTCAAAGTAAGTAGACAGCTCAGTCGTCACTGCTTGAATTGCCAACTTGTGAATTCTAGCCTGTTTTTATATTTGTTGTACGGGGTTTAAAGTCGTTCCAAAAAGTGGACACACTGTCATATACTTATGTGTTGTTTTTCTCTTTGAGAAAAACAGCTGTAAGAGAAGACTATCGTTTCTCTTACAGCTTTGATTTGAGTTTATATGTTTTGTTTTTTTTTCAATTTATGTTCATTGTCACTCCTTTTTTCCCTCTTATTGGATTGTTTGTTTTTGTTTTATTTCCCTCCAAAATAAGCCTATATATTTTCTAATTTGTTTGCTCTGGTCTAGTTGTGGAGTTTGTGGATCAGAGGAAGCGAAGTATAGATGTCCTGCCTGCCTCTCACACACCTGCAGGTGAGCGGTTTTTCTTTGTATTTAGACTTTTTTTTCTGTCAGTCGCTTGTTTTCTCTTCAAATGTAGACTAAATAGTATTGAAAATATTATTTTGCTTTTTGATAGTCGATGTTTTCAACTCCTCTATTTGTTGTTTTGTCTCTTTAATGCGTCTATGTTAGCTTACCAAGCCTATGTTAAGCTGACATAGTTTAGCTTAACATGTGTACAGGAGATGTACAGCGACATTTCTTGAGAACACATCATAATATGTACAGACTCTGGTGCATTAATTTATTTTTCTTCCATTCTATAGGGTTTTTTGTTTGTTTTGCCATATTTTCCCCCAGTGCTGTTATAATATTGTGAACATGTGTTTCATTTCAGTGGCATAGAAAGACAAAATAAAGAGAAGGTTCGATTACTTTAACAAGAAGGATTCTCAGAAATCCATTTCATTTCCTCATGTTTAGTTCCATGTTTGTTTGTTTTTTTCTCAATGCGCATATTAAGGCATGGTAAGAAGCACTGCAACAGTAACTCAAAAATTATATAAAAAAATAAAATAAAATTCAGCTCAAAGTTCATGTGGGAACAGGTATGTGCTTACAGTTGTTTTTATATGGGTCCCATTTTGTATTGCAAAAAGCAAGTTCTAGATTCTGTATTTTCAGTGCATAGCTGAAGTTAAATCACATGTTTATTGCTTCCTTTATAGTTTGGATGTCACATTTAGCTTGAACGACATATGTAGTTTAATATCATCAGTGAAAAAGAAGGAAAATGTTGCTATGTTTACCATGAAAGAGTCACTGTAGACGTTTCTAACACCAGTCTATAAAAATCCTGCACTTTTTCGTGCAGAAATCTAAAATTTATGACCAACTCCTGGCGGTGTTTTTGTTTTTACTGTCTGAACTTTACTTTGATTCACTTCCAGTAACAACCTGCCAATAGAAATGATTCATACTCTGTTCCTAGATTTCTGGGGATCCTGAAGTATTTATAACCCAACCCTCAAATACAAAATGTCACAGCAGAGGTCATAGCTGGAATTTTTATTTGGCTAAGCGGTCATACCAAATGTTCTGCCCATGCTCATGGATGCCTGTTGGTTTTGGTTGCTGTTCAGTTTTCTTCATTGCGCCGTTTACTAAAGACACGGTCTCTGTTTGACATGAACCAGACACTTGTCTGTCTGTGGAAGTCTGAACACTGTCTGTGTGTGCTAGTCTGCCACTAAATCTGTGGCAGACTAAATCTGCCACAGATTTAGTCTTAACAGATTCAACCAAAGTACCTCTATACTAATTCATTCCATTTTTGTTAATAAAATGCCAAGTAGTAATCCATCTAAGGAAACCACGACACATGCTATAGTTGTCACAGAGGTTTTAGTTGAAGTTTTAAAGTGATATTGCTCGGTTATCATTCTCTTTGTGTGTTTTGTTTAGAATAACTCAACTTTCATGTTCTGTATATTTATTTTCCAGTTTGCTGTGTGTGAAGAAACACAAGGACGACTCCGGGTGCAGTGGTGTTAGGAATAAAACAGCTTTTGTGACTTTGTCACATTTTGACGAAATGACACTTCTCAGTGGTGAGAATCTGCTCTGCAAAATATTTTATAAAGAAACTTTAAGAGAAATATGTACGTAGATAACCTTTCAAAAGTATTTGTACAGCTTGACTAACAACCACATAATCGTAAATTGTAAGGTTCAGTTTTACCCATGTGTTTCTGTTCTTGTACTCACAATTGTGTGTGTGTGCGTGTGTGTGTGTGTGTTTTTGGGAGTGTTTTTCCAACACATTTACTTTATTGTTTTTAAATCTGTCCTTTTTCTCTGTTGTGCCTTCTGTTAGTCTCTGTTCCTGGCAGACTTCTCCACAGGCTGATGCTGCCACCTCTGTTTTTATTGGGGTTTTGTTTTCTTGTGGAAAATGACTTTCATGTTTACACTTCATTAGCACCAGTTTTCAAATCCAATGAAACATATACTTCTCTGTTATAAGCTTTTGATTTTTTTTCTCTACAGTGCAGAATTCAGAAAAACAAAATATAAGAACAACTTTTTTTCCCAACCATTATAATAACTGACTTGTTTGGTACTTGGATTGTATTACATATCTACCCTGATACATTTACTGTTTTCCCTTTGCCTGTAATGTAGACTACAGGTTTCTAGAAGATACTGGCAGATTTGCTGACGGTGCCACCAGAGATGATCTCATCCAGGCTCCACGTACAACTTTGAAAGTAAGTCTGTGATTATGCATTTATTTACCGCCCTTCACTCTTGCTTTTTTATTGGAACGCTATCACACTGAAAATCTTAGTTTAGGATTAGTGTAGGATGTTTGAAAGTTAGGGTTAAAATATTTTCCTGAAATATCTCTGTTTTATTTCACAGAGCTTGAGGCAAATAAATGCTGAGCTTAAACAAACAGTAAATACAGCGTTTTGGGTTGCGGCTGCAACTGAACAGTAAAATAAAGTATCTCACAACAACTCTGTTTTCTATTGCAGTTAAACCCTCAAAAGCATGAAAATGCATGATTAATATGGATTTATCTGTTTTCTGTATATCACATTTTATTCAGATTTATTACATCAATCTAATGTTCAATATTTAATTAACTGTCTATGATTGCACAAACAGTAAACAGTAGGGGTGCACTGATTTCCTTAATTTTGGCAGATCTGGGCTTGGCCGATTTTTACATGAGAACCAATCTTATCCACTGATGTTATCAACGTCGGCAAAGGTCTAAAAATCAACCACTGTGCTTTTCTTTTTTCCTATGAGAGAGGTTTGACTGACAAACCGGCCGACCAGGTCATTTATCCACATTTACAGTTAACAATAGTCACCCCATTGTTGCCAATTCAGCAACTTTCTAGTTATATTGAGCAGTATTTCAGACAAAAATCTGGTATCAGCCAAAATCGGAATTGTTAAGTTGGGCTTTTTAAAAGATCGGTAATTGGCGATCGGCCAGAAAACTACAATCGGTGCACCCTTAAGCTGTGATGAACTCCATGTTAATTGCACTATTTTCCTTATATTGTAACTGGATATTGTATTTCCTGTTGAACAGGCAAAGAAGTTGACCTCCCATGCTAGAAAGATGAACATCACCCTGAGGTTTCTCCCTGTCAGCTTCACAAAGAGCAAAGAAAACTCCACCTGGTTTCTTACAAAGTAAGAAAAACGATCACTAAAAGATAATCAAGCCTATTGTTACACATGATAAATCATCATCACATAGATAAGATGCATTTAGCCAGCAACACAGAGGCAAGCTATTATTTCAGAGTCTACTTTTCTATCCTGTGTACTAATTTCTTCTCTTCAGTTCTTAAATATTTATCTTCTTTTTTTTAAATGAATTGATCTTGTTGTCCAAATCCTGTTGAAACAATTGTGAAATATCAACATAGTGAAGTTTCTCCAGACTGTCTCACGCCGATGTTATGGTATAAAAGAAGAACCAGTTGCTGCTCCTATTGAAAATATAACAGTGGTCATATTCTTGCAGACTTACCTAAACATTAGTATAGACTCAGTCACCCTGATGACATAAAGTCCTGATCCATGTGTTGTTTTGCCACATGATGGCACTCTTGTTAAGTTGTTGGTGCCGACTATGCTTTGATTATGGTGAAGCCCTCTTTTGGGAGCTGCTTTTTCCATGTCTGAAATTTTACACCAGCTGGGGTAATTAAGCAGTCACTGATGTTATTAGTTGCTATTATTTAATTCTTGTAAGCATGCTTGCCCTGTAAAACACATTTATTTGCTTTAAAATACTAGATTGAATTTACTTTCTGCTGACTGTCATTTTAGTGAGCACTGTAAAGGGCAGATGTGAGCTTTAATTACCAGCTTTACCCCGTGTGATGTTGTGAAGACTACGAGATCAAAGACAACAATATATTTCTGTCTTTATGGTTAAATTAAAATGCTTAGAGTTGAGCTGTTTCTTCTCCCAATTCTTTTTTTTATTTCAGAAGTTTGAAGTTATGCTAAAGGTTATCAATGTCACTGTAGGATTTGTCCTTCATACTGATCAGTAATTTTAGATCAGGCATTTGCAGATACTAATCCTGTACAGAATCACAGCTAATACAATTTGTGTGTGTGTGTGTGTGTGTGTGTGTGTGTGTGTGTGTGTGTGTGTGTGTGTGTGTGTGTGTGTGTGTGTGTGTGTGTGTGTGTGCGTGTGTGTGGGGGTGTGTGTGTGTGTGTGTGTGTGTGTGTGTGTGTGTGTGTGTGTGTGTGTGTGTTGCAGCTTTTTTTTGTTAATGTAAATGCTATTATAAAAAATGCTTTGGCTGCAAAAGAAACCCCAGGTTTATTAAATAGACCAAATGTTTGAAGGTGTGCATATGACAATAGGTCTGGATTCTTAAACTACAGCATCACTGGTCGCTTTGAGTGCAGCTGGTATGAATTGTTAGGCAAACACACCAAGAGTCATTAGCTTGAGTCGAGTAAGGAGCTGCCATGTTTGGGATGCTGATGTGATATTTGGGATCGAATCGGAATGCACAATAAATGATAGTGCAAGCAGTGTATTTTAAAATTTGTTTGATTATTTTCTGTTTTTTGCAAAGCTTTGACTTGCAGATTGAAGCTGCATGATATGAGGAAAACACACAGTATGTGGAAGAATTGGTGAATGTTGTTATGACAATGTGATTTAATTACTTTTGTTGAACTGGAATCTGAGGAGGCTTTGGTACCCAGCTGTGATTTAAGATGAACAAATAAGTGTTAAGTGTCATAGCAAACATAAACCCCAATTAGGTTTGTGTATGTTAGGCAGGATGAGGTGGATGCCAAGACCCCTGAAAAGGACCAGTACATTATTTAAGAGAACAACTGTAAGCTGGTGCAGCATAGGATGAGCAGCTCTTCACTTTTGGTGTTTTTCTCCTGTTATTGTCTATATTTTTAGGTGAATGTTCTTTTCGATCCATAAACTCGTGTAATGGTATTTTTGTGATGTCTTCATAGCTTAAATAGAATTGCTGGGTAATTTTAAGCTTGTTTCGTGGAAAGATTCACTTATGTCAAGTTGTAATTCAGTCATTGAGTTTCATTGTTGAGTTCACATTCACAGATTTCTTCATTTCTAACTTCCAAATTTTTTATAGGCCATCCATTGTCTTTCTCACCAGCAGCCATCTACCACTCTTCTTACTGGTTTATTTAAGGCTAAGTCTTTCTACTGTCATCCTCAATTGGGAAAATGGAATAAGAGATGTTATAGAACTTCATCTTAAAGTTTTATATGTCTGGAATATCAAGAATAATCAGAAGTGCCTGTAAAGTGTCTTTCCAGGATATTCTACCCTGCTGTTTTACCTTTTTCCGTCTTTCTTTCTTCAGAATACTGATTCGCTCTTGACTTTTGAAACTTTACTTCAGGGTCTAGTAACAGGTTCCAACTCCATCTGCTCCATATTTTTTCCTAATTCAGTAGATTGATGAATGTGGCAGAAAGTAATTACGGGATCCCCTTGAAGTTTTGGTTTTTCATAAAAGTTTGCCACCAGGAAAATGTTTGAAGGTGCCATAATCACACAAGCAGAAACAAAATAAGCTTAATTACTTTTGTTGAACTGGAATCTGAGGAGGCTTTGGTACCCAGCTGTTTGTTTAGTCTGCTTAATCTCACAATGTCTGACAGAAGTTCTTTTCAACAAGGGTGTTTCATTCACAGGCCAGCAAATGAACATCCAGTCTGGGATGGAAAGGTAGACAATTATTAGCCTGGGATCATGTGAGAATGTGCTTCAGAATGTACCAAGTACATAATATAAGAAGCAGATGTGGGAGCTGTGTGACTGCAGCTGGTTAGCGACATACTCATGCTACGTACCGCCGCTGCCAGAAGAGGATCATTACTGACAAACAGCTGACTGGAGGGCTTTCATGCCTGGCGATGGTGTGTGTATGTGAGTTTGTGTCCTTGATTAAATGTTATATGATGACAATGCAGCTGCTATTTCTTTTGCTTTTTGCCAGCATCTAACTTTAAAAAGATTGTACAAACCATACCGAGATTTACAAAAAGTCACAGACTGGCTCCCAGTTCAGCCTTTTGGAGGATAAGTATATAATCGCTGGCATTTGGCAGAACATTGGGAGTAGTTGTGTTAGGGTGGAATTATGTTTTCTTTTTTTCTGCCTCGGCCTGGCATGGCTGGACATTTTCCTCGTAGACAGCCTGAGTGGACTCGACAACACATTCCAGCAGCAGTAACTGTGGGTAATAACTGAGGATATTTCTATAATAACTTGAGATAATTAGCAATATGAGCTGGTGTGGTTTTTGTGGCTGGCATATTATTTTACTATATATTGGAAATCAGGCCTAATTAACCAGGCTTTGAGGGTCAGAGGAGAATTAATTTTGTTTCCAGTTATTGACAGGTGTTGAAGAACACCACACTGTAAAATTTAGTATTTTGTTGATAGAAGTGGAGGAAAATAGAGCTTTACTCCATTTGAAGATTAACTTTTTTTGCACTCTTTAAAGTATTGAAGTGTCATCACAATATTTTCCTTTTTTTTCCCCCTACAGCTCCACTAAAAAGAAATGATAGCTGTTTTGATTTCAGCTGAAAATTTGTGACAGAAAAGCTCCTATTTACTATCTGTTAAATTGTTTATTTCTTGATTCATTTATTATAAGTACTAAAGTCTGAAGCAGCCTGTTTTCTGTGAACTATCAATAAATATTTAAATCAAAACCAGTACCAGCATCTTACCATGTGGGAGGAGGTTGTCAGTGTTGAGCTTTAATGATGCTTGACGCATCTATCATTACATCATGTCAGCAACCACACCCCTTCGTGTGGACCAAATTTTCCACACCTCTCAAATTTTGTGACTATGTGGACAGTTAAGTTCGGAAAAACATGGTGGACAAGCAGTCTCTCCTGGCGGGGGTTTTCAAAGACAGACATCTTAATGATTCAGCCCATAAAAACAAAAATACCACCAGCACACTCATGGGTGTCACCATGTTTCTAATACAACTGTGTTTGTTTTTTGTTTTGGTCTTGTTTGTTTTAACTTCTATACATGATACAGTTGACATAGGCAGAAAACACTGCCCCCTAGAGTCTGTCTGAATAAAGGCCACACAGTATAAATGCCGCAAAAGTTTTGTTGGCCTGATTCCATGCGATATGTACTTGTGTCAAGCTTAAAAAAGAAAAATGCAGTCTTGCACCTCTTGATTTCTGAATCTTCTTTTTTCTAGAGCAACTTCCACACTGAAGAATGTTGTCAGTCCAACTTGTTAGCACCAAGATGAAGTGCATTCACTCATTGAGATAAGAACACCATTGAACCTGTTCAAGAGTAAAATTAAAAGTCCAGCCACAAACGTATTTTTTGTTACATCCTTAATACATGCATTACATGGTAAAATGCTAAATACAGAGCCAAGTGCAACAAAGGCTTGTATGTTTATGTAGGATCAGGATAACCAGATCAAGATGAAAACAAGTTAACTGTACTTTAGTTTGTAAAGTTCTAAATGACAAAGCAAATGTAAGAATCACATTATCCTGATCCTGCACACTTTCAATAATCATTTTGCAATCCAGTGCATCCTCTCTAAGCCTTATGCCATGCCTAATATGTGGTTGCTAGTGTAATTTGTCAAACTTTCACCAAAGCTCAAGTCAATTTAAAACACATTACATCATTAAATGGACATCTGTTGCCCAAGACACCCTTGTTGGCATTGACATCATGGCATGACTCACTTATTTGCAATGGAAATACCATTATATAAGCCAAGAAAAAACATGAGTACAAAGACTTCACTAGAGTGTCTTACATGTCTTAAATGGCTAGCAAGGTAGTGTGTATGATGGTAAATCTGGCTGTTTGGCATTACTGTCAAGCATAGTGAAAATATCACAGATTTGCAATTATCCCTTGCAGCGGGCAAGCTGTGAAGGCTCACATGCAGATTGTAACAGCCAAACTGTAATTTTGGCACCTCCATTAGACCAATTAATGCAATTTTAGAAAAGCCTTTAGTTTAGTGTTCACATTCATCACAGATTTTATTTTACTTTCATGGCAGCTGAATGATTCAGTCTGATGGATGACTACACAAATTGATTAAAGCGTATAAAATCATATTTCTCCCCCAGATTGGGGCGCTATGAATATTCATCAGCTCACCCTCGTGTGTTACGACCTCTGCTTGCCAAACACTCAGTTGAACTTTAAACAGTGTTCTTAAGCTCCAGCAGACAATATTTTGGCTTTTGTTGGCTGATGCAGGGCAGAGTCTCTTTTAGATGCTGTTGGAGGCAAATCTTACATCAGACTGTCAAACCTAGCCGTTATAATTGGCTTATTGACTACAGTCTGAATGGTGCTCAAACTGAGTTAACCAGGAGTTTTCCTATACTCTGTTTAGCAGATGGAAGTAAACTTTCAGAAGGTTAAATTGAAATAAAAAACTTCCAAACTTGATCATCAGAAATACTTTCTCTTCAGATATCTTTTTTGAACATTGTATAGAATAAGATCATTAACTTCTGGCTCGTTATATTTTCTTGTGCTCCCGGATCCAATGATTCCATGCGTAGAAACAAAAGCCACATAGAGATGACTTTATTCTAACATTTAAAAGTATAAAATCACATTGACAACACAGACACTTCAAACACACTAAAACAGACATTAATTTACCTGAGACAAATAGAAAAGAAGAAGAAAGAAAGGCAAAGACGTCTTTGGAGAGTTGCAGAAGCAAATCAAGTTTGTTCCTCACCTGCACAAATTTTTATAGTAAAGGCATATTCTTCTCTTTAAATTATTCAAATAAGGCATATCTTTGCTCGGACCCTCTTAAACGTTAGAAACTCCCTACAATTTGTTGTCAAGATCAAACACCAGTTGTCACCTTTATCTAAACAAAGTGGAACGGAGCTTCTCCTATACTGGCCTGAACTCATGCTGTTTTATGGCTTTTCACACATCAGTGTGAAGCTGGAACTTCTCCTGATTCTTTACCACACAGACAAAGGGCAGATCAGAAGATTTAGGAGGCAATCTGTTGTAACTACAGGTAACATAAAGGTCAATAGAGCAGAATAAGTTATTAATCCAAAAACTATAATTAGGCTGTTTCAATCAAGACATGTTGTTAATAACTAGGAGAGATCACAAAATAGATTATGTGTTTTACAGATATTCTATACACATTAACAGGAGAAAATCTTGGTATATCTTCAGGAAGCCCACGGCTATAGCAGTGCAGCCAAAGAAATGGCTTGGAATAACCTATGCCACTGTGTCAGCTTTATTAATAATGTAAAGTTTTAAACCACTTCCTATAAGTCAGCAGGGTGTCTGCTTCATAAAAAAAAATAAATAAAAAAAACAATGAAAATTTCGGTCATTTCCCACAACAGATACCTAAATATTCTAAATATTCTTCTTCTCAATATCTATATCATTACATTTTGTACCAATTGGTATTTTTACACCTTTTCTGGAACAGAAGACTCAACAAGGAGTAACTATCTACACTACACCAATGCATAAACATTGGGTCCACACATTGCTTTAATTTCTCCTTTTGCCGTTTGCTTTTTTTTTTTTTTTTTTTTAGCAAAAGTCCTCAAATCCCACCATGTTTTTCTAGTAGCACCCAGTTCCACCAACATCCTGGCATGTGCTTTTGAGAAGAGGAAAGCACAGACTTTCGCATATAGTTCCATTCTTGTTGGATCTGTCCCATCTTTAATCCAGCCAGATGGATTTCAGCTCTTGACTGCCAGATTACCAGTCAGGCATTCTGTTAAAGTGATGATGGCACAAGTGACTCCAATTACTTATTTAATCAACATTGTGTGCTCTTGTTAATGAACTCGTTCATCTTCGTCTGAGTCTGCTTTATTTCTGAGATGGTTTCTGGCACCATCTGTAGTTGGCTCACTAAAGTTTAACAGAATTTGTTCTTAGTTCAACATGCCTAAAAGAACAAAGTTTAAAAAAACATGTCAATGTAATAAAAAACACAATCTCTGATTCTTCTTCTGGTGCAGGTTTCTTCTAATAAGTGTCATTTAATTAGATGTGTTAGAACAGGGTAACAACTAAAACATGCATAAAACTGACCCTTGAGGACAGGAATTTCCAGATCAGGTCCTCTGGATAATCTCCACTAGATGACAAGACCAAAAGCTATAGTCATTGGATTCTAACAGTGTGCATCTTCTCTGTAACACTGGATAAACCTTGTGAGTTCATGGAAAATTACAGCTGATAATCCTCCAAAGTTTTTATAGAGGGCAAGTACTGAGTTGGTGGTTTATTCCCTCTCTGTGACCAATATGCTTTCATGGTATTAGCAAAGAATAACAAAGAAAAATTTCAAAAGATTCACAGGTTTATGTATGAACTTTAAAGTAAATTTTTCAATTTGACCTTTTTCACATCCATCTCACTCTCTTCCGCACATCAAAGATCAGGTTGATGGGTAAACAGACTACGGGGGCAACCCCAGACATCCCTCTGCCCACTGACATGCTCCAACTCTTTCTTGTGGATCCCAAAATGTTCCCAGGCCAGAGGGGATACATAGTCCCTCCAGTGACTTTTGCTTCTTCTCCAGGGTCTCCTCCCATGGGTCATGCCCAAGAGGCACCCTGACACCTTTCTATGCAGAGAAGCAGTAGCTCTACTTTGAGCCACCCTTGGGTTATGGAGCTTCTCATCCTATTGCTAAGAATGAGTTCAGTCAGCCTCCTTGTTTCATGAGGTTTGTGGAATCTGGAGTCTCATTCTTTCAGCTTTGCCCACATTACTGCAGATGAACTCTAGTCTGTCTGTCAATGTCCTGCTCCATCTTACCATCACCCATGAACAAGACTCCAAGTTCTTGTTGACATGTAGAATATCAGTTTCCTGGTAAAATCCTGATTGATGATAACCAATGCCAGTTTCAGTGGTGCTACCAGTTGATTATTATTGCTTGACAGAATATGCAGTAAGCTAACTCCCTCCCACGCACTTCGCAGCATTTTTCATTATGAAAGAATCATGAGAAAATCCCTGTTTGGAGGCTGTATTGGTGGTCTGTAATCAGTCAGTTTGACAGAAGCACTGACCGGTAATTTAGCTTGGGCCTGATTAAGGATGACCTATTACAAGTGTCAAGCAGTGTCATAAATTTTCTGGGAAAGTTGGACTCCTCCTATTACTATCATCTTGTTTTTGTCCCCTTTCACTAATGAGCACTCCCAGAGCTGTTTCCTTTCCTTCTCCCCTCCCTCATTTCAGGATCCAGCTCTAATTACATCATTAACACCTGTAGCTAGATTTGAATTTGCTGTTGAACTGACATCTTTGTTGTGTTTTTCTGACAGGACTGATGATATTGATCACTATGCTATTTCTGGAAAAAAAAAATCTAATATAACTAACTAAGGCCTAGGACTCATAAAAACAAACTGCCAGCTGTCTATTCTTGTCACAAGAGACTCCTAATAATCTTAGCATTAGACTGAGCACATCTGCACTAACACCCACCTGCTGCCAATGTTGAACAAGCTGTGCATTGGTTGCAAACTGATTTGTTGCAAACTGACTGAACTTGGGGAGGATGTTTCCAGCTTTTGCTGGACACTCCAGAATACACTAAAGCCTTCTTTAACGTTGCTGAACTTCTCACCTTCTACTGCAGGAAGCTGTCCTTTCATGCGCAAACATCTTAGAAACTGTTTTCTTGGTTGAGCAATGCCATGATTGAATCCGTTTGCTAACAAGATAATGACGTTAAGCTCATGCACCAGTTTTGAAGCAAACAGTTTTCTAATTAAAGTGATAGGATTTTATTTTAGTCTTCTACTGCTTCGTTTTTATGGCTAACAATCTATTAAAACAAAGTTTTAGAAAATAGGCTTCCTGTTGTAGAATTGATGCATATTTAATCACTGTTCTCATTAATCAAACATTAGCTGTCAGGGAAACAAGTGCAACAAAGCTAGAAAAATACAGTGTTTGTTTTGCTTCCAAAACTTTTGACCATTTTTGTATAAAACGGCCTTACATAACATGTTATGTCAGTGAGGATGGTTTATGATCTGACCTCTGGGTGTAAACTAAAGTTTACTATTCATTGCTTTTCGTTTCCAAAATGATCTATTCCATCATAAACACATTTCACAATACACACATTTAACTCCAGGTTTTTAATGGCCAGCTAGTTTTAGAGATTTGGTGATTAAAAACTGCTTTTTACAGTTCGGAAGTCAGTTAGGAGTGGGTCTCAAAGTCATGTCAGAGTCTTGCACAAGCGTCTAGCATAAAACAGTCGGAGGGTGGAGCTGAGTAGGAGCCAGAGTCAACGGGAGCTCAGGAGATTGAGTGAGGGGAAACAAAAGGGGGAAAACCCAGAGGAGGAAATCAGCCAAAAACATAAAAGAAACATGGATGAGAATATGACTTTTATCATTTATCTGTCTGTTTTTTACATATGGTTTTATTTGATTAGTTATTTATGGAAATATTGGTGACTGTTATGCAGATCTCATGACACTAGTGATTGTTTTTGAAAATAACTTTTCAGAAACAATCAAGCTTATTTGTGCAGCACATTTCAGCAGCAAGGCAGTTCAAAGTGCTTTGCATCATGAAAACATTAAAACACTTGATACACATCATACTGTGAAAACCAGCAAGAGACATTGCATTTTGTCAAGTTCCATTGTTAAAATCAGCAATACACATCAAATATGTTTATCATTCTATCAAGTGTTATCAACGTTGGACTAATGCATCTAAATTGGAAAATTACAGAGCCAGAAGAAATGGGCTATAATTCCCTTGTGTCTCTTTGGAAAGTTAGACATCATTTTTTTTCTTCACATGTTCAGTAGACCTTAAGAGTACACACCTGTTAAAATGTCCAGCTTTTGTTCGAAATAGATGAGGCGATGATAAATGACTGCAAAACATTTTTCAAACATTTTTAATGTGGACCAATATTATCATGGTACTAATGCAGCATATTATTATAATGCTGCCACCGCCATACAGTGGACTCCTTTTTGCAGTCTGGTATTCTCAGATTTTTCTGCGGGACCCTAAAATCTGGCTAGTCACAGATTTTTTTTTTTTTCATAGAGGATATGTTAAATATTTGAAATTCCAAATACCGAAGAGCAGTGCTATTTGACACACTATTGACTGGTGTTTGAAAAGGAGGACCGGCATTTATTTTTCTACCACACTAGTAACCTTGTAAAATTATATTGTTTTATCTTCAGGCAAAGGAAGCAATGAGCAGATGTTAAGAATGTTCACATTTGCAGCCAGTTTATTGCAACTTTAGTTTTACAAATGTCCTTTCTAATTCATTTGGGTCTTTTACAGTTGAATTGTATCGGATAGGGTAAGAATTACTTTTGGGAAAAAAAGGTTTTGAAAGGACGTATCACTGCCTCAATTGATTACATCACAACAACCTAGGATTTTGAAGGGGGTGCTGGGGAGTTGGAGAAGGCCGTAGCTCAGCTAGAGCTTTAACAAAGATTTAAAAAGATCAAGTCTACTTCTTGAACACGTGTGTTGCATTAATGTTAGTTGTTTACATTCTTAAAAGCTTTTTTTTTTACCTTGTAACAATCCATATTCATTCATAAAGACTTAGTTTCTGTTTGAAGAATAATCCCTCTAAAGCAAAAATGTTGTTAAATCCCAGCAGTTTTAGGTAGCAGACAGCTTATTGATAAGAAATGTAGCCCTTTCATCATAATCTCTGCATAGTTCAAAAGCCTTTTTTTTCTGACAGGCATTTTTCCAGTGTGCATGATTGACCTGTTGCACATTTATACCCTAATATTGTATGCCCTGATTTTCCTTAAGAGTTCATATTCTGTGGATGAACTCTGCAGTGTGACCTCTGGAATGCAAACCTGTGTTGTTGAAGCTTCGGTTTTCACTTTTTATGCTGTTTTCTTTCCTTCTTTTTTTTTTTTTTTCCCACCAATGAGTGATGGCGCTTACCCCAGGAATGCATTGTGGCCTTACCTGAAGTGATTGAAAGCTTCTTTGGGCAAGTCCCTTTTCCAAGGAAAGACATAGTTTCCATTTGAGGTAATGACAGAATAATGGTTTCATCACACCTGCTGCTCCACCCCCTGTGTGTATTTGCATGTACAAACATTTACATCTGGAGACTTGCACTCTAGGGTGAAACTCTGCTGAAACAAAGCAAACATCTTTATTCCGGTTACTAAGAAGTGGAAGTCGTTCCATATCTCCTGGAACAGGAAAGGCAGTGCCTTCACCCTCCCCTTGTTTACGCTCCTAACATGCCGACTGCTACTGCTCAGACTCTTATTGCAAACATCTCCCTTTCATTACAACAAAATACTGATAAACACCTTTCATTGAGCATTTTAAACACGCAATCTTTCTCCCTGCCTGTCCAAAAGCCCACTCTGATGGAATGCTGTGTTCTAAATCCATAAATAAATATCAAAGCTATTTAAATGTAAGAGCTCATGAAATATTACTGTTATTTTTCTCCATTATTTTCTATTTAAGGTTTTTTTCTCTGTTCTCCTACACTGTTGCTCTCTGCTTACATTGTATAAGAAATTGCATAAAGATAAAGAGTAGAGCTGGTTTTCCTAGACTGATAACTTTTTATTAATTGACATTTTAGAGGTCCCTATGTCTGATTGAGTGGAATTGGATTCTGACTCTGTGGTACTGCTGTGAGTTTTACTGCTGTAGCTGAAATTGATTGTTGCACTCAGGCGTGTATTCAAATAAACTTGAGTTGAACTGTAACATGTCAAGAAGATGTGCAATTGTGATATTGCTGTTGAATTTTGTGATCCATATTTGGTTGAGATGAGCCTATCGTTACCTAATCATGTTATTTATTTCCAATCAATATAATGTTCCCTTCAGTTTTAAAGCTTTCGCCTGAAGCCAATATCATCTGAATCTAACGTGGACAAGGAATGTAGAGTGTGTCAGATTTGCTAAATATCCTATAAACATGTAAAGTGTAATACTTGGAATATAATGACCTCATAAATAATTCACCTAACCAGCCATTTGATATACACTGAAATATCAAGGACAATTTCAACTCAGTACATTGGAGAACTTTCAATGGAACTGATCAATACATTAATATTGTGAACAAAATAGATGAAAAGAGGTGCACCAGTTATGTTTCCCTTGCTTACTAAATTCACTAGTTGTATTAAGTTTTTCTTTAAAAACTGATTTATATTATGTGATCACTTCTGTTAAGATCCCAATGCTCTACCTGGCAATCCAATGGACATGTCAGCTATCTGAACATTGGCCCTCAACTGACTGCATGGTGTCAACCGTAAAGCCTCATCCAGAGGGGATTATAGTGTAGGACTGTTTTTCAGAATTTTATTTCTGCCCCATTAGTTGCAGTGAAAGAAACTTAAATCTTCTACACAACAAGACATTTTGAAAAAAGAATGCATGCTCTCAATTTAGTAGAAATAGTTTGAGCATGGTCTCTTCCTGTTCCAATATGGCTGCACATCAGGGGACAGAGCAACGTTCATAAAGAGATGGGGAATCAACTTTGGACTAGAATTGCTTGTCAGCCTGATTGGACATCTTTGGGATGATAACTCACCTCACTAATACTTAAAATAAAACACTTTGATTAAGTTTCATTCGGTAACAACATCATCACTGAAGAGTGTAGTTAGAACAACCTGACTGGTGCTTAATATGATGTGTTTGCTGATCAGAAAATAATTGAATTAAGTGTCTGATAGGTTCATAGTTGTTTAGTCGATCATGCTGGTTACCAGCTGCCCTTCCATCCTTAGTAAATATATAAATAGTCTAAATAAAAACTAGATAATTTAATCATTGTGTTATTGGTCTACAGTGTTCCAACTAAAAATGAAAATAAAAGTCAGTGTGCTCTGTGGATTTTCTACTCAGAGATGTTAGAAAATATTTTGCAGGCATGCTTGTTTCACCACTTCACCGATCCAAAAGCAGAATTCTTGGATTCATCTTTAGTAAATAATGGCAGCTTCAAAGACAGCTTATTGATCTCATTTTAGAGTCTTGAACTTGTTTCCAACAGGAGACCACATTTCTCTCCCAACTCAAACAGGGTTGATACCTCTACAAAGTGAGTGTGCAGAAATTTAATGAATAAAAAGAGCTACAAAAACAAATATCTCAGATCAAAAGAAATCTCTAAGCTATGCTCTGAATCTTTCTTAGAGAGTAGTGAAGCCGTAATAACAAGCCCTTGTATGTGGCATGCAATTATACTTTTTCATCTTTCTGAGGTTGTGCTTGATCTCCATCTCATGGATTTCATGCAAGGCCTTGCTCTGTGTACTTTGCCAAAGAAAATGGTTGATGAACCAGCTTCATCTTTAAATATAGTAAATTCTGTGGCTTTGGTCAATCAAGTCCTTGTAGTTATGTTCAGCATATGTAGTAATTGGATTGTCACACAAGAAGAACCTGCTGCTTTATTTGAACCAGAAACATTTAGTCTTTTCAGTCTATGTGGCAAAATAAACTTTCAGTGTTGTCTTTTTTTATATTGACATCTTGTGAATTTGTATGCTATCTGGAGTAGTTTAACATATTATTAAGACATTTTTATTAAAAATAACATAAGCTTATCCCTATCTTGTTGTCAATTGTAAACATTTATAATGTATTTCTTTTTTGGCTGTTGCAGACAACTTGCATATGCTTAGAGGATTTTTTTTCTTAAATACCCTGAAAGCTAAACTCTGTCCATCTTTACATGCTAAAGTGTAGCTCTTAAAGAACTCAACATTTCATGATACACGTGGCATCATGTATATCACATGTATGTCCTGCCATTTTGTACAATTCTGAAACAGAAACAGAAGCTTGTGTTGTCCAGGACAGATTATGGTCTAATCAGTTGAGTACTACAATTTAAATAAGGGAAGTTGCGTTTATATTAACATTTTATGGTAGTTTCACAAAAGCAGGCAACAAGATGAATACTTTTTTAAAATTAATTCATATTTTCTGCATCCTATTTAGGGAAAAGCAATTCCTGTGGCATCTGAAGCTTATATTTCCTCAGAGCAGCTCAGAGTTCAGTCAGAGGAGGTAAGTTATACTTTAAAATGACATATTTCTGGTTTATTTCTCAGATATTATAATACAATAATGCTGATAATATGTCTGTGATTTGATTTGGATACTTTTTTGGCTATTTTTTTCTTCTAGGGTGTCTGACAGCCAGACCTTGATCCAGATCTTGACTGCTTATATTCACCCCACAGAGTCTGATCCTGTAATTCGTCAAAAGTGAGATTTCAGCTTTTCTTTCTTAATTCTTTGGGGGGTTTTTTTACACTAATGAATATTAATTACATGGAATTGCCAATGTTATCAATCAAATTTTCCAACAAAATTTCTACACGACTCAACTGAGCTTAGATTTTTACTTCAAGCAATTTTCCCCTTGATATATATTCTAAATGTCATCTTATTGTGTAAAGTGAATTTGCCATGACAGATGCAAAAGCTTAACAGTGAGATTGCAGGTTTTGAAATGTTACTTTGGCTTGAACAATCCTCAAGCTTCAGCAGAAAATTTATGGAGAAAATGTAATTTAATCAAGATCTGTTCTAATCCAGGTCTTGATTAGAACAGAAAAAGAAAATATACATAAGGAATACAAGAAAAAGCTACCCAAACCAACCCTAGCTCTACCTTGTTAAGTTGTGATTCAACTATGACCAATCACATTGTTTTGGAAAGCTTAGTTCAGTTTCACTAGCCACACCTCAGCATGATTACTAACAGACCCTTAGAGTCAAGAAAACACTGAAATGGAGCCAGTCTGAAAACATGAAGTAGGTTAAAACATCTCAAGAACAGGGCTACATGGCTGCAAGAATCAGAGTACAGTAGAAAATACTTCAGTAATGGAACAAAAGTAACATGTCATGCCCCAGTCTGAAATTCAAGTAGAAATGACCTGAGTAAAATAATCTCTGTTTTGCTTGCATTGAGGCTCAAAAATTTAGAGCTAGGAAGGTGTTAGATTGGTCAAGGTGTTAGAAGAAGGTAAATCGGGTAGCCGTCTAGTAGTAGCAGTGGAAGGAGATGTAAGACCCAAAGGAAGCATGTGTAAAGAAAAAAGAATTGGACCAATAATTGAGCCTTGAGGAACCCCACAAGAAAGAGAGGCTGAGGTGGACAGACACATTTCTGTATTAGCACTAAATGGTCCATCAATTCAATAATAATGAAGCCAATCCAGTGGTACACCTTAAATCCAACTCATTGTTCCAAACAAGAGGTGAGAGTTATGTGTGAAATGCTGCTGTAAGATCTAAAAGTACACAATTCACAAAACTTCCAAAGTTTTTTGCTAAAAGATTTCAATAAAAAAGCTTACCAGCGCTCATATTGGGCAAGGTAAATGTTTAAAACCAAACTGTAAAATCTCCATCATCCTGACAGTGCCCAAAAATAGATTCAATTTGGTACATTTTCCAATATCTATAAAAGGAATGGAGGTTTGAAGATCTATCTAAATTTAGAACAAAGTTAGGGATCAGAGCTATTTTTTATTTTTATTTTTTTTTACCAAAAGATTTACAATTGGAGGTTTGATATATTTGACAGTAATATAATGTCGTGTTCTTTAAACCGTTCAGTCAAAGTTAACTCTTGAAGAGTTGAATAAGGCTTGGACTGTGTTGGTTAGCATTCCCTCTGATGCCGTTCAGGAGGGGCAGGGAGCGAAGCAGAGCAGAGCTTGGAGAAAACATTAAGCAGAAAAGCAACAAAAAAGTTGTTTATGGTAAACTGAGCTTACGATATCTAGCTGAGAGCACAAGTAGTACACTCCAGTGTGTGTAAACCGTCTTTAAGAGGGAAATTCCTTCTTTGTTTGGAAACTGAATTCCCAGCCTTAGAAATATCGGTCAGTGTGTTTAGGTTTCTTCTTTGCGTTGCTCGGTCAACACTTTGTGTTTTTCTCCATTTCTGTGACTATATAAAACAGGTCACATCAGTCTAAATCGTATATTTTTGTTGTTTTTTACTTTTTAGAATAAATCCCAAATAGAGATTTTTTTTTTACAGTTATTTAAGTTTTTGTATGATTGCGAATTTCTGTTTCAGATTGAAGATGTATGTGCATCACCAATTCGAACATGTAAAAGTTTTCATGAAAGCAGAGGGGAGAAAGGCTAACTCTGTGAGGTGAGACTTTTTTTCACTTTTTCTATGTTTTCCTTTATGGTGTACTTAGATTTTTATTTATTTTTTTTATCTTTTTTATCCTTAAGTAGAGATCCACATTTCTTAATCATAATGAAGTATTTCATGCAATTTAGAATGCAGCTACACTTATTTCACTTTTCTAAAAAAGCTTTGAAACTGTTTTTAAGTCATTTCATCTTTGTTGTTTTCAAATAATTCCCGGAGCCTTTTAACGACCACAAAAAACATCCTAGAGTCACAACACTCATCCCACGCCCTGTTCGTGTGGCCGCACTGACCGTTTGATCAATCTTACTAATCTTGAGTGATTTACTCAGTATGCTTGAGATCAAAATAGGCAGTTTATGGACATGATATCACTGCCTTGTAAATTCCAGCAAACCTACGCAGAGCTTTGGCAAGAAGGGTTTAACCGCATCAGGTTCTATTTTCTTGCCTTTTTTTGGTGAGATTCTAGGATGGATGTGCTTTATCTTTATCCGAAATCCACTTCCCTTACATTGTCTCCAAATCTTCCCAGTTTTTGTCTTGCCTCTTCTTTTCTCTTTGTAATATTGTGCAGCTTGATTTCTTGCTTTTTTGAGCAGATTAAAAAAAATGAGAGTGCGTCGATTACGACATCCATTTACCTCACCCAATTTTAGCCTCTTTCTCTGCTTTCCATTTCCGTTTTGTCACAGAGTGACTGATGATCATAAAATGTTCATAACCATTATCCTTGGCCCAAATGAAACGTCATGCAAACTCCCATCCCATTTTTCATCTTTATAATACGCACAGATACTCGCTTCTTTTGTTTGGCCCTGTGGGCTGGGCTGCACTCCTATTTCCAGGCTATAAATTATATTTCCTGACAGCATGGTTAAAAAAAATGATTGAAAGATGAGTGCAGGTATTTGCCAAGATTTAGCACAGGCTGTCAGACTGTCATGTTTTGCTTGCTTGTATTAACACTTCAGAACAAAGTCCTGGTCTTATGCTGCACCTTTACAGTGTTACCGTTATAATAACAGTCATTAAAAGCTCATCTCTACCATGAAAAATTACATGTTGTTTCATTAAATTGCTATGCCAAGCCTATAATATAAAAGCCATGTTTTTATTTCTCGAGAAAACTGTTCTGCATCCTTTGAAGACGATGCAGTTCAGAGTATTTAAGGGATAAAATCCCACCAGCTGGAGGCATGTCCAGCATGAGTCGATATCCTGGCTAGAGATACACACAGTGACTGAAAACTGCTCTAATTTTCCATCCTGTGGTGTAAAGTAGATATGCTTTAAAATATTACTGCCACATTCCCACATGGCTGGCCCATCACACAAACGGCAGCAAAGTAGAAATAAACGGTGGTTATGAATATCCAGTCGGTTTTTCTTAGATGTATGATGCCCACATGTTAAAAAGGATCAGGCAGTGTTTCTTTTAATAAAGGTTTTTGGGGATCCTTTCACGAGATTATCTCAATAGTCTGCTTCAATGTTAGTGTCATCACACCACAGGACATGCCTCGAAAATTAAGGTCTTGGTCTCTGAGTACATTTGCAATCTGTAATCAGTGTTTTTATGTTGCTTTTGGAGTTTTGGCTTCTTTGTCTCTGAGCGGCCTTTTAGCCCGTTCCAGTATGAAACTCATTTCACTATATATAATGACAGCAATTCTTCACAAGATCTTTTGCTTGACAGACTGCAAAACATACTCGTATAGAGAGACACAAGAATGTCACAGTGCAGACAAAGATCGCTATGGATTTCTATAGCTGTTAGCCTTGTTTTTGTCATCAGAGTTGGACAGCAAGTCTGGAAAGAATGCTTAGTGTGTGTCAGGCTAAGTCTACGGTAGAGAGTCATTAAGCGTTATAAATCATTCTTGTCCTTTTTCTTTTTACTTTGGATGACTACAACCCTTTCCTGCCCCACCTTAGTATCTATCAGCAAGCAGTTGAATAACAGCAAATTGAGTTAGTAATGAATATTAATGGGCCACATTACAATGAACATCATGGGAATTACCTTACATTAACTCTGCGTGGTTACATAAGAAGGCTTGGCCACTGATTAGACCTCTAATTTGAAGTTGGGGCGCTGCAGAGTGACATCTCGTCCAAAACAAGTCTAAAACCTTTTACACCCAAATGGGCTAGTTCTTCTTGAAAACTGCTTTCCATGAAGAAAACCCTTAATTTGGCTTGACCTGCTGATTTAATGAAGTCATGGATAGTGGTGGTAACTGCTTCTAGGAGGTTATTCACCACAAAGGGCATGACTGCATGTTGTTGTTGAACGACTTCGAGAAATATCCAAGAAAGAAGTTCTTGTGCTTAACTAAACATAGCTGTGTTAGCAGCATCCTCTTACTGGAAAAGAAGGCAAGCACATCAAGAGTACCATTCACACATTCCTGGATATTTGTTTATGTAATTTTTTTCATGTTTGTTTTTTTTTTATTTTATTTTATTCCACTGCCGTGATCCAGAGGATGCCTTCTCCCTTTTTCCCTGCACTTCTGCTTTTCCTCTCAGCCAGCCAAGCATCCATGCCTCCTGATGTGTCAGATTTACACAAGTTGTTTTTACATTTCTGGCCGAAAAAGGAAACACCTGTCTGTACTTTGTTGTTTTTTTTTGTTTTTTTTGTGTGTTTTTTTTGCTTATGCCAATGCCCTGTGAGACAGGGATGTTTTTGTCCCGTGTAAGCTGAGCCTTCTCTTACATATTTGTGGCCAACCTTTTCCGGAGCTCGCTCATCGGCTGTTGCCCATCTTGCCCCAAAGCTCGTATTTATTTCTGCTTAACAGATGCTTCCTATTCTCTCCTGATATGATGGTGTGGTGTTGTTATTGAAATTGTTCTAAATTTACACGAGAGAATATTCCATTAACCCTTGTGTCTAGAAATGGGGTCCAACCGGCCCCACACACGTAAAACTTGTATCATTTGCCACAATCCTCTATGTTTGCCTCAGTCCTCGCACGCACAAGGGTAAAGTTATGTGTTTAGGTCACACATGAAAAGCATGATTCTGCTTGGATTATTTCTGCTTTCTGTCACTTTCTTCCTGGACATCAGAGAACTAAACCTTTTATAGGTTTGCTTAAAGAGCTGCTGCTTGTAATAAGGATAATATAAAGGCATGAGGACAGGTTTATTGTGCATGTTTGAAAAGCCTGGAAAAAAATGGAATTTTCTCAAGATCATTTTTGGATTTGTAGAAGTATGGAAGGCCCACAGGGAGTTTGGAAAAATACAATCTTGTACAAGACTGTCAGACCTCTTTCAAAATGTGTACAATCTACAAAATAAAAACACGTCCTAAGCTCCCTGTTAATGCTGGAAAGGAGATGTGTAACAACTGAACAGGACCAACCGCTTTGACGTCTTTCAGTCTGGTTTCCGTCCTCACCACACAACTGAGACCGCCCTAGTCTAAGTGTTCAATGATATCCACTTAAAGACAGACTATAGATGAACCACTGCTGAACCTCAGTGCAGCATTGGCACTGTTGGCCATGACATATTATTGAAGCAACTGGAGAGCTGGGTAAGACTCTGGTACAGTAAATACTTGACTGGCTCCAGTCTTACCAAAAGAACAGGGACTTCTTTGTGTTTCTACAGGTAATTCAGTGTTTCTTCAGTCATTACATCTAGAAACTACTGAACAGGCTCAAAATCTGGATGCGGTGATGGACTCAGACCCCAGCCTTCATAGACACATAAAGACAATTGCAAAGTCATCCTTCTGTCACCTGAAGATTTCAGGAATTAAGGACTTGTCCCAGCAAGATCTAGAGAAACACATCCATGTTTCTCTAGAAGTTAGTCGAAGTCATTACTGCAACAGTGTCTTCACAGGCCTCCCAGGCCTGTGAATTGAGAGAAGACACTGTTAATACTGTATTACTCAGTAAATTAGTACACCAAGTTGACCGTGGAAATGGAATTTGTTACAACAACGATCTCCCCCACTTAACACACTTTCTACTCTGGTTACGTGTATTTACATTTTAAACTGGGACATAAGTAGGTTTTTACATGTGCCCTGTCACATGTGGTACCAGCTTGTGAACAACTTTTGATTTGTATTTATTCAGTATAGTAAAAATAATAATAAAAGAAGGGTTGATTTGTTTCTTCCTTTTTATACCCTGTAATCTCTGGGGGGGGGGGGGGTTACAGGGGTTTGAGCAGAACGGTGGAGAAAACAACAAAACCTCCCCATAAGAGAGCATTAGACTCTTCTGTTCATCGAGAGAACATTATATAGACACCAGATGTGTGCATGTTCTTGGCTGAACTGCACAGCTTTGTATGTGGAAGTGGACAGAGGTTTAATAATCTCATTGACACCACAGGGAGGAAAAATCTGCTTTCTTTTATAGTTGTTTACAAACAAGGATGCAGAAAAAAATTTATGACTTTTTTTTTGTATTTATTCGATTTTACCCATAAACTTAATGTCATGGACATAATGGGCGCCTTGTAAGCACATTCTAAGTATAAGTTTCTGCTTTTGCTTGCTATTTTTACTTTTTACACACCGTCTTCCTGAATTGACTCCAAGCAGTGATCTTAAAACTTTATGGTTTTTAATTTTGTTACATGGAAAACAGTGTTATTATTGAGAGATAAACTTCACATTTTTATGTTGTGTTAGCATTGCCACTTTGGCAATTTGACAATTTCCAGGTGTTTTTAAATCTACATCAGCTGTTTGCAGTAATTTGACATGGCCTGTTCAGGGAAGTTGCTTTCTTTTGGAGGGCAGTTTCTTTTAAGCTCTTCTTCCAGTGAAATTTCATTTATGGGCTTGTTCTAACAAAGCTCTTGGACTGACTTTAGAAGTGGGATGTTCCTTGGGTAATTGTGTCTTTGAGCAAAGCAAGCAGGAAGTCCAAAATCTTTTCTATACTTGTACCTTACCTTCAGAAATGTTTACGTGATTAAATAGGCAAACATATAGATAGATATTTATAGCAGGCATGTAGTCAAGACTGGTTTTTCCTAGACTACTTCCTCCAAGACTAAGACCGAGGCTGAGTCATTCATAGCAACATTTTTTGAACAAAAATATAAAAATTAATGTAAAAACATCTAATTACTCTCCCAAAATACCAAAGTATTAATGTAATGAATGTCAAAATAAGCTAATATTTCAAATGCAGTCACATTTTGATACACAATCTCTAAACTGAATTAATGAACTTACATTGTACAAAAGTTTAATTTAGAAAACCAGTAAGAGAGTAATGAAGATTTGTCAAATCAGACTTGGAGTCAACGCCAGTTCTTTCAAGACCAAGACCAAGATGGAGACCGCACCCTCCAAGACAAAGACCAGGAAATAACAGCTCGAGAACGATCACTGATGTATATAATACATCCTAAATTAGAGCATGTCTCCTATTTATCCAGTGAACCGTTTCGTCCTGTGATTTATGAAATTTCTTGACTGAGGGAATCATTGATGTCATCTTCTGCAGATGGTTGCACAAGGGTGGGGAGTGCTGCCCCATGTGCCTTAGTGATGCTGCTAAGTCTTGGCCAAGTACTGCATCTGTCAATATGTGATGCCAGAAAATGATATTCATTTGGCTGTTGAAAATTCAGATCTTAATTATCTATTAATCCTTTGATTATTGTCAGCAATCACTTAAAAAAAGCTGTGCCTTCTGCGTCTTGTGATCATATAATTTACCTAGCATGCTGTAATGATATTGCGTTGTAATCATGTCTTTGCTTTGCTTGATTCTCTCTGTGATCTGACATAGGTACCACGAGTTGGATGTTGAGAAAAGCCTCAGGGATAACCTGAGTTATAAAACAATCATTGAGTATCCTGTACTGCATGTTGTTCTCAGAGATCACTGGAAGGACTACCCACTCAAAGGACCAGGTAACCAAATCCCAAATCATATATTTGATGCAAACTTTGGTTAATGAAAAACAAATTTATCCACAGCTGCATTTGGACTAACACTCAGTGCCAGTTTTTAATAGGATATAGATTTTGATACAGTTAAGTCTAAACAAAGGGAATTTGTACAGTCCAACATGAGTCAAGACCCAGAGCAGTCCCAAAACACCGAACTCTCTCGGCTCTGCCGATTCCAACCCCATTGTATCATGTCCCGCTTTCTCCAGCTGAGGCTCTAAAACACTCTGTTCCCTTATTTTTCTCTATGGTAACGCGTTAACCCAACGGAAATGAGTGTGCTCTGCTCAGGATCATGCACACCAGCTTAACCTCGACAGAAACAGTAGCCAAAGAGAGGATCAAACACAGCTTGCTTATTCGACTGTGACTTCATGAGCTCTGAGAAGGAGAAAACAGGATATCGGTCTTTGTTTCCCCTCATTTTCTGCTCGGTTTCCTCTGCCCCTGAAGTGTTTTAAAGTCTAGAGGTGTCAGTCGCGTGAAAACACTGCTACATTCCATGAAAATGGACGCTCATTGATGGATTTCTTCTCAGGTCTGCACACGGGAACCAAATTGTGTGTAGAGCAGTTCAGTTTTGTGGTTGTAAAGTAGAACACAAGCCTTGTTTCATTACGCTGTCAGAACAAACTGTCCACATGACAAATGAGGTAATTTTAGTCCAAGAGTGTGTTTTCAGTGATAAGCCCCTGGTACCATGTTGTTTCCCTATAAACTTTGCCATAGAAACATCCTGATAATTACCCATGCCAAGCTCAGGGAAGCAGGGCAGGAAGTGATAACACACAGTCAGATACTGTGGCAGACGATAGATTCTTGCTGAGAGACTGGCAGTGTATAAACAGAATTCAACTTGTATCTGTATTCAGCATGTGAAAGCTGGTGTCTGTGAATAAACTGGGTTGAAATGTTGGTATTTTAAGGATCAAAAAGGCAGTAGTGTGCCGATCGATCGGCCACCGATCATAATTGACTGATTTCTGTGAAAAAGTGTGTGATCGGTGATCGTCGATCACTGTCTCTTTTTGCCGATCACCAAAACCGATCACATTTATCTCACTTCGCAGCCTGCATGTGCAGCTCATCTCCTCTTTCCTTCACACTGCGCAAGCGCCCACCAACACATCCTGTCGTGTGAAACTATAATGCTCTGAGAGTGAATGGAGATGTTTGCATGTTGCGGTGGAAAATTACCTCGGGGGTGAAACACGTCAAAATGCATCAACACAACTAATCTAATATGCTATTTAAAAAACAAGCACTTGACGGAGTTTGGCTATATCGAGGCTCAATGCAGGAAAAAAGATCAGTGATCAGCCAGAAAACTGCAATCAGTATACCTCTGATTGTGTCATTATTTTAAAACTATTCATTCTACTTTTTTTTTTTTATTATTGATACATTCTGTTAAAGGGGCAGTAGTACATGTTTTACATGGACATAGTATCATTTTACAGCACAGTAAATTAATTGTCACTTTTAATTGTTATGAAAATGCAATATATATCAAATATGACTTAAAAAACATTTTACTTTTTGATTCAACACCTTGAAATTGGGCTTATGCTGCTTTAAAAACCCCTGATATTTCTGATACTCCGCCTCCAATAAGTTATCACAACATGACTTCTCTATTAATCCGTTAACAGCATTGTTACCAGCGTTGCACTGAGAAGTAGCTTGTATAATGAGCTCAGCAGATTATCAGTTCCACAAGGTGTTTGCTAATTACTGCTGGCTAGTCTGAAGGAGTGGAATGGGGTTCTCTCTATGAGGCAGAAGCTCAGTAGCTTGGAAACTGCAGCTCAAGGGAGCAGCTGCACCTTGAAGGTGGTGCTAGGTCCAACCAGGCGTTTTGGACATTTGCACAGTTGCTATGGGAGAGGAAATAATTTCTGAAACATGAATTAAAGAATCAAGGCAACACTCCAGGTATGTTTTTGATGAGGGAATAGTATTCCAACATGATGTAAAGCTCAAAAAAGTTGATTTTGCATGACACTGCTCCTTTAATTAAACTCCAGTTGTGCTCCATGTTTATGTTCTTTATGGAGATTATTGATCATCTGCACACATGACCAGGCAAGAATCTGTTCTACTGTCTGCAGTTAACATAAGAAACACTGTTATTGAAAAGTTGGCTCATGTCGTTTCAGCTGAACCTGTATCAGCCCGTACAAGTTCTGCAACAAGGTGTGTTTCAGGGGACCAGACAGAGGAAGAGGAAGAGGGGTCCCAAGATTTACAACCAATACAAGGGTCTTGTGCTTCGCAGGAAGCAAACATTCACACAAGAACCCAAGACATAACTCCTGAAACAGAACCACCGCTGCAGAAAAAGGCCAAGAGGGGCACAGGAGAGGAAGAACAAGAGGAAGGAGAGATTGTAGACAGCAGTGATGAAGAGGAGGAAACTGGCAGCAGGGATGAGTGTTTAAGCAACTACCTTCCTGATGATGCCTCGACTTGTAGAGAAAGTGCTGAAGTCACAGTGACCGAGGAGAATCCTGTTAATGAAACAGAATGTGTTCTGACTCATCACATTCAGCTTGGAAATGACTCAGCTGCAGCTTCGGACAGCTGTCAGATGGAGTGATGATAGAGAGGATGCTGTTAAACTTAGTGACGAAGCAGATCTGGCAGGAAGTAACCAAAATATGACTCTATTCGGCTCATTCATACAGACTGTGTTAAGAAGAAAGAACAAATACATTATTAGATCCAGAACCATGTGTTTTAAAATGTTTTCGCAAATAAAATTGTTCTTTGAAGTAATTGTTTTGAAGTCCAAATGTGTTCATGTTCAACTAATAAGCAAGGAAATATACACAGCCATCAAATTTTCTTAGAAATGTTATGTTGTGTCATGAAAGAAGGGGCTAATAAACCTCAAAGAAAGAAAATGCCTATTTATAAAGATTAAAGAGATTCCATTCCGCTTAGCATCCATTAGGTAACATGTCCCTCCTGTTTCTTTTTAAATGAAAACTAAGACAAAATGCCAAAAATAACTCTGTGCTCTTTGAAGTTCCCAGCATCCCCTCTGTGTCCGCTTCGCTAACATAATTAGGCTCCCTTTTCCATTTACTAATAAAAGTTAATGTTGACATGTTCACTTTTCTGACACCTCTGGGTGTCTCCCAGTGTGAATGTGCTTGCCCATGTGGAGCCTGAGCATGTAACCTTTTCTTAGCTAATGCTAGCTTATTATGACAACAGGCTGCCAGTAATGGCCGTCACTGCAGGCCGTCACAGGGGCAGTTTTTATGGACCTGTTTTTAAAACCCCTGCTAACCTCTTTTTGACGTTATCCCCAATGGATGGGGTTCTCTTTGATGTGTGGCCTGAGGTGATGCATTTTCCACCCTTTTGCAGTTGCGGTGTTGACCTCACATCTGTGCGTCCTTGGCCCACAAACTGACTCAGATCCACAGCTTAGGTTGGAAAACACTATAAGACAGAAATGATTACCACAAACCATCAACCTAAACTAAAAGTGTCCGGCTCCAGCCTCGAAGGGCGGGTGCCCTGCAGATTTTATGTTAACACAGCTAAATTGCCTCCTTAAAATGTTACCGAGCTTTGCAGAAGTCTGCCAAACTATCTATTTGATACAGATGTGTTGAAACATGAAGCATGTCCTGGACACCACCTCCACAGTGAAACATGGCAGTGGCAGCATCATGCTGTAGAGATGCATTTATCCACCAGGAACAGGTCAAATGGATCAAGCTAATAAAGCGGCTAAGGGCTCTAGACTGGGGAAAAGAAAAGTTTGTACAAGTGATTGCAATCCTTGAAAATGCTTGAATGTCAATAAGGTGTTTTCAAGGTTTGGAAAGTGTTTTATAATGTATAATGTTCTTGAAACTGTCTGATATTCAATCTGCACAGTCTTGTAATAAACTTTTAGGAGCAAAGACTCCTTAAAGGAAGTCAAGTGATTATGTGGGGTTTAAGCATTTAATTTGAGTATGGAGCTAATTAACCTTAACACAAACTGATTTGTTCCAGGTAATTAATATTTATTATGCCTAATGACTCAATTAGTTATTGATCTGTGAAACTGAAATAAAGGTGGTCTTATGTTATCAAAGTTGGGGGATTCCTTTTGTAGAATTTGTTTTGTTCTCAGGTCAATCAGGTGTACAGGGTATGTGAGAGAATTTTCAAAACATTAAATTGTGTTATATTTTAATATATTTTGTTCCTGCTATGTAGAATAGAATATTATCACAAGACATTGTTAACACCAGTAATAAAGTACATTATTTAGTTCATTTGAATTGAGTTTATCTCCAAAGTAAGTGCTGAGAAAATTTGAAAACTTAGATGGAGAATGTTTGAAAAGTGCTTAAATTTTACTGTGGAAAAAAAAAAAGAGTACCAGCCCTGGTGAACGAAGTCAAGTTTGTCTTTATTATTATTAATAGTCAAAAGTGAAGTGTTATTATTTTCCTTCCACTCCACAATTATATTACATTGTAATTTACTGTCATATAAAATTATCCCCACAATATATTAAGGTTTGTGGTTTTAAAATCAAAATTGCAGAAGGTGGCAAAGTCCACCTTCCTGTAGCTTTGTCTAATAATCCTCCAATAGTGTAAACCCAAATTGTCATTTTTGCTTGAAAGAAGTTATTAAAATATAAGGATTTAGCCGGTTTAGCAGCAGCTTGAAATCAGCCTCGGTCATCTGAAAGAACTGCCTGTCGACACCAGCCACTGCAGCACTGAGTTGGCTGTGGCTTTGCATATATGAAAATAAAGGTATTATATGCAAGATTGTTTCCATGCAATTTTGATTGCTTCTTTTTTCTTTTTTTTTTTTTTTTAAATAGCCCGGCTATAACTATTTTAGATCGCCCTGTACCAGTTCTCACAGCGTCAACTGCTATTTATGAGAAAGTTTCTTCACAAACATTTTATTGGATTATATTTAAAATTTGTTGTCCATCAAGTTTCAAAAAAATTTCTGTAAAAAGTGACTTTTATCTATTTAAAAACTGATGTCATACATCAGCAGCCTGATGAAAGCATAATGTTCTGATCTGTGATGCCTGTATATCTGTTTCTCCATTTTTTACAACTTAGCTGAATTACTGCACACTTTATTTTATCAGATCTTTTAACTTTCTGTGTCCATAAAATGACTCAATGAGACCACACAAATGCAATTTTCTTTTTTTGTTTCTGTTTGCTGTTAAAAGTAATCCAGAGCTGTTTATAGTATTTAGATTATGTAAGTGTTGGAAATAATGTCTCAGTTTAACTTAATTATGCTTTGAACTTTCTGCAATTGGTTTTCACTTAATTTGCCTTAATTTGGTGGTTAAGGCACAATTTCGCAGTGTGCAGAATGGGTTGCTATAAAGGCAGCTACGAGGGTATGAATTTACTTTGGTGGCCTAAACAATAGCTTAATTAAGTAGGGGTAAAAAAACCTAAGTTTCCAAAAAATGGTTAATCCCCAATTTTCACAAATATGAGTCTAAACTAAGAGTCACAGTAAATGTGTGGGAACAAGGTTTACAACTAAACGGAAAATGTCCATGCAGCGTTTTAAGGTTTTAAAAACTATTCAAATGTAGCCTGATGTAAATGATAATGAGCCCTTATATTGTTTACTGTCACTCCAAGAAATATTATAATGTGCTGGTTGGCATCATCTCATTAGGCAGAGTCTTAGTCTTATTTTAGAAAAGACACATTTTGCCCAGTGGTCACTAGAGTAGTATGCTTTAGAACATAAGAACAATTATCTTTAATTGATAAATATGGACTTACTGAGTAGTATGACCTTATACTGTACCGTATACTCACTCAGTACTTACCGGAGCTCCTCTTGCATGAGTTACCAGGTTCATGTGGTGTGACATGAAGACATCAGAGGTGCCGTAAAACAAGCCTTTCACTTGTCTGCATTATTGAAAATGTCTTGTTTTATTGCTGACATTACTCCATAGATCCTATGTGGAGTTTGGGTATCATTACTGGTCAATCAAACACAGTGAAACTGTGAGGTCGCATAGTGAGAATGTCAAGAAAGGTGATAAGAAGTCAGCATCAGCAGACCGTACAATGTTCCTCCTGGTAAATCTTATTCTTTGCCATCTTGGTTTTCTGACATCATAGCGTCACAGTAGCCAAATTCTTACTGGTGTTATACAGAGTTGGCAACACACCTGCATTTCATTAGTCTGTACCATTAGAAGATATGTCACAAAGAAGCAGGAAAAAGGTTACTAATCAATTTTACACTAATCTACTCAATTAAAAATGTTATGTTAAATGGTCAAAAGGTTACTTTAAATAGAATACAATAGAGAAAACCCTCCATTTGGTTGTACTCAGTGATGCAATCAGTAACATCATACTCCAACTTAAACAGGAAATGCTGGGCCGGTTCCTCCCATACACCTGTTCTGGCTGCAGTATCTAAAGAGGTGAGTGCAAAAGAAACAGACAGAAGTAATGTACCAGAAATTTACCTTGCAACAGAAGAAACATTCACGTGTTAGCTTTAAAAACAAATGTTTCAATGTAAACTGCAACATAAATGTATCACAAACAAACCAAGGATTTTAAGTGAAGCAATGTTTAAACTAAAGCATTATGGTCAAATATAGAAATATTAAGTAAATCAGATAGATGTTTAAGGGACCTGTAGTAAATGTGTCAGATATGGACAGTCGTCATGTCTTGCTGGGAACTAAAATCCTGGTCCAGGAATGGCTTAACAAAAGAACTGTGACAGTCGTAGCTCTTGTTCTGCATGTGTCTGTGTGTGGTGGCTCTTAAAACAATGACTGGAAGTCTCCTAAACCCCTTTGCTTCATGAAGACTAGGATTTTCCTTAGTTTTCATTGCTTGTGCACCTTTTTCTACTACAATTTTACCTTCCTGTTGACTTTTTATTTATATGCATGAATCCAGCACTGTGTGTACTTCCAGCATCTTTGCTAATGACTTTTTAATGCTTGTCTTCCTGTTTATGACTGATTTACAACTATCAGTCAAGTTATCCCCATTATTGTACACTCTGTGATCTTCAAATGTAACAGAAATAAATGCTTGAAATATATCAGTCTGTGTGAAATATTGTGTCTGAGTTTCACTTTTTTCAGTTGAATTGCTGAAGTAGATAAAATGTTACGTTCATTTTCAACACTTTTCATTTTAAGACAGACATTGTACATTAGGACTGAACAGTGATTACTACTGTTGCCTAAAAGGAAAAAGATCCTGGAGTTAAGTCTCGACTGGAGTCTTTCTGTGTGAATCTTGCATGGTTTGTTTGTACATTTGGGGGTTTTGTCCCTTCGTGCTCTATGTTTCACTGCTTCAGTCTGCTGCTGACCTGTCCAGAGTTTATCCCGGTGTGATTCTGAACAGAATCAAACATAGATGGGCATTCTATCTGAAAGCTTTCTAGTCTTGTTTGCTTGAATGAATTTGAGTTGTCTCTCAATAAATAAATGCCAGAGCTATGCTTCAGCCCACACAGATCATTATCATTGCCCAATGTCAATCATACACTCTAAGCAAAAATACACAAAATGCATCCCATTTATTTTTTTCTTATCGCTGTTGACAACTCCTTGCTGGCTAAAAATTTTCACTTCGCCTTTAGATCGTTTTTTCATCCTGATTCTTTCAGTGAGAAAGACATTTTGACTGAGGTTGGTCCAATGGGTTTTACAGCCGTCCACTCACTGATTTATTTGTTTGTGAGCTACTATGCCTAACCATCTGGAGAATGTCAAATTTGGAGGAAGCATCTTGTGCACAGGGATAGCTTGATATTGAATCATCACTCAAATCCCAGCAGTTTTTCACATAAAGCTGTAAAACCTGTGCTGTTTCATTGACTCTCTGGGTGGCTTTGTGGCTCTTAAACCTTGCATATAAGTAGAGTAAGTGCAGAAGACAAATAGTTGTTTCAGACTCTAAAGCTAGGTCTCTGTTTTTCTTGAAGACTGACATCTTCACCTCAGTAACATCCCTGAAGAGAGCGAGATAATGAGCAGTTTCGTAAACACAGACCTTCTGCATGTTGATTGACTTGTAGCACCACCAGACTAAAATAGCCGGTCATCCTCATGGTTTTTGTTTGTATGTTCTTACCCTTGGAGAAAATGAAAACAAAAAACAGTGATTGCCCAAAATCCTGTTCTTCTCTCACTATGTAAATTCAAACATTTTGAAGTCGGCTAAGCAAGACTGAGCCTGAGATTGACAGTGCGAGTTGTGCATGATTGACTCTGGCAGGGCAGGGATTTTACTAATCTACACCCACATCTAAAGGTTCATTCATGGTCATGAATTCAATACTTTCAAGACTTCAAAAGGAGAGTCAAAATGGAGCTCTTTAGCATTTAAAGAGCCCAAAACAAAGCAGAAAGGCTGCCAGCCTCTCGCTGCTAAGCTATAATTCACCAATTACACAAAACTCTGGTCGTGTTTTTCACGCAGAATGTAATTTTTTCTTTAATTGGTGGAGTTTATGTTGAGAATTTGGAGACTTAGATCAGTATTTGACATGTTTTAATAAAAACAAAAGAGTAATAAAATGTCAGATTCACAGTCATGGAGCAAAATCAGTTTAACTTTATACTCTTAAGATATTGTTTTATGTCTATTGACAAGGAAGATGAGATGATTAATGCTCAGCCACAGTTGATAAGCAAATAGGAAAAAAAAATTAAGTCTTAACATCTTTTTTAAATTTAAATGCTCAATTTAGCTTTCATTGCATATAAAAGCAGCAAAACTATTGCAGTGAAACTACTGCATCAAAATATTATCAGTATTTCAAATATTTTAAAGTATAACATTGTACTCTGATAAAATCAAAGAACATCCTTCTCATTATTCTGATTATTTTAGTATTTTCTTCAATTTACATATTTACATACATATAAAGGAGCCCTTTTTTGTTTTTTTTAAATACAATTACTGCATTAGTGTATGATGAAATGGAAGAATATGCAGAAGTCCTTGAATAGCAAAAATCTATGATTTGCTATCATCCGTAACTAAAAAGTTGAGTTTCTTACAAAATATTAAGAGTGATGCTTAGGAGCTAAATATTCCTTAGACTCAGCAAGACACAGGATGCTGAGGCACCAATATACTACTTAATAGAGATGATTTTAAGATCTGGAACAATGATTTGGGTTTCTCATCTCTCAGAATATAGTTGTGGACAGTTGTCAAGGTAACCACTGAGTGTTGTCAAGCAGTTGATGGAGGAAGGCATTTCATAAAAAAATTGGAACCACATATACTGTACATCAGTAGAAAATGTCATAAAACTGAACCTTGAAGTACATCATGGTTAATTTCTACACTAATTATTGCACCAAATTATTGTTTAATTTGTAAACCTGACTTTGTCAACTCTATCAATGATGAGAAGACATTTCCCAGCTATGACTCTTACCTATTTCAGACAAGAATAGTAACTAAGGTATTGGTCAGCAGTTATGTACCTGTGAAGTTTCTAAAGTGGATTTCTGAAGTGTATATGAATAATGTTTAACCCTGTTAATTAAAACAAATCACTAAAAAGTTGTCCTTTACAGTTTTAAATATTTTATTGTTGGACTTGTCTGGTGTGCCTGTGCCTGCCAACAAAAAGAGTAACAAAAGCTTGGATGATGGTGTCCACCTCTTAAGACGCCCAATAAGTGAGTCTGAGCTAATAATTTCTGCAGTAATAAGTAGTCATCTAACTATAGTCACAAAGAGGCCAAAGCCTGGGAGGAGAGGACAGATTTACCCTTTCCAGGCTGCCCATCAGTTATATTTTTTACGTAATTACAGCTGTAGATCCTATGGGTGTGACAGAAGACTTGCATCACTATCCATAAGTCTCTGTGTGTCCATCCTCAATGCAACAACTTTCTCACAAATCCTGTGAAAACTTTACTCCATTTATTTCTTCAGTTTTAAAAAGTGAAGGTTAATTTTTAAAGACGCAGAAGCTGATTGCTTGATGTAAGATGTTTTACAATGCACAGTTTAAAAACAGAATGCTGTTTCAACTTTTGACCAGCAGATGGTACTTTATGAAACAAGAAGCTGCCTCTGTGTTTTGTGACTACCTTCCAACCCTCGTTCCCTCCTGCCTGTATAACAGTAAATATTAACTGAAGGTTATAGTCTAGGGGACTATAAAATTGTTGACATCAGCCTTTAGCAGTATCCAGCATGTTGTAATGGTCTCTCTCGGTTCTCTTAGCTGCTGGTTGCACACAAGATTACGTAGCTCTCGATGAAACTTGAACTCAAATACCTTTGTCATATAAACACATATATAGTTTAAGGAATGAGGTTGTTGGGGAATTAGTTAATTGCAGGAGCACCTATGTGTTTCCAGAACTCTTAGTTTTCACATTTGTGCTCTGTTTGAAGTTTTGTCTTTGCAATAAACCCAGTTGTTTGTCTCCCTGAACATGCAGAAGGATGGCCTGCCATAAAGGAATGCTACAGTTGATAGGCAGCATCACTCACATAACCTATATATCCCATTACATAACTGAGTGCCCCACAGTCCATTATCAGAATTGCTGATAACCAGATAGGACGACATTTGGCAAAGTCTCTGAGACAAGATGGAAAGTTCCTCCTGCAGGAAACGACAGAGCAAAAACAGGGCACCCTGAAAGTGTTTTGACTGTAAACCCTGGCTGCGAGGGGGGCAGCCACACATCTTTGTGATTAGGTAAACCTCAGAAGCCTTTCATGTAAGCAATCTGTAAAACCTCAGCTGGTACATCCTGTGAGGCATTCAGCTCAATCAAAGGCTATGCCCTGCTCAGCCTCTTATTAAACACACTTGATCAAGATTTACTGCCAGCAGCCTTGCAGGAAAGATAACAAAGATGCCATACAGTGTCAGCTAGACAAGTTCTTAACTGTCGCAGAGCGATGAATTGCTTTTGGTTTACACAAGAGAGTTCTTGGGAGTGTTTGGCGAATTTGGAAAATTTTCCCAGCTAAAGTGAACATGTTGCTCTGAAATATTTTCCAACATCTGCCGCCCATCAGGATGTCTGCTTTCTGAGCCACTGCTGCATTCCTGAGCCGCTCCCTCTACCTGGGTCTGAAAAGAAACCCTTTACTGTCGTTGCCCCTGAGCTGTACTGTGTGTGCGCCAGTTCAAACCCCACCGGTGGTACAAACATCAAACCTGGGGAGAAATAAAAACACCTCTGTGCGATTTGTTGTTGTATTCTTTAATCATTAAGTTTATATTATGCAGTTTTCATGGATATTGGAGGCCATAAAATGATAAAGAACACAGCTCCAGTGTGAGGTTATGTCTAGTGCTGTGGTAGTAGATAAGCACTAGCAATCCCATTTTCTCCCCATCTTTTCTCCTTGTTTTGCCCTCATGATAGTTTTTGCTAATGCCTGCTGATCTGAAACCTGAAAGGAATGGGTGACATTTCCTGCCAGCTTTGACAAACAGTAATTTAAAGAAAATTTCTATAATCAATGTATATTGTAAAGAGATGTTTTCCTCCTTCAATAAATAGATATGTACAAGTAACAGGTTACTCCCTGTAACTTCAGTTTGGTCAAGGGGCAACAAGCCCAAATGTGGATGAGAAAAGTTAAACCAAAATATACTTAAGATTTTTCTACATCTCTCATGAAAATACTTTACAGCAGGAGGAAGTAAACTGATATGCAATGGTCACGTGGATGGGTATAGACTAGCAGCACGTGGGTACAAAATCGGGGTACCAATAGATGAATGAGTGAATTGACCCAAAGCCAAAAGGGAGACTTGAGCCTTGTCTGCTGTTTACAACTGTTTAGCAGACCCCTGCAGTTTAAGAGCTTCTAAAGACCAATGAAGCTAACTCATGTCTAAAGGCAGCTACTAATGAATTGGGTCAATTTGGTAGCACTACGCTGCTATGTGTGAGAAGAAAAAAAACATGGAATGCATTCATTAGATACAGGCTATTGTACACAATTATAGTCTTTGTCCATGTTGCATGGTGTCTAATCCCAGCACATTGAGAGCAGCACTTAAGATTCTTGGCATACTACTGCACTCATTGCTACCCATGGACTTAATCTCCCTCTGAACCCTTCTCAGAATCAGTCAAGTGAATGGCTTGGGCAGATCAAGTGAAAGCAAGCTAGCTCTCTGCAGAATGGCATTCCAAAGCACAGAAAGTCAGTGGAGGGAGACTCTGAGGTTTGGCTATATAAAGACACAGTGACCCTGCTCATTGTCTGCCTGAGAATCCTTACAGAATGACATAACTTGAGAAGTTCCTCTTTGGATATCCTCCCCCACTTCTGCACCCGCGAGCATTGTGGTTTTGTTTTTTGAAGGGGTGGCGTGGAAGGTTTGTACCATCCTACAGCAAACTTTCGACAAACCAAAGGAGGCATGTGTAATATTTCATAAATAAATCAGTTTTATTGTTGCATATAAAATTAAATCATTTTACAAATTTATTCCAGTATTACACCTAATATCCAAATAAAGTAGCTACATTTATTAGATAAATAATATTAATAACAATAATAAAAACATTCATCCTTTGACATGTTTCGCTTTGTCTTTTTTCATGAAGGGACATCCATAGCTGCCACAAAACATGAACAATAATGCCCACGTCAGGAAGGAATGAAACTACACGCCTGTTAGACAAGTCGCCAAGTTACATTTCGTTGTCTTGTTCTTTAAGATATACCATGGTATGCTAATTGAAATTGCGCGTGTGCATATCAACATATACACACACAAGTCTACAGACTGGGTCATGTTGGAGAAAGGATCAAAATATACACAGTGAATTGATATCAGCAACTAGTGTAAATGTACAATTAGTAATTACAACCTGCTCCATGACGAAGCTACTTTCAAAGCTCCAATAATATGAAGCGATTCATGTTAAGAATGCTGATGTAGTCACAGCAAACAGTGCACTTCATTAAGTCCTCATGATGTAAGTCCACAATTCCTTGGGAATCTAGTTACAACAAGAAGATGGTGGCTGATGGTCTGCCTTCACCCCTGCAGTCATCTAGACTGCCATTGGCTGCCAATGATGCAGCTGATCTATTTCTCACTGAAGGGTTTGGATCCTCTTCACCAATCAGTCTCTGAATTTGTGGATGTCATTGAAGAGGCGGTAGAAAGGGTAGGAGGCTTCGTTAGCATGTGGACAGTTGTAAGTGCACTTGCAGGACTCGATCATCATGACGTTCTTGTGGAAGGTCTCGCCGTCCTCACAGCGGAACTTGACGCGGATGGTTCTGGTGTCGTGAGGACTGCAGCAGCGACCATCCACGCAGGCCCCGCAGTATCTGGGCCGGTACTTCTTCAAGCTGGAGCAACCAGCATAGTTGAACTTCACTGGCTGGCTGGACTTCTTGGTTCTGCTGCACTTCTTTCCTTTCTGCAGAGGGAAGAGAACAAAATAGATGGAGATCAGTTGTGTGTGCAGAACCAGCAGTAAGATCTTTTCTGTTTCATGCACAATTTCTATATCATTCAGCTGTAGTTAGCTCAAGCTTACCTTCAGACTGGAGTAAGGTGACTGAGTGCATGGGCGCACTTCACAGATCCGTGACTCTTTGACCAGCTTGCACTCGCTGTTGTTGTTGGTGACTCTGGTGGAGATGCCGGTTCCACAGCTCTTGGAGCAATGCGACCAAGGTGTGGTTTGGACAATGCACTTTTGACTGTCAAACCTGTGGACTTCAGGCTCTGCTCTGAATGCTGAGAACAAAAGAAGTAAACCAAATTAGCAAATCATTATATGCTTCAAATGTTAAGCTAGAACCAACAACTGTTCAGAAAAGATAGACTGAAATATTTCTTACCAGGTAGGGACTTGAGTCCTCCTTTGAAAATTTCAATGAGCTCATTCTTCTTGGTGAGGTCTCTCTCCAGCTCTTCACTCAGCATGTCTTTGCCAAAGATCTTTTCTAAGATGTCTGTCTCCTTGCCATCATCGCACACCCACTCTTCACAGCACTGGCCAGCAACTTTCACCAGCCTGGGATTGGCACAGCCCAGGTTGGGCAGGGAGAGCTCTTGTGGACAAAGCGGGACGCATCCCACTGCTCCATCAATGCATGTGCATTGATGTTTACAGTTGGGCTGGAAGCTCTCTCCATTCTGGTAGATCCTGCTGTTGTACTCACAGGGTCTGCCCTCTGATTTGGCTGTAAGGGGGAAAAAACAGAAATAAAGGAATGTTATTCTTTCCTGCTCTTCTCAAAGATGTCTGCTAAAGCCATCACATGGCTGCCAGATAAGGATCAGTTCAACTGAGAAATTATTCAGGCTGCCTGAGGACTCTCCCTCCACAGTGGGCTTTGAGGTTTAGACTACTTGCATTCCATAGTGTTGAAATCACCAAGCTCCTACTCCTCTCTTTTACAGAGAGGGAAAAACAGACTGCAGGCTAATTCAAAGAGCAAGTGTAGTCTGAATACATACCACGACAGATGCCTCGAGTTGTAGCAGCAGCAAAACTGGCCCCAAAGTTACACTCCAGCCCTTTGGTGTGATCACAGGGCTCGGTCAGACTGCAGTCCTCATTCAGCTGCCTGGCGCAGACCTTGCAGCACCCGCAGCCGTCCAGGACCACACTCACGCCGGGCGCGCACTTGGGCATCTCCGAGGGACAGTCACACATGGAGGGGCAAGAGGAGGATGAGGAGAGGACCTGCGCGGTTGACAGAAAAAAATAAAATAAATCTTGATTTAGACTTTAAATCTTGACCTCAAATCCAAAGGAAAGAACAAGTTGTTCTTTTCTCAAACATAATAACTGAACAGTATCTGTTAAAATGAAAATAACGAATAAAAACTCACCACGTGAAGGCTTACGAGGAAGAAAAAAGTAGAGATGGTAGACATCAGCATCTTGGACAAATTTCCTTTGCGCGTAAAGAAGAATCCTTGTGAAAAGTCTGCGCCCGGTAGTATTCCCTGTGTCGGTCGTTTGTCTCTCTTGTTTGCTGGGAGTCTTTGTAGCGTTAGAGGCTCTTTTAGAGCAGATGAGGCTCTCAGTAAAGCAGTTGCTGTCTGCTGAAGTCTGGCCACCTCCGCGCTTATATCGGTTCATGGGAAGCTGACGTCGTCCCCGCTGAAAGTCGGCCAAACTATGCCAGGAATGTTTCTCGGCGCATTTTCCATCCAAGACCTAAGCTCCACCCTGTCTATACCTTTCTCTTTTTTTCTTGTTCAGATAGATTCCCCCTCCTCTTGAATCCCATCTGAATACTATTTTCCATATTTTCTCAACTTGTTTATCTTCTCTTTCATTTTCTTCCTCTTTTTGCTTTTGACGTCTATCAACTCGGCACTTTTCTTCTCAAACAGATGACCTAAGGTACTTCCGAGCATGTGTGATTACCCTGTGAAACTTTGATATTTTTATTTAGTTCTCTAAATTAAGAAAAAAAAAACACGACGTTATGAAACAATATACACAAGTGCCACTCAAATCTAAACCAATCTGCAGCTGGGTGAAAAAAAGTGTTAGTTTCACTTTAATTTGGCCACTATTGGTGATTAATCCCGTGGTATGGCTTATGCAGATCGAATCCGTTCATCTTTATCAGATGTTGCAAACCATGTCTAAAGGAAAAAGGGTGTTTTTCTCTGTGTTAGTGTTAAAGGTGTAGGCAGAAATACGTTTAACAGCGTCTATTTCTGGCTCTCCGGTGCTTTTATTCAGAGAAGTCTAAGCGTTTCCAGATGCGCACCAAGAGCTCAGACGTAACAATATTGCCATATTTGGTATGGCAGTAGCCTACATTATTAACATATTTCTCCCTCTTTGGCCGGCATTCCTGACAGCTTAAATGCTGGTAAAATATGTTCCCCACGCAGGGGGATTCTTTTTTTTTTTTTTTTTTTTGCCCTCATTCCTTGGTTCTCCTGACTTTTCACACAAACTGTCCACTTTTTGCTGGGTGGGGAAGAAATCTGGTCCTTTTTGTGTGTCCATATCTTTCCACATGATGTTGGTGGTGAGGAGTACAGAAAAATACTGCCTACCTTTTACCTCGGGGGCTTCAGTAAGACCCTGCTACATGAAACGATTCCGATTTATTGATAGTTTTCAACCAGATGGGGAAGTTGTGCGTAAAGACGCAACAAGATGATGCTTTAAACAGCTGCTAGACTCCCAAAACGTTTATAAGAATATGAACTCTTACCATTTCTATCTTGATATAGTCTTTTATATTTGTTTTAAATTACTTCAAATGCCGCTCCGACCAAGACGGCTGATGAGCCTCACTGGTGAGTTTGGATTTGTTTTTTTTGTTAGATTTTTTTTTTTTACTCTGTTCAATATTAGGCATATATTAGTAGCGTTTCCTTTACATGTGTCTGATCTTTTTTCAAAAAGAATTTATCAAAAGGAAATATTATTCAATACTATCTTGACTTATTAAAATAAAGAATTGAAACTTTCCCCCTCTGCGCAGAATGTATTCGGCTGGATTTTCGTTTCCTTTCACTTTTCATACTTCCAGTTGAGGACACTAGATGGTGATGTGACGGGATGAGTTTGGAGGATGATGTGTTTTTTATTTTGGGACTCGCAGGGCATATCTTCGTGGTTGCACTGTAAACCCTCTGCTGATGTATGTTTGCACTCAATGAACAGCCTTATGAGTGAGCGAGTGTGTGTGTGTGTGTGTGTGTGTGTGTGTGTGTGTGTGCGCGTGCGTGTGTGTGTGTGTACGCAGTCCGTTAGGGCAGGGGGTGTGTCTTTTGGAGCACATGTGTGCTGTCCTGCAATGCAACGCAGTTGTTATGCAAAGTATTTCACAGCACTTTGCAAAAGTAGATACTCCTGATATATATATATATATATATATATATATATATATATATATATATATATATATAAATCTCAAACAGGGTGTCTTTCTGAATCAACTTATGTTGAGATTGTTTGGTCTTTCCTACAACTTTGACCTGCTTCTTAATGTGACAAAATAGGAAAACATTTTAAGAGGCGTGAATGAGTTTATGTGTTTGTGCTTCTGGCCCTTTGTTAATGTGACAGGAAACAGCGTTTTCATTGTACGTCAAAGGAAAAATAACATTCAGGAAACATCCCAGAAGGCCAACGTGTGTGTCTTTGTCCCACTTGCAAAATAGTTTCCATTCAGGCTTTTTGAGAACCTTCATAACTTATACATTACACCATAGAGACCATCTTTAAATATTTCTAAATGTTCTTCAATGTGCCTATCTCTGCAGTTTCTCTGTCTCCAAAAGAGACATTTAAGAAAATTCACTCTTCATCCCAATCCAAGACATTGCATGACTCCTTATATCTCAGTGTAATGGAAACCTTTTGTCACATCCCATAGTTCAGAAGACAGCAGTTCTCATAATCAATGCTGAGGAAGTCTGTGGCCAGCAGCCCGCCGGTCTCTACGTTCAGAGAAACAGAACAGGACGGTGTCACATGTTTGGACAATAGATTCCACTGTGGCGTTTTCAGGATTAAATATCATAAGCAGAATACTTTGTGTATGAGCAACACTTCCTTTCAGTGTCAGGACATGGAACAGCCGGAAGTCCAAAAAATTATGGTCGGCTCTCTTAAGAATGGCTGCCAGAGTGAATCCAACAATCAAAGCAGAGTCAAGCGCTGAAGAAACGCAGATCTTTAAACACTGACAGAAGGCAGAAGTTAATGTGTACAGAGCATTTTTACCGAATCTGTTTATGATACAGCTTCACAGGAAAGGATTAAGATGCAATCCAAGACGATCCCTGTTGATATCTTGTTTTTACAGGGGTCACAAAAACTGATTACTTCAACAATAAATACCAGTAACAAATGAAAGACTATTTACAAAAACATATTACACAATACATGTATTACCTTGTCATATGGCTGTGTGGCACTGACATAATGAGTTTTATTACAAAAGCATTACATACCCTGAGTGACTGCCAAAATAATCAGTGAAAAATAGGCATAAAAATCTCTGAGAAGTGATGACTAAGTTGAAAAGAATGGGTATTTCCCCAGAAAGTGGGGTAAAGAGTGCGATGCCTGCAGGTCAGATCAGATGCATATCCTGTCAGAGCAATCTGGGTTTCTTTTTATCATTTTACAGCTGATTGTACAGGCAGTAATCAAATATAAACTCCCAGAGATAGCTGCTCATGCACAGCTTTAATCATGCCTGCGGGTCAGGTCAGTTTTCTCTGCTTCTTAATTATGGCAACATTTTTGTCTTATAGCTCTAATATCAGTCACATGACTGGAAAACCAGGAATCATTAAGGCTTCCTGGTTCCTGGTGCAACCCTGCCTACCTCAGGAACACTCTTTGTGGGATGACAAAAGATGCCTGGTCCCTAACAAAAGGCAGGTGTGGGAATAAGTGAAGTAGAAAGTTTTGTGCTTCTCAAAGAAATAGAATTAGATTTTTAAAAAGCTGACAGAAAATATGAATTACAAAACAGCTTAATAAAACATTGACTCATAACTCCATCTAGTGTATATTATTTATGTTTTCTTCTTTTATCATGTTGGTGGAGTTTAAAGCAGCAAAAATTCACTTTTCCCAGCTTTTCTTACTATATGCTTTGCCAAATTGTTGACATTTTAAAAATTAAATTCTTATGCATTCCTAATGTGACAGGTCCAAATTTTCTGCTTACATGTATAAAAGAAAATGTAATCATGTTTGGGTGTGTTTAAGTTACTGTTCCCTCCTGACATATGGTACTGCTAAAATGTTCCCTGTCACAAAATAAGCAAATTTAAAATGTTGCTTCACCCAAACCACCATCACTACTGTAATTCTTTTAAAAAAATGTGCCAGATGAGGTTTGCAGCATTGAAAAATCCTGTTCAGTCTTTAGTGACAGGTTTGCTTCAGTGTGGAAAGCACATATTGCCCCACTGTGAGGAATGTGTGCTGTCAGCTGTGATGCTAAATACTAAAATTCAGCATCATAGTGATGCTTTCCATTTGTCAAGAACTCGAGCAGATCGGCCCCTAACATTAACAAATCCACACCTTGTAAGTGAGCCACCACCTTGCAAAATAATTCATATCCCTTCAACTTTTTTGCATTTTCTCAGCTGAAAAAACAACAAAAAAATTAAAATGTTTACAATTGTTGTGTCAATCAAAGAGGAAAACTCAAATTTTTGTTCTTTGCATTTTATCTTAAGGTACTGATAAATCAGAACCTCTAATTCACCTGATTTTATTCTTGACAGCTTTTGGTGGCAGAACAACTTTAATAGTAACAAGACTTTAAACGTGTTTTCATAAAGTAGGACGGATGTTAATTGGATATTGATTTATTTCCCAGTTGCTCTGGCGCAATCATTGAAAATGATTGATTTGTGTTGTGTTACTTGTATGTCAAAACTGGATTGGAGTTTGATGAAAATTTAGACAGAATAACGTTTTTCACACAATAACATCTTAAAGCTCGTCTGTCTTCTGGAAAGTAATAAACGATGCAAAGGAAGGGATTTAAAATGAACACACCCTCCATCAGCCCGCCATCCTCTGTTATGGAGGAATAAAAGTAAGAAAACTCACTTCTGTTCAAAGGGGGGAAAAAAACTTAAGCATTATCCATTTAGAACCAAGAATGATGGAAAAGAAGTGGGGGCTGAGCAGGGGGCAGGTGCTGGTATTGGGAACAGGGTGGGCAGTGTTTGGCGATCCTGGCTGGAGTGGAAAATGGAATGTGGGGCTCCTCAGAATGTGCTGGAATGTTTAGCGCAGTTGAGGATAATTGAGTGAATCTGGAACAAGAAAAGACAAACCGAGATCTTGCGGTGGAAAAAAAGTGCTTCTGGGACGTCTGAACAAAACATTCCATCCATTCAGACGGCTTCGCCAGGCCCAGAACCTTCCTTAGATGGCACTGTAGGGAATAGCCGCCCCCACCCGCCTGCCATTCCTCCCATACTTGCCCTACACTTCACACAAGCAGAAAGCCCCTTTTGATATTCTTTGCCCTTGAAGTTTGTGTGTGTTTTTTGCTTGAAGTCTGCCAAGAGCAAAGCTTTTAAACATTGGGTTGAAGAATGGCGCTGTGCTCTTATCTTCTTGCTTTTGAAAAGCATTTTATTGAACATGGCTGGAATAATGAAAATCAGTGCTGCAGAAATCAAGTAAGGATACTTTTGTTTTTCTAGCACTTGCACTTCTTGTTTTATGTTGATATGCATGTGGATGTTGTCATTCATTTTTTAAAGATAAATGTAACTTTTATATTAACAACTTCATTAAGGTGAACCTCATGGTTCACCTTAATGAGGTTCATTAAGGTTATTGTAGTTGTTATACTTTATGTAGGTATTGTTCAGGAGATGAAATAGCTTGATCCATCTTCCCATCAACTCTGACCAAGTTCAGCCAAACTACTGAACAAAAGAATCTCCACAGCATGATGCTGCCACCACCTGATTTCAAACTGAGAATGATGTCTTAAAGGGTGGTGTCCAGTGTTTCTAGGCCTAAATGTGTCATTTTGGCTCTAGCTGCTGTAGACAAGACCTCTTATTAAAATGGGACTTATTGTGGCTTGTTTCCAACAATTCCTTTGATGCCAAATAGTCGTCCTAATAAGAGATCTGACCACCTGAGCGGAGCATTTCAGCAGCTCCTGCAGTGACCATTGGCCTCTAGGTGGCTTCTCCAAATAATGTCCTCCTTGCTAGTCCATTTATCTGGTCGGTTTTCAGTTGTGTCATACTTTTTACATTTTTGTATGATGGATGGACATTGCTCTGTGAGATAATAAAAGCTTGGGAAATTGTTTTATGACCTAATGCTTCTTGACAACTTTACCCCAGACCTGTTTGAGATTTTTCTTGGTCTTGATGTCACTGTGTGTTCTCTGATTTTCCCCAACACCTCTAAGGCCCTCATTGAAAAGTTCTACTTTTTTCCACATTATTAAGACTATCAGAGTAAAGCACAATAAATACACATGAATCCACATTTTTCACATTTTTATAGATTTTTTATTGATTGCTTCTACTTTACAAATATGTGCAACATTGCACAGTAATTTACACTGAAGTGATAGTAAGATGACAAAATAAAACAAAAAGCTTGTTTCTGATAAGGAACAAATAAACCTCGTGGCTGATATGTTTGTTTCTTATCAGAAACAAACTTTAGGCATCTCTCAGAAGATAACTAAACAATGTAAAAAGAAAATAAGGATTTAAAAAATGTAATTAAAAACAAGGGGAGAGTTTGATTTTTTTGGGGATCTTTTTTTAATCCTTCTGGATAATCAACAGAAAAATCCTTAATTGTGTTGCAGCAATTAAAGGACCAGGACCAGAATTTTGTATGTTTCTTTTTAGTATTTTGACCACAAGTCCAAAAATATTTAAGGCTTGAGGCCTCTGTGTCATCACCCTAATCTTTAACTCTCTCCAGAGAATCTGAGGTGGATTCAAATCAGGACTTTGGCTGTGGCAATCTAAACAATCCTGAAACGTCAGTCAGAAGAAACAAGTTGATGTATTTAAAAGATTACAAATCCTGGTATAAAGATATTTGGGCTAAGTTACAGCTCTGCTTCTTTGTTCATTTCCAAGAGTTACTGTTTGACTAACTGGTAAAGCTTGGTTAACGTTGCATATTTTCTTTTTTGCAAATAATTAAAACAAAAGTAATTATTAATTTCACAAACTACTTCATTTTTGTAAATATGTTAACAGTAAGACACTGGTTGTGGGTAATACCACACACTGACACAGGGACAATTTGAAAAGAAAAAAAAAAAAAAAAAAAAAAAGGCTTTTTACTCCAGCAGTTCTTTGATTTGAAGGCTCTGCTGTGCTGAGACAGTGTGAAACTGATTAATCCATCAGCTTTGTGTGTTTCTGTCACTTGTTGGCCTGATCGCCTCTGAGGGCTGACAGCCTCGTAGCGCTACACGTGATGATCGGCGCGCGTCACCGAAAGCTGTCGCTCGCCCAGAGACTGGAGCTCGGCTGACTGACACTGTGTGTTGCAGGCTGTTGTAAATAAAGAATAAAAACCCAACAAACTGACAGAAAATAAGCAAGACAGGCAGCATTGCGTCAACAGGGTGGCATTTTTTTTTCTTATTCATTCGCTGAATTGTCTCTTAGGGTGGGTTTTTTTCCCAATCCTTTCCCCCCCAGATTTGTGCGTGCCAAGAAAGAGAGAGAAAAAGAGGAAAGCGAAAACATGGCTGGTTTGATGGCAGGTTTTGGTCACTACACCCATGCGGTTGTCCGGGGAATCCCCGCGTCCCTGGCCAAAGAGGCGCTTAGGACCAGCCAGGCGGAGGTGGACCTGACAAGGGCGCGGACGGAACACGAGGCGTACGTCGAGGTGTTGCGGACGAGGCTCGGGCTGGGGGTGGTGGAGCTGCCCGCGGACGAGTCGCTCCCGGACTGCGTGTTCGTGGAGGACGCGGCAGTGGTGTGCGGCGAGACGGCGCTCATCACCAGACCCGGGGCGGAGAGCAGGAGGAGAGAGGTAAGGGATGTGTCAGTCTGATTCAACATGCCCAAAATAATACAATTGAAAAAAAAAAGTTTGATGTGGGCTTGGATGGGTTTGCTTAATCCCTCCTCTCCTTGTTGTCAGTTGAGATGCAATTAATATGTTTCAGGGATGCACAGGAAGCTGAATGATGCACTGACAAAACATCCAGGTGACCAACATTAGAGCAGATTACTCAACACATAAAGCGCCCATGTGTGATGGTGATGACATAGTTAAATATGAACTAAACCCTTTATCTCTATACAATGTGCAAATCTGTGCACAACATCCTCAGTTATAGATATAAAACAACAATAAATAACTAGTATGTGCAGTCTGTTAATATGAGGGTGTATTGATAACTTTGCAAGACAACATCCATATCAAACAGTCATATTAAATTTTGTATTGGGTGTTAATGTATTTTTTTCCTGTATATTTTATTTCTAATTGATTGCAAGTTCACAGTGTTTACTTTCTTTTATTGTAGATACTTTGCATTTCAAGGCATCCAGTGCAGTGTTGCCTCATAACGTACAAAATTTGACCTAAGTTGGAACACACAGCTTTGAGCGAAACACGGCGTCTCCGCAGATATGTCAAAAAAAAAAAAATGAAATGACTGGAAAACAAAGGAAACAAATAAATACATTGTGTGACTGCACATGGTTGCCTAGTGAGGGGAAGCTGCAGTGTGGGGTATTCATGTGTGAGTGTTTGGCAATGAGGGGAATGGTAGGACAGATTCTGTGAAAGCTCCCTGTCATTCCACATCAGAGACACTTTACTTGGCTCACTGGTGATAATGGTCCTCCAGCCTCACTGACGGCACAGATATTGATCGGAAAGCTCAGTGCAGCCACCCTCAGCCCCGCCGCGTTTCACATATGACGCACATGATGCCAGTGGTTTGCATTGCATATGAATGCACACCGTCAACACTCATAATAATACGTGCATGCTTTTTGTGCACTGGCTTGGTTACTTACCCTTATTGCAGTAGGCAGGAAGCATAGCAAGCCAGGGGCATATGTAATGACAGAACACATGCTTGTGCAAATCACAAGTGCAATTTAGCAAAATTAATATTTTACACTTATTTCTGCACACATGGTCTTTTAAATATCACTGGGAGATAAAACAAAGTTAGCTGCTTAATGTGCTGGTATGGTTGCAAATGAATTTTGGCGTTAAAGTGAACATGAAGGCTTTTAGCCTGGGATTGAGATTATGCATTTCGGTGACCAAATATAGGTTATGCTTTCATATAAAGTGTTTGGCGGCCATTTAAAGCACATGCATGCTTGCTTTGCAGCGATGCATCCAAGCTCTGTCAGGATTACCCTTAACCATTTGTGATGGGTTTTAACATTTCAGCTGCTCACGACTTTAACTCCAACGTATTCCAAGACTTGTCTCCATTTTTTGCTGTGGCCAGTTCCCAGTTTAGATAAGCAGTGCAGTGTTCAGGACTGCCTGTACTTGTTCTTCACATGGAATTAGGACACAGCTGTGTCTGAACATGTGCAGACATTAATACCCCATTGGTTGGAGTCGGTTCGTTACAAGGTTTCATGAAAAACAGACTTTTTTTTTTTTATTAATCATTGTCAACAGCTTGGCTTTGTGTTCTTCAAACAAAATTATGAACTTTGCCCAGATCCTGCAAAGAGATAAATTATCTCCTTGCTTTGATCTTAGAGAGCAGACGTTATTTGTGGGATTATTGACATAGGAATCAAGGTGTTTGTCTAAGTAAAAAAAAAGCATTGAGTTGGTGGTTTATAATGGACTTTTCAACCCCCAAAATCAGCTTAATGTATTTTCATCTAACTATATCCCAAAGTCACTTCAAAGGAACTTAATGACTTACTTGATGTATTAAGATATTTCCTCCCTCTGTTCTTGGAATTGCAAGACCATCAATTCCTTAATAGAGCTGATGAATTATAGATTTTTTATGATGTGCCATTAAATAAAGGTGTAGAGCCACAGCCTGTTCTCAGGCGTTGGAGCAACGATCATCTTGAATGCATGTTGAAAATAAAATCTGCCATGACTTGCTTTTTCTGTACCTTTTAGGGTAGAGATTATTGTCTTGATTTGAATAATGTTTGGTTATTGTGACAAAAAATGTGTCTGGAAAATAATGAAAGATTTTGGGTGTGTATCCAACAAGGTCATATTCACCTAATGAAACAGTTTGAAGCTGAGTTTGACGTGCCTGTGATTTATGTCAGGGTTAAGGCAGGATAAGAGACAGAAGTTAACCTGAGGCTGGTACAGCCCTGAGTATCCCACTGAGGGAAACTCAAGGCCTTTGTAAAAAAGATCAATGATGAGCTGTAAAACTGAGCTTCTTTCAAAGCCAACATGTAAACCACTAGAGCAGGCATGTTCAGCAATGATATGTGCTCATATTATCAGCGCCTGCATGAGGAAACTACCAACTGATTACGCAAGAGTGCAAGATCCACTCTGCACTTTCCATCTAGTCTTTTGTTTGGGTCTTTAACTACTTTTTCTTCAGAGGTTTAACAGTATTAGGTTATTTTTAATATGCAAGAAGATGCCCCAGTCCTTCCTGTACGGTGTACAGTGGTTGATTTGTCAATATCCGAAGGGGGTTGCTTATGTCCCAAGATGTTCACATTCATAAAATAGGCCTTGTCACCATAATGAATTTTGCTAGAATTGTCCCAGAAATGATTACAATAAAGGATGATACTGTTGTTTTGAGACATTTTTCAAACGATATAATGTTAATGGCTTTTTAACGCAGGAACACATTAACAAAGATCTGTAAACTTTAAATTCCAGTCAATATTTAACTCTGGAACTGGAAGATTTTTTTTTAAATGTCCAAAATAAATAAACAAAGCAACAGAAACATCAAATACGATGAATTATAAACACAATTGTCTGAAACAAAGAGGTAGTTGAGACCAGCGCACTAGACTGAAGACTTTTGTCCTGCAGCTCTTGCTGGAAAAAGAGAAAAATGATAAATCATGCAAATGGAAATTATTGAGGTCATTTTAATTTATCAGGTGATTCATTTATTTCTTGATTACTGCGACAGACTTATTCACAAAATGCTAATAGCCCAGCTGCTTTAGGTGAATCAGATAGAAATATAGGGTGTGTAGTCAGAATGATTACTTAAAACAATGTAAGTAAATGTAAAGCTTTGCTTGAACCAACAGCTGTATTTGTTTTGGACTATAATATGTCACACTATGTTAACTCTATTTCATAAAATATCAGCAGTAACATCTGTTGTGCTACAGAAGAAACAAGACTTCATGTTTGGATTTTTTATTTGTTTTTGCTGCAACTGCATCATGACAGACAGACCCAACAGAGATACGAGTCCAACAGCAAAAGTACTGAAAGTTTAGGATGTTAGTCAGCTTGATAAATGCAAGAGAGAGAGATGGCTGAGGAACAGTAGACAGCAGTGGACACTTAGGGTTTAAAAAGTGGACAATAATCAGATGTCTGTCAGTGTCAGTGGCTTTAACAGAACATTTCTGATACTGATTGATGTTGGTTGTTGGTCTTTGGTTATGAGAGTGCTCAATAAAGCAGTCAGTATTTTTGTCACCCTGACGACCTCGGCGTACGATCACAACCAGATCATTTATTCATTTCTTTTTAGACGGCTGATAACCACACGATGTGAACCCGGCATTAGCTGCAGCCTCCAAGCCATTTATTTCTGACCCTAACACTCAAATATAAATGACTTTTCTACTGACAAAAAAAGTAATATAACATTCCAAAAATCATAAATTTATTTTTCCAATTTACATAAAAGAAGGAAATGTGTGCTCTGCAGATATCGCATTGGCGGATGACTGCTTTGATAAATTCTTTATTTTCCATTAGTCTGAATAAAATCCTATTCAGGTGATAAACATTTCTTTCTGTAATGTTTTTTTATAATGTCCTCATTTAATGCCATAATGCTATACATGTAAACATCGTCACTGTCCCTGACTTCTGATCACACAGTTGCTGTGTAACAAAGTTAAGAGAGTTGGAAATAGTAACTGTGGGGGGGGGGAGGGGGGAATCCTCAATGCTTCATTTTAGGTAGTTGCTCTCACTGCTCTTTGCTCATTAGGTTACTTCTGTTTATGCATTTGCATTTTAACTGTTTTTATCCACTGTGAATTTTAAATGAGGAAGAAAATTCAGGCTGCAGGGTTAAAGGAAACTCATATTCATGAAGTACCAAATCTGTGTTGAGGGCAATAATACGAACAGAAGATGTAAAATGTAGGGAAAGAATGTAAGAGTGTAATAGGATTTACAAATAGAGGTTCCCTCACGTGATAGAGACTGAAGATGTTGTTTGGTTTAACCCACAGAAATGTATCTGAGTAAAAAAGCCTTTTGAGCAATCCAAAAACAGGTTTCTGTGTTAAAAGCTGCAGTCATGCAGGATCATCAACCCGTCCAGCCAGGTCTCCATTTTGATTTGCTCTGCCATCGATTGCTAGTAAAGTTCAATGAGAAGCAGAGTGACATGTGCCCTTTTGGTTGAAAAGACACCAGATTTGTCTTTGCCTGGTCCGTCTGTGGGAATTTCCTTTCTGGATGCTGGAGTAGAAAAACAGAAGCAGGAGACAACCTTATCATCTGGAGGAATACAAAGTTAAACTGAACAAATATGAAAATATTATGTATTGCTTTTTAATTTTGTATTAAGAGTGCAGCTGTTTTCTCTTAGTTTGAGTGTAAACAGTTAGCAAAACATTATATTTTTCTCAAACTGTGAGTTTGAGCCTAATTAACAAGTTAGATTACTTTAACCTCATATTTTCATTATCCAGTGATTTGAGCTGAAAATCAGCTTAACGTTTAGTTTTCAGTGGAACAGAGAGGTGTTGGTCTCAGGCGAAAAAAAAACAAAAACAATAAAGAGTCCACCCACATGATTCCTTGGTTTCTTCTCTGTGACAGAGTGGGCACTTCAGAAATTTACCATCAATCTGCTTCTACTAAAATATTTCCTTGATCTTGGTGATTCAGTGACATAAGGTACGATGAAGATGAAATCTGAAAGTGGCTTTCAAAAGAGCAGCCTGACAGCAACTCCTGGAAATAAGATTTACTGCAGGAGTTTCAGAATCACATTGCCAAGATTTGATCTCATACCTTCAGTTTCAGCGTTGGATTTTTTTAGGACTAATATTATTTAAAAGGTTTTTAAATCAGTTAAAAATTTGAAAACATTAATTTGACTTTAATATTAACTCTTCAGGGATATATGTTCTATCAATTATGCAGCATTTTACAGAGCTATAGTGCTGAGATATATTCATACACATCAATCAGGATTTAGTTTTTTCTTTTTTCTATTTGCTAAATGCTAGAATAATGAAAAGGAGAACATTTAAGACAATTTCTATTACTCTAGCAAATAGAAAACATTTTGGTAATCCTAATTGACCTAAAGGGAAAATTTCATTCTGATTTCACATCAGACAGTGTGGAAAAAAAAATGCATGTGTCCTTTTATATGGTGTATGCAAACTTCTGGTTTCAGCTGTGTCTTTAAATAGCGATTATCAGCCGTAACATTAATATTAATAGCAAATATGGATCCAAATCTTTAGATCAGTGTATTCCTAATTATTTTTTGCTGATGGACTGTCAGGTTGACAATGCTGCCAAACTTAATCACCCAGAAGTACAGTATTTTTCTTTCATTTCCCCCCCCCCATTATATTTCATTTTATTGAAACAGTTAAAACAGTTCACTAACACGAGAGAGCTTGGAAAATGAGTGTAATTAAAAATGGCTAAATTCTGTGATAAAATAAGTATAGAAGGATTGGGTAAGTCCAGGTCTGCAGTCTGAACCTTCTGCTCCACAGCCACAATATTTAGGCCATGTTTCTGTAGACCTAATATTTAAGTTCAGTCCTCGTTATTTGTAATCCTGCGGGCCCCCTTTCCGGTCATGCCTCACGTTTCCACCCCCAAACCATCACCAGACACCAAAAGAGGCCTTGTTTTGACTAGACAACCTGCAGATCCTGATTCCTCACCTCCCTCCTGCCTCTTATATGACTTCCTTTCCGGAAACAACTTTGTTTCCTACAGGGAGACATGACATCCGAGTGTGATCTGAGGGGAGGAAGGTGACTCGACTGCATCCCACCTGCAGCAAGTGGGTCGAGGTGAACGTGCCTTCTCCAACCGTCTGACGCATTCCTCCCACAGTTAACCCACCCGTCCCCTTGCAGGTTTTTTGCCTCACTGCTCAAACAGACTAAAACACTAACTTCTCCATCCAAAAACACTTGAGGGGTCAGAAAAAAGTTTCAATTGACTACAAAGAAGGTAGCTCTGTTTTCAGCAAAAGAGAATACATATATTAGGTAATGGTATTGGTACAATACCACTCTACTAAAAAATGTAAATCAGATTAAAAACTGGAATTTAAGTTGGCAAAAGGTCTTTTAATTTAAATGAGGCTTTGAATAACTTGAAAAGTGCCAAGATATTCAAATATATTTACAAAGTGATGACTAAATAATTTAATGACTTCCATTGGCAACTGCTTTTACAGAGATTGGCACGTGTGTGTTGGGCACTCCTAGGAATAAATATAAAATATAACCAAACTATTAAATGGGTCTTAGAAGGGAGTTCACTCGATCAGAAGCGGAAATTAACTGGGATAACCGGCTACTTTTCCTTTCGTAAGTTGAATTACAGCGTCTCGCAGTAGGATTTCAATCCCTTAAATTTTTTTTAATGTTTTTGTGCATAGAGATTGAAATTTTCAGAAATTCCAATAAAGTCAGATACTTAACAGATTATTAATTTCTTATTAGTGCAGGGTAAAAACAAACAAACAACTTTACAGTTTCAAAAGAGTCACTTGATCTGCAGAGTTCATAGCAAAGACATCTGATTTTCTTTCCTGTTTGATGCGCCAGGTGTTTACTTTTCATATATGTGGAGTAGAAACAAAAACGTAGACCAGATGGGCCCCGGTGCCATCGCCTTGGCCTCTAGTCCATGTTAGTTTGGTCTACTGTAACCGCCGCCTCCCAGTACAGTGGAGAACTCTGTGAAACAGCTGCAGGACACTTGCGAACAGGAACTCCTCGCAGGATGACCCGGTCACACTCCGCCGTCACTGTGGGCGTGTGAATGTCTGGCTCAGTGTGTGAGTCGGAGTAGTGGAAGACACAGGAAGTGGGCCAGGCAAGGCGGTGCTGAGAGAAGTCTTGCTGAGCCCAGTGAGGGTTCTTCACTGGTTGAGACAAAAGCCCTTTTACTGCTTGACGCTTTAGGAGCAAAAAAAACATGACATTTAATCTTCTTTTCTTTGCTTTGTAAGCTTAGTCTACTGTACTGTTATCAGCTTTCTTAGAAGACACAGTGGGAGGGCATTTTCAGAAAATGCTGTTGCTTCAAGTGGAATGTATGGATAAAAGATAGGTACTTTTATGGCTTCATGTTCTGCTTCTATTTTTCTCAAAAAAGGTTCAATGATTGACTGAGAGGTTGTTAATCTTTTACCCTTGAAACTAGTTTGAACAGTCTCATGTAAATGCTGGAAAAAACACATTAAGCTTTGCTGTTTCATGAAGTCTGAAAGGAGACATAATGTCCTAATTCCTGCAGCTTTTATTCATTTAAAGTTTTGAATCCCATCTGTTGAACATTTGAATATTAAAAAAAGAAATTACATTCTTTAAACACATGGTCATAGATTTATTTGCATTCTAAATCTGAGATATCTCCCTGTCCATGGAGGATGCATTGATGTCATTTAACTGTAGCTTGTGCCAAACCATGCAAACAACTCAGCTGTAGCTGGAGATGCACTAATAAATTGGTTAAAATTTGTTGATTTTTGTGCTTGTGACCAGCCAGTCAGACACTGAAAACACCAACATTTTCACACATAAACACATAAAGACAAACACTATTACTAGGCATGAATGTTGTTACTGACTGAAGAAGACTCAAGTGATACACAAGTACAGAGATGTAACTCATTTTTTAAAGAGACTATTTTTATACGATACCAAGACTTGCGAGCAGTTCATTCGTGCTGCGAGACGGTGAGAGAGAGCGAGTCTTTCAGCTGATAATAGAAAGGATTGAACTGGAAAGGACATGCTGGATTTGGACAGGTTTGTAGTCTTTAGGAAATATTTAAGGTGAAGACCTAAATTCTCTAGGGGATGAAAACATGAAAGTAGACATTGCTGTTATTGGAATGCAAGCTGCACCACTTATCCTAATCACTAAGATTTTTATTTTCTGTGAAATTCTGAAATCCTGTTTTGCTGTTGCAGGTTGGTCAATGACCAGTCAAGGGGAAAATTACAGGAAAAGACATGTTTTAAATGCTATTCTTATACTTTTAAAGAGAAATTGAAAGCATCTAAAAGTACTATAGACAAGTCAGAACTTTACAAAGCTGGAGATATTCCAATTATGAATCTCTAATTGGAATATTTTTGTATCATTCTATCTTTGTCTAAAGTAAAAAAACAAACATATCTATCAAGACTGATTGAAATAAATCATTGCAGGTTTTATCTTCAATATTACAAAACCGCACACTTCCTTCCTCTCTCTCTTTTCCCTCCCTCTCTCTCTCTGAGATATAAACTGTCAACAATGACTTTATTGATTGCCAAAGATGGAGAGCCCGAGGGAATATTTTATACCTTGCAGGCTTCTGCCATTAGTCTTGTCTGTCATGCCAGCTGTCAGCTAGAGTTAAATGTCCAGTTAACTCTGTTGCCTCAGTTAGTCTGTTGGGTTTTTCTCTTGAGGAGCATTAATGGGATTTAACGGTCACCATAGTTGACAAAAAAAAAAAAATCTAAATTTAATCTTTTAATTAAATTTTAAGTTATTTGTTACCACAGTTAGTTATCACTGTAGTAGGACATGCAGTAGAAGGCATCCATAGGCCCTGTGGCTGTAACTGATTAAAGTTTTTATCCTGTCTTCGCAGGTGGCCATGTCTTGATAGGTTTTGCAACTGGGTGACAATTTTTCCATTGTTTGATCAGTGTTGTTTAAAATTCCCAAAGCTTGGCATGTTGTTTCATAATCTAGCCAGGCTTTAATCTCATCTACATCTTTATCCCAGACCGGTCGTGTGTGTTCCTTGGTCGTCATAATACTGTTTGCTTGCTGGTGTCCTTCAAAAAACCCTTTGAGGCCTTGAGAGCACAGCTGTATTTAAACTCGAAATACACTGTATACAGTTTCCAATACACTGGTACAACCCTGGGATAATGCTAACATCCATTCTGATGTAGGCTACGTCTTAAATTAAAGTAGTTTTTTTGTTTTCCACTGTAGCAGCAGGGGATGTAACAAATCAGCTTATTCAGTTGTAAACCAAAAGGACATGCATGTGTCTTTCTTTGAATTCCATTAATGTAAGACACCTTTACATAGAGAGAGTCTTGTGGACAAACTTGTTTTGGCAACAAGTATCAAATCGATGGGTCCTCAGTATCCCTGCTGCCATAGAAACACTGTTTTCACATCTGCTCTGAACATACAATATGTACCTTTAACAGGATGATTCTGTCAACAACAATAAGCAATGTTTCTGTTGCACACACTTTATGCTTAATTTCTGTCAAACATTCCCAGTCAGCTGTTTTCTTTTTTCCTTTCATACATCATTAATTTACATTTATTTTATCCACAAGACACCGGGGAACTCATTAATACAGCAGTCAGTCGATATTAATCTCAACTATGACTTCAGCATATAGCCATGTGAAAGTCGTTATCTGCAAACCTTACTTTGACTGAGAGCTGATTTTTATCTCGTGGAAACTTTGAGAGTTGATGTAAGAAATGATCGGTGGTGTGTGCAGCTTGGGACCTATTTGTGATGAACTTAGTATGATCTTCATGAAGAATGAAAGGTGTGACCTGTGGTGCTAAGCAAGTCTTTCCTTTTTTCCATCTACTTTGAGATTAATTTCTTTTTATTGTTGGCCACCTTGCTCAGGTTTATGTTTTTGTGCTTTTCAGGTAATTTCACTCTTAATATTTAAGAACTGGTATAACCACATTGTCGTGGATCCTGAGAGAGTTTACATTGTGTTCATCCAGTTGTTGGTCTGTGATACAACATAGAGCTGAAAATTCCTGACAGTGTGATTATCATTTGCCTTGTGAAGAGCCAATCATCAGCTTTCAACAAAAGTGATAAATCCGTGTTTATCATTGCGGCTTTCAATTACAGCCCACCAAAATTAAACTTTATAGACTACAATTTTGCCAAACTAATGAGAAAATCGTATGCATTTTATGATTTTTGAACAGAACATTCTGTTTTAGCTACTGTTATTCTCAACGCGAAAATTACATAAAGTAGCCTTACTGGTAAACTAGTTATGTAATTGGCAAAGAAGTCGTCCAGTGAAATAGAGGATTGAGGAGAAGTAGTCAGAGCAAATGTAAGGAATATCCTGTCCTGGCTAGAAAACAAAAATGGGTTATATCAGTTCCTTTTGAAACGGTTTGAAACTAAATTACGATGCAGATTCATTCAAAAAGGTAATTAATGTGTCAAGAGGAATTCACATGGCTTATCTCCATTAATGGAGGGTAGGATGAAACAGATTTCTAGTTTCACTGCAGGAAATCATAGAAATGCACTATACGCACGTTTTCATTCACACAAACATGACTAATATGTGTGCGTCTCTGAAGGTGAGACTGAGGTGTTTAGTTTCCACGTCAGGTTGAGTCAGAGGGAGATGTTATCTATCAAATGGATGCTAAAATGTTCTCTTAGTGTCAGGAGGCTGGAGGCCCCTGAGGAAAACGCGTCTCCTGCACCTCTTTCACCTACTTGTAAGTTGTGTATGTGTACAACATTGAGACATACATCTTTGTGGGGTTAGCCTTAACGAATGAAATCTGAAAATTAAAAAAAAAAAAAAAAAATCAAATTTTGATGCAGTAAAATTAATTACTGGGCATAATCACTAGCTAAATTTTCACTTTACATTTCAGAATTTTATTTAACTTGGATCAAGCTCACCTTTGATTCCAAACGCACCTATAAACGGTTCAGTTGTTGCAGATTCACCTGTTTGCAGATATTTCTGTGGAGCATAACTCTAAACTGTAAGCATTTGTATGACTGTGGATTTTTTTCATTCAGTACATCTATTCTATGATACATGGCATTCTATTACTAGCATTAGCAAAGTGGCTAATCCTGAAGTTGCAATCGTTTTCCTTTCCATTGATAATCTCAAGAGGAAAATAAGGAAGATAGTGGATGTTAGCTTCTGCATACCAAGATGGCTTCCACCGTGCATATTAATGCATTTTAACATGTATGTTTATACCCATAAAGCTGGTGGATGAAATTGATTCTGATTGTGATAATATATGCTGAGTCAACGTTACGCCACTTTTTCTTTGCACAGAGTGCAAAGAAAAAAAAAGAATAGCGATAACATTTTAAATTGTCCGTAGGATCATTCATCTGAAAATCATCCAGTTCAGCAAATTTCTTAGTGTATCTTGGCAAATATCTAAAATGTATGAAGAATATCCTCAGCAATACAATACGTTGAGGAACTTTACTGGTGTTTGTTACAACCATCTAACTACATTGTGTTTTAAGTGATCTTTTTATTTAGGCAAATTAAATTTGATATATGGTTTTTACCTTTTCAGTTTTTTCATGAAAAAGTTATTACTTGCATTCGTATATGTAGTTACATGTAGCAATTTTATATTAGTGTGATAGAGAGGCATAGGGAGGTGTCTGTAAAAAAGTGTGTGTGTGTGTGTGTGTGTGTGTGTGTGTGTGTGTGTGTGCGTGTGTGTGTGTGTGTGTGTGTGTGTGTGTGCGTGTGTGTTCCCTCCTCTGTCTGCCCTGTGCTGTCACAGTCTGGTGTTATATACACTCTAAGTCTGTTCTCACGCCAAGCTACACACTGGAAACACTCGGTCTTGCTTTGCTCTGCTCTCCTCAGTCATGCATACTCAAAAGACTTTGATAATAACTGAATATTTAAAGTTCCACAATAGTCTTCTTTTTAAGAATATTTGCAGGACTCCGAGATTAGTCTCTATAAAACATATTTGTCTTAAGTTCTCAGAAGTGATCCACAAGTTGTTTTTGGTTAGATGTTGTTTGATGATTCCAAGCCTCCAGCATCGAGCTTAAAATAACTTGTATTGTAGTTTTAGTGATCCTTATGAAAATTTGATTGGTCTACTCATTCTTCATTTTTCTAAGGATCACTCACTAAACCTTGCAGTCAGAAAAAGAAAACAATGCATGCATAGCAAGTATGCTGTGTTTGTACATTTATGTGTCAGTGGAAGGTTATTCATGTCTCAGGCTGTGAAAACTTACTTTTGGTCCACTGGATGGCTTCTTACGTAAGATCCTCTTTCCATTGTGTAACTGTGTTTATTTAGCTTTCCAGCAAGCGGTTTGGTGAAGAGGTGAATGTCGCAGACAGGCTACAGAGGATACACAGGCCTCAGAGGTGGAGCAGATGCTGCATTTTGTTTTCACTGTGTTTGGAAAGAAGGTATTAACCCCCCCCCAAATGCCAACGAACTGTTTAGACAGTTGGCAACGACAGATTGATTTATTTTTTCTTTCATGTAGATCATTAAGTGTCTTAATTTGACTGTTTTTACTTTAGATGTGGAAAAAGTTAAGAATTTTACTCTAGTGTCATGTTGGGGCCAAATAAACAACTTGCGCTTTGTTCAACCATGTGTTACCTCTGTTGATATCTTTTTAAGCTGCTGTATGTTTACAGAGACTCCCTCTGCATCCCATAAATACTTACAGCACTAACCTGTTACGGCAGTTTTATCATTTGAGAATAAACACTGTGATGATAGACACCTTAAATGTGACAGGAGACTCTGAGCTGCTTGCAGTGCTTTATACTTTTACCAGTAATCTGACGTGTAAAAGGCTTTAAGATAATAACAGTTTTAAAGCAGAAGCTTACTCTCACACTGACAGTTTTGCCACAATTCCCAGCTAGATTTTGTATTTTTTATTTTTTTATATTTTTACACAAAAATGTTCCTCTTGCCTTTATGCTTTTTAACTGATTGCTCTGACTCATTTAAATGCCTCACTATGATTAAGCGTAGCAAACTTTTTAGAAAAACAAATAAATTAAAGTCTCTGACTTTTCAGCCAATAGACTGGGGCAATTCTTTTTATTGCATATTTACCCTGAGATCTACTTTGAATGAAGGTTAATGATACTTTGCCTTTTGAATAATATATTCCTTGACACTATAATAACCATGTCACTCTTTTCTTCAAAATATATAGGAACAAAAAATGTTGAAGCAAAGTGAGAGCTGAAGGGTTAAAACATTCTTGACTTAAAAAAAAAAAAGTCCTATATTTGTCCACACTTCACAGCCCAGTGAAGTAGATGTTTGAAGTGAAAGAGGAAATCAGCTCTGACAGAATGGCAAGGTTCTCTGCTTCTTAGTGCTTACCATAAACTCATCTAATTGCTCTGAGGCTCCAAACCCACAATAAAAAGTCATCCGTTGGGGCCCAGAGCTGTGGGAGGCTCCGGTAGACTTCCGGAAAATTAGAAAGTGAAAGAAAAGCTTACATACAAGTACACACACACACACGCACGCACACGCACACACACACACACACACACACACACACACACACACACACACACACACACACACACGTTTGTTTTGCTATCTTTGTGGGGACTTTCCATTGACTTCCATTCATTTCTACTCATTTCTACAGCCTAAACCTTACCTTTACCCTTTTCCTAACCCTAACCATCACATACCTAACCCTAACCAAAACTCAATTCATATCTTAGCCCTAACTCTGACCCCTGACCCAAAAACAGGGTTTCCCCTCGTGGGGACCAGGCTCCGCTCCCCACGAGGAGCGATTGGTCCCCACAATGTAGTATATGTCAGGAAAATCGTCCCCACAAGGTATTACAAACAAACGCGCACACACACACGCACACACACACACAGACAGACCCACATGCAGTGTGCTTAGTTACGATGTTACATTTTCCTCCTCTACGTAACCAGTTGTCCACAACACACTCTCACTTCACAGGCTCATTTAGTACATTTTTTAACATTAAAGTATATTTGATAGCAGGAAAAATGGCAGTGAGAGTTTCTGCAAGTGCATGTTAAATTCATGTGCATTTGCCTTTGTGTCGTCATGAAATCAAGTTAATAATATAAAAACAGCAGGAGAGAAATTTCACTAGTTAAGCCAGTCTGCTGCTTACTGAGTTCAGTGTAAGAGGAAACAGTCTTGGCATGTGATCACAGGTCAGGGGCTCCGGGGTTATGGAGACAGACTGATGAACTGGAGTCTTCTGCCCAGTAAAGGATGTGGCCTATCACCCTGTTAGCAGACAGGATTAGCACATCAACACCCTAGGAAGCCAAATTGCCAGTATCAACTTTAAAGGTCACGCAGTTATATGAGCAGCCGTAATTGAGTGCCAGTGCCCTCGCTTTGACCAGCTTGATAGTGTGTATCCTCTACAGTGTACTTATCGTGACTTGTAAAAAGATTACTTCTGACTTCTGAGACTTTGAGCTCCAGCTGACATCTTGTTTGTTGGAGTCAACAAAAAGCTCACCACCCAGACTGACGGATTGCCATCTTGTTGTATTGCAACTTCTACCCACATATAAGTTGCAATACAGAGAAATGAATCCTGATATATTTGTGAAGTGTTACATTTAGTTTTTTTTTACAGGCACTGCTCTCTGTTCCTCATGCTCAGTGCATCTGCCTCTGCCACAATCTGAATTTCATTGGATTTCTCAGATAGAGCTGCAGGATGAAGCGGGTTGAACAAACTGGGGAAAAAAATCAAAGCACATGACACTTCTTGCACTTTCTGTTGGAGCAGGTACATGATGCCTCGGGATATTAAAGAAACTAACTACAAAAGATATCAGCAACAGTTTCTATGATTAATTTTAAAAGATTAATTAAACTGATGGCTAATCTGTTTGGCACTGTTTAAAACACAAATATGAATCAGAATTTGCTGTAACAGGCTTCATAATTATCCTGGAATGCATTAGGCACAGTCTGTCCAAACATCCACACACACATTTTCAGTCATCATAAGTGGTAGAGAACAGAGGAAAGTGTGGATTTCTCACGTATGAAATGGCTAGAGCCCCTGCTTTGCATAATATAAGAATACATACATCATACAATCGCAACCATGCAGTCATATCTTTTTAAACCAAAATTCTGATTTCTTTAGCGCCTGGAGCAAAGTAAGATGAGATTATTCATAACTGTAATATTGTAAACTATGCTGTTCATAATTCTCAGCAGAAGCCGGCTGAGACTGAGAAATGGTGAAGCATCTAAATGAATGTCGGGGTAGCACGATGTCATGTAAATGCCAGGGCCATTACAACAGAACTACTCTGAATAATTTACCCGTCCTTCTTCAGGTTAATGTGTTCATTTCCTGGTTGCACCTGTAGAAGTATATGAGAATAATTATATAAGTCTGAGGATTAATCAGAATCTTAAAGGAGTTTTAAACAGACTGTGCATGGAAACATTTCTAACGCTCGCAGACACACGTTAATACTTGTGGACCACTGGAAATGTCACACGCTGTTAACCAGAAGGCAAGCATGTGATGAAGATGAGAGTGCAGGTCTTGTTTTGAGTCTTGTTTGCCATAAATGGCACAGACAACTACAACAAAAAATTCATTCAGCAGATGAGGCTGCAAAAATAGCACCGTAATTTAATAATGGAAGAGCAGCTCTTCCTAAACATCAGTCAGAATGTTTGTTCTCGGGGATAGGCTTGTGGCTGAATGTTCTCAATAAAATGTGACTGAGATGAACAGATTCCTGTCAAATTAAAGGAAAAGTCAAATTGGGAGTCTTGTTCTGTAAAAACAACTCTTTTGGAATAGTTTTGGTCTAAGCTGCTTAATTGTGTTTCTTATCTGATTAGAAAGAAACAAAGTTGACATTTACATAAGGACTTACCGAAGGGTTTGGCAAGCAAGAAAACCATGTGAATCAGAATTTCTCTACAGATCTCAATCCAACAAACAAAGTAGGGCCAGGATTTTGAGAAGGTTAATTCATTAAATGGGCCACCATCCCATTCTTGGACTCCCACAGTGAAGACTCTCACTTTTACCCTTTGTTAGATCTATTCCTACTTAAAACGTTTCCTACTGGTTGTTTCTTCTTTAATTGTTTTCAACATGTTAAAACTCTATTGCCTTTGCACCAGATTGTTGCAGAAAAGTGTATTTTGAAAATGAAATTAGGTTCTACAAGTCAATTGCCAATAACCTATCTCCACCTACTAATTATTGACATATTTGTAGCTCCAACAAAATGTTTAATTTGGTTTGTGCACATTTAGTCTGTTTGTACTAACGTTAAGGAATACTGTAAAAACATTTTTGGTGGCCTAAATATGAAAACCAACATTGTTTATACATAGTATCTCCTTGATGCATCTTTATTCATATTTATTATATGTTTTTAAGAAGACAAAACAAAGAATAATCAAAATGGATTTGCATGTCATGTTGTATTCTGAGTATTGTTAATAACAAACTAATGGTTTGAAGCTCCCATCCGCATTCTTTGTACATTCCACTGAGGTCATGCTTTATGTTTCTTCATGGCCACGTTCGTCCAGCCTTGGCTGTATAATAGAAACATGGAAAGCCAGTTTTGACTATAGATGTTTGTGGGTGGTGCGGTTGTATCAGTTGGAGGAAAGGCCTCAGTGTCAGACATGGGAAATCTTTGCTGTAGACTACACAAACAGTTCTAAGTAGTCTGGAAGGAAACACTGAAAAGAATGTGCCAATGTGGAGTCCATGACTTGTTCTGTTCACTGTTGGTCTTAGTCCTCACACAAACGCTCTCAAAAGATTAGACAGACTATATACAAATACACCCTCAGCCAGACAAATACATGCACAATCTGAAAATAAGTTCAGAAGCTAAAATAAAACCCATACACACAGACATCCTTTTCAGACACAGTTCATCCAAACGGGCGTAAATGTACTTCCTTAATATTTTATTGTAGTCATAACAGGCAGTACAGTTCCTCCTCATCAACGCTACACTGTGGGATACTATTCCTCTAACCATGTCAGGTCAGCCGTTGCTGGGCTGTGTGTGAAACAGTTTGTCCCACACACCAGTCCGCTGGAAGTCTGAGGAGAAACTCAGATGATGACTGCCATAGAAATTACCCACAGGACTGCCCAGAAGCAACAGGAGCGCTCTGCTGCTGAAATCATCTGCCTCATTAACAACGGCTACATTATAGCACAAAGCCAAAGTGTTAATCAACATCATAATGTATTTTAAGGACACCGGTTCTTGTTGAAGAGCTATGGAAAAACGTCCTGAGAGACATCACTTCTTGTTAGTAGCATGTGACATGGCAGAAGAATAAAATAAGGCAGACATGGATTTATGAGCCCCATGTTGGTGTTTTGACAATTTTCCTGCACAGTTAAGTTTTTACTGTGTTTTCTGTTATTTATTAGCTATATCCAAATATCCAGACCAACTGCTTATTTTTAGTACTTTGATTTATTTGATCCAATCTGGCTTACTCAAGGCCAATGTAGATGTATGCACATGGGTCTCTGTTTTAAATCTGCATTCACAATATATTTCCCTTGTTTACTCTACAGCAATATAACTTTGTGGTGACTGAGCATGTGTTGTTTTAAAATATGGTTGAAAATATGCTTTTTTAGGGCTCTTTGTGCAGAACCAACTTCCACACTGAAGAGTGTTCTTTTCCCTCCACCCTTGTAATTCTTGGAACGTTAAAAAAAAATAGATTGTATTCCTGAGTTTCCAGCCACCTTGTCACCAGTAAGAGGAGAAAACTGGTCCATTCTGGTCACTAGCTGAGTTCTTTGCTTCCACTTCTAATGCACATTACCCTTTAATTCAGTAATTGCTGAGAATATGACTTATGTGTAGCAAGAACGGTAAAATATATCATCAGTAGCTCTACTACAACATAGAAGAGAAGACTGCAGTGCCCTCTGCATGTTAGAACATTTAATGTAATTTAGCTTGTTGAGTTCATTGATTTGTCCTACTAACTGAGATGCTAATTGAGGTAACCTTTACCGATTGCTGTAAAGTAGTGAGAAAGAACCAGATGCCATGTCCCTTTTTATCTCAGATAGTGAACTTTATAGCTTGTCCACAGCTGTTGAGGTTTAATTATCAAACCGAGTGTATCGCTGGTACAATATTAAATTGTTTGATTATGCGAGTTGGGTTTCTTTGTTGTATGTAAAAAAAAAAAAAAAAAGGTAGCTCCCCATAAAATGCTTATGAGTTTGGGACTAAAGATAGGTATTACATCAGCCCTTTAAAAAAAAAAAAAAAACACGACACACTCAAACAAGTATCAGCATGCTTCCTGCATGCTGTCATCCACTTTGAAGGCCCATTCTTCTGGTGTGTAGATAAAGTTGAGGTCATTAACCATTTCTGCCTCCTGAACTGCACAAAAGCCCATGTGCTGCATCATTTGATGTTGCTCTGTCAGTTTGCATAATATTGATTGTTTCTCCAGGCTACTGACGATGACATCAGTCCGATATCTGCTAGAAGACACTTCCTCTCCGCACAGACGAGACCAAATATCCCCATCCTCTTCTTTTCCCATTGCACCCACGTATAATTATAAGTCTGGGAGTTGTGCTGGCCGGAGCAAAGCTAATCCCGTTGCGTACTCTGTCTCACACGGAGAATCAACTAATGCTCAATATGTCCCTATTTCCTCACTGATAAGCCTGCCAAGAGTTTGGAGATGTGAGATGTAAGGGTTGAGGAGGGGTTGAGTTTGCTACAGTTTCTAAACTTTATTTTTTTTATAAATTGGCCTAAACTAATGAGATTTTACAACAGTTTTTTTTTAAACATTTGGACTCTTCTGATCTTCCGTATTGATGATAGACCAAATCTACTGATCTCACAGCAGAGGAAAGTAGCGGCTAAATGCAATCAGACACAGTTGGACCTTGTCAGAGAGAATTGGGGTAAAAAATGATCATTGTTGTAATTTTTGTCTCTCTACCAACATTTCCCCTCATTTTTTTCTCCTCGAATCATAACACCTGTTTTACCCATCGTCTCTATGTATCCATCCTGCTCGGTACACAGTGCACGATGTGCTGTTGTACGGCCCGCTGACTTCAAACATGAGCCACTTCAGGAATGATAATGATAGAAACATGCCTGGAAAAATTCAAACTGACGACCAAAAATACACTTTGGTCTTTGTGTTGCACGTCCCTTTTTTTGTTGTTTTTATTCCTTTTTGCGGTTCCGCATGTGTGCATGTAAGTAGCAGGAGTTTGGCCTCAGTGTACAAAGTGATTGATGGCTGTTTTCTCCTACCTGTTCACCTGTGTTTTGCATGTGATTGGCTGCATACTGTGTGGCAATAAAAGGCTTTCTGGGCAATAATCGAGATGGTTCTTTCCCAAGAAAGCACACCTGTCTCAAAGCAGACCTGAAGAGGGACACAGTCATAGCGCGCACACGCACGCACGCACGCACACACACACACACACACACACACACACACGCACACACACACACACACACAGCACAAATTATGAGACATTCCCACTGTGCTCGATTTCACATTCCAATCTGGTGACACCACGTCTGCTTAAAAATGATCATATTCAACCTTTGCAAAAAATAAAAATGACACTTTCAGCTTTTGAAATAATAGTTTGTCTCTGATTTGTCTGCCATTTGGAAATAGAACCCAGTAATTTCTCAGATGGATATCGGTTTGGTTATATTTCACAGAAAACCAGACAAATCAGTCTCTGTTTGACTAATTTTATATTTTTGGAAGGTAATTTTGAGTTCTCTGTGACATTATCCAGCATTTCATGAGGTCCACATAAAAATAAGACCCTAAATAAATGGACAATTTGAGAAAGGGTAGTTATCTGAAACTGCAATTAAATATACAATTTGACATTATATACTCAAGCTCAATTGCTTTTGACTCTTTTAATAGATAAAGTCAGTGAGACTTGAAGAACACTGTGTCTCAGGGAGCAAAATAAAAAAGAGGCATGGCTGTGTTTACAGAGATTGGCTTTAGAGTTCAAAGCTGAAGTGTAGCATATTTACATGTAAAATGAAGTTCATTACAGTAAAGACTCACAAATCACTAACCTCATCAACAGAAAGAAAACTTCTTCATTAAAGGTCAGTGTGAAAGGTTAAATCTACTGGCTGCGTTGTTCATTTCCAGTGATAACAGTTGAATATGTGAAGGGAGTCAAATAACGCTCTGCTGATGACAAGTTCAGGATGTACCTCGGGTCCAACTGGAGGCAGGTGATTAGCATCTCAAAAGCTCAAATTATACCTGAAATATAAAGTCTAAATCCTTGAAAAGTTTGGAAAGCAGTCTTCACGGATGCAGAACAGAACCACTTTGTATTGCCATGTTGCTGAAAATGTGCTATATAAATAAAATTACCTTTACTTTTAACCAAAGACAGAGAGAGAAGGACAAAGTTCAAACCATCTCTTCCTATTTTCATATCCGGTACTCGATGATCTTTTGCCATCAGACTGGCTAAGTATTTTAGCAGTGATTGCTAACAACTGATGGTATCTTCCAGGACATGTTGATGTGAAATATAATCTCTGTTGCCCAGATATTGAGCAGATAGCTTGTCATAAAAATGACAGTGTTCAGTCAGAGTCCTCTTTATATTTGATATAAGGTTGAGTGGTACTGGTGATCACTACAGCATCAGCATCCACAATGACTCTGAAAATACTACAACATTTACTCTCCTTCTGGGTTATTATTATTATTTTTTATTTATTTAAATTGAATTAACTTTCAGTTGTGTAGACAAAGGATTGACCGCAATGTTGACAATATGCTGAGACTTCTTATTTCCAAAACATGAATGAAATGTATTCATCTCACATGTTGAAAGTTTCTGGTCAACACTGTGTATGTTTTCAAGTAATCACGAGTGTTTTGAAAGGGGCAGAATTGACGTTTGCCAGTTTCTTTGATCAGTTTTTGGGAAAACACAGAACTTTTACTTGTTTCTAAATCATTCGAAAAGGGTGAAACATTTTGTACTTGTGTGCTTTAGCTGCAGAAGCTTCCTTTATATCCAAAAGTTAAGGAAAATGTAAGATGCACGAGTTGTCAGAATATCACTGACTTAACTTTACTAATAAACACTTATAAAAAAGCAGGCTCCTCTTCACATATCAAATGTTGAATATTATTTACACAAACCCTCAGTAATGCTTGAACTGCTCCTTTTTTGCCCAGTAAGAGTCGTGACATCATGCTTGTCAACATGCTGAGCACATTAAAGATGCCCACAGATAAAGTCACACTGGAATGTTCTTACTGTGGTCTGGTGGCATTCAAGCTTCTTCTGGAATGCTGAAGTACCCTCGGCCTTCAGCTGCTCGCTGTTAGTCAGAGTGACTGCTAGGCACACAAACAGATAAGGTGACCATGAAAGGCTCAGGTCCAAGTAAGGAGGATGACTCTGTGCCATATCTGTGACCTTATCATTCAGTCATTCATAAAGAATGGATAGAGAGGACTGCTTTATTAAGATAATGCAGTCATACCAATTGCTGGAAGTCAGTTTTAACCTTATTATTTCTGTTTATACAATCTGAATATGTGTGCTTAATATTATTTGTTAACTTGTTAATTTAATATAGTCAATTTTTCAATTATTTACATTACTTAACTAGGTTTGTTGCAAGATAGCAGCAACAAATTCTAGTTACACCACAGTAGTAAATTACATAAAAGCAACATATCTAGAAACACTTCCAGATAGCTGACATACTATCAGGGCTCTCACCAGGGCAGTTGGCACCCCTGTTGCCTTGCAGGGCACCACGGCTTCCTCCCACAGTCGACAGACATGATGGTTATCTGAAATGGTTACTCTAAATTGCCCTTAAGAATGGATGTATTGTTGTCCTATGTGTCATTGTTGTCCAATAAGAGGCGTTTGTACCTCTCAATTAATGAATGGTGCCAGTAGGGTCCAGAAAAACTGTAACCCTGCAGGGATAAGAGGGGATGATGGATGGATGGATGGATGGATGGATGGATGGATGGATGGATGGATTGATGGATGAGTACATATTTTACAGAGGATAGTTTAAAGATTATTACAGGCAACCCATGCAATAAACCCAAACCTACTTTCACAGCTCAGTTCTCACTTTCAGAACCAACTTTTCCAAAATGTTGATTTGAATGAAGATTTTGTCCCCCAAAACGTATGAAAGAGTTTTACCAACAATGGCTTTGTACATGAACAGAAACCAGTGACTGACTCATGTGGGGAAAAAATTACATAACAGTGGAGCAAATAATGATGAGTCAGAAAGCCACAGTAAGATGTACATTTTGGTGCCCTGACCTATTCACTGTTCAACATGTGAAAACCCCCTTTTGCTAATACAATAGGCCTGTAGAAGAAACATGGATGTGAATTGCTTGAGGTCTAAATAAAGAGTTAATATGATATTGTAGCTGTCAGTGCCATCAGTGTTGCCCGTATATTGTTTATCCTAATTGCCAATGATGTGGAATTTGTTTGGGAAAGTGACTGGTTGTGATGCAGCAGGAATTGTGAGGGGAGTAACTGAAGCAGAATGGGTGTTTCTTTCCGTATCCAAAGATTAAATGTATGTTAATTATTGGTGTGACAAGCTCACTTATGTTTGACTTAGCTTATTGAAATATTTAAAGAAAAACTATTTCAGTCAGTTCCCCCTTTCTGACCTCAAGAGGCTCTTATTGGAGGAAAACAAAGCCATTTATGGACTCTAATGGGCAAATGAAGATGCAGCAAAGCAGATCTTTTAGAAATAGAGCTTCATGACAGATGCTCTTAAAATAAACCCGGCTGAATGTAAATTATGTGTAATTTTCAAGCCAGGAAGGTTTTATTTGTCACACCACTTAGTGACCTGGAGTACTTTTGTTGTTGGAAAATGTGCTGCTAAGGTTGATATTTGATGGAATGTTATCACAATGAGGGGATGGCTGCATTCTTTCACATCACTTCTTCTGTTCAAGGATAATGACTAACATGACCGAAGTACTCAAATCTTTTGCTCTGATTGTTTAGCAGCCCTTTTCTTCACATCCTCTTATTGTCTCAGGCTGATTGTATTATTTCCTTGCATCTTTAAGTCAGAAGTTGCCCATGTTTTGGAAATAAAACCTCAAGGGTGAGCATTTACAAAGATTTTTTTTTGTTTCCATCATATCCTTCTCCCTAAGAAGGAAGAAATAAAAGTGAAGGCGAATTCCTTCTCATTCTTCCATAGTTTGTCAGCAGGAATTCACATTTTCCTTGTGCGTACACTCAGTTCATGTCTCCTACCATCTGCGTGATCTCCTCATACTGAATGCATGAGGTCATTGGGGAATGGAAAGTTTTCAATTTGCAAAATGTTAAAATGCTAAAGGGATAAAAAGAAAAAATGTTTCTGATAGGTGGCTACCAGTAACTAAAATAGTTTACTTTTGTAATGTTGTTTCCTGTTCCATTTGCAATCTATTTATCCAATGCCAAAGTACAGTTACTGAGTAATTGAGTCTATATCCACATAACTGTTACTGGTTTGCTTATGTAACTTTTTATAGGATGTTGTGTGTTCTTTGCTTTGCTGTAAACAATCATTGCTTGATGAAGTGGAAAAATTAAAACACTATCAAATATGAATCTTTTCATGATAGTAAAATTTTAACACCTACGAAGACAAAAACACTTTTTTCAGATATCTTGTCTTAAATGTCAAATTTCTTAAAATGAATTGTGTCTATTGTTTGTTTTTGAAATGCCTGTTTATGAATAATTTCCCCAATTTTATTCATTGAATAACTTTTCATATTTTGTGACATTTCTTATGAAACATAAAAGTAACATAGTGTTGCCCCCTTTCAGAACCCTCAGTAACACATCTCCCATTTAGCAAACTGCCACAGCTATCCATATTGGATGCAACATTGCGGTCTGTATGAAATGATAATTTGAACACTTGTGAGAAGGTTTGACGCAAAAAGAATACCATGTGTGTCATGGTACAGTGTCTGAACGCAGCCCAAACCTTATACAAACAGGTTTAATGTAGCTTCCACACAGGTATTTGTCTTCATGTACTACATAGCTGTGACCTGTGATTCACTGAATGAGGTATTTGTATAATCACTGGCACTAAATCGGCACACATGCTTGATTACCTCAGCAGCTGTTGATTGGACAGTTGTACAGCACATGCACGCTTAACTGATTATGTCAAGGCTCTGTGAGTTTGTGCTGTCACTGTGATTCGCTGCTGGGGTCCTCGCTGTTGAACTCTGCGACCTTGTCCCAGTAAGGCAGCAGGCTGCACATACTTTTTCTTCGTGTTTGCCATAACGAGGGCACACAGTGTATGATGTTACTATGCAACATCAAAGATCCAAGTGACTCAATAAGTATTGCATTTCAGGCCTCAACAGCCATGAATATCTGTAACATACTTTTGGTTCACAATTTTGTGTCCTTGTGCAACAGAACAGATGTAGCCTGGGAGTTTTCTACGTTTGTAACTTGAATGAAAGATGTTAATCTTTCTTTTGAGATGTATAAAAAGTTAAAATAAATAATACATCTTTTATTATAGTAACATAAACTCAGGCTTTAAAATTTGAAAAAAAAATCACCTACTACTTTATTACATGCTCACAGTCCCTTTGGAATAAGGATAACTGATGCATTTTTGTTATTACTGAGTAGCTTCTGAAAACACCTAATTGGTAATCTACGTCTTTCAGTTTCCCAAAAATACACTGATTTCTCTTTGCTTCTCTTCAGAAAGGGAACAGACAGAGGGCATGTCATTCAAGGGCAGATGTGGGTTCTGTTTAGGTCAGGAAATGGACAGAAAAAAATAACCTACCACTAAACTGGGCAAAAAGATTTAAGTTTATGTTGCCACCAGGTGCTGTCATAGGGATGGTGAGCGAAGCAAAACATCTCCACAGCTCACTGTCAGAAAACTGCAGGAATGAGCTGCATCCTGGTCATTAAGTCTCCATAACAACCTTTAGATGTTACCTGCATGACAAGATGATATTTTGGAGGTGAAAATTAAAAGTTTGCTAAACACTATTGATACTTTAAAAGAAGGAGTGATCCAAACACTCCATTTGAGTTTGAGGTGAGATTAAAAAGGCACATGTAGAAAAGTAAACACTCCCCACAGTTAAATATGGAGGAAGATGGGTGATACTATGGGTTTGTTTGTTTTTCAAGGGGGCTGGGAACCTTTTTAGAGTGCATCGTATTATGGATATTTAAGATTTTAAATGAATAACCTGTTGGAGTTCACTAGAAGACTCAACACAAAACATGAAATTAACTGTCATCCTAAAATAAACAGTTCTTAAGAGAGTATCCAACGAATCTGAGGAGTGGTCAAAGGTTGCTCTCTATTTTATTTTCTAAGTGCACACTAAGTGCTGTCCCATTGGCAAAATAGGCTAGAGCATGTGCTTTTAATATCATTTCATAACAGGATTTTTCCCTACTATACGTTTATTTTCTAAAATATAATAACATCCTGCTGCAATAAAAAAATGCTTTTATTATTATTTCCCTCATGTATAGCAGTGAAAATGTTTCTCTTCTTCCGCATCTTCAAAGCTTGCAGATTTTCTTTTGATGTTGATGTCAATATTCCGAAACCCAAAAAGCAATTGCTTGGATGTTCTTGGACATAAACCCCAATAACCTTTCCATAGTAGGATCACATCCTACTATGGAAAAGACCACAGAGGTATGCTGCTTCTAACGCGGTTTCATCAATTTTCCAGACAACCGTATACGTTTGCCTAAATGGTTCAGAAGCTTCAAGAATCACAAAGCCTTTGGATCAGTGGTTGCTTGGATTTCAACAATGTTCCACCTCAGACCACCACCAGTAGGTTCTGTGTGTGTGTGCGTGTGGGTGTGTGTGTGTGGGGGTGTGTGTGTGTGTGTGTGTGTGTGTGTTGATAGCATGGATTGGTTAAATGGAGCAATGTTGGATCAAGCAGTAACTGTGGAATTTCTTTGGTCATCCACCTCAAGCTTTCCCAAACCACTGCTGACAGCGCCAGAATCATCATTTCTTCATGATAACAAAGACTCACCAGCTGGCGGAAATATTCTTCCCTAAAGCTAAACCTGGCTTACCTACCTTCTGCTCATATAAACCATAGAGACCCTTATAAGGTAAAATCACAGGTAGTTCAAAATGCATTTGTTCAAAGTTGGCTTTTATATTTGCAGCTGTAAAACGCATCAACTGCTCAGAAAAGACTGTTTGTTTATTTTGCTGCTTCCCAGTATTCACCCCATGTATCTGAATCACTGGCTGCTGGCATTACATAAAAGCCAGACTACATGCTTCTGAACTTTTTTCCATCTTATTTATGGTAAATGATTCAGCAGAGACTGGCATAATGGATGTTTTTAGTTCCGGGATATTTCTCTTTATGAGAGTATGTGAGGAAGTTTTTTGTTGATAACTCAAAACTCTGGCTTCTTTGTGTTTTACAGTACCACTTAGGTGGCTAGGGCTAAGATCGGATTAAATATCCTTGACTTTTTAGGGAACAGTTCATTCTGTTGTCACCTGTATGTAAGTGCATTTGTGTGTATGTTAATACCTGTCTTCTTACATACAATTATTTGTAGTTAATTGTAGTTGTAGTCAACTTCATTTGGTAAACCCCAGTAGAGTAAGAGACTCACAGCTATTCCACAATTCAACATTCTTGTCTGTTTTTTAGCAATTATGGACTCCAGCGAGAGGTCTGCAAATCACTCAGCACAAACAAACACACTTAGCCTGATTAACAAACCTAATGGATCAACTTTATTTGTATTCCAGAATATTGCTTAAGCAGAGGCCATGTAATTGCTTTATGGTGTCAAAAACTGCCACAAGCACAACTGCAGGGCACCTTGAAGGAATCTGATTGCATCACTAAATTATCTGATTCATAAAATAGATGAAAGCTAACATTTGAATAAAGACTTTTGTAAATTTACATTCTCAAATGGAAGTAAGTTAATAAGCTATTTTCGAAATCCTAATGGAGTCTACATTGTAAGCTAAGTTAGTGTACAGAATTTTGTGTGATTCATTAGCCTTTCATTTTTGTGGCATTTAAAGATACAGTACAATATAAAAAATAGAGCTCATGAATAATATTTCTCTGGATTTAACACTGGAGCATAAACATATTAACTAGCCAAATAATTAGTGGCAGCAAATTTCTCACAAGTCGTGTAATCCGCAGATAAGCACCATTTGAACAGGATCAGGGCAGGCTACCTGGATGTCACAGCTACAGCATTTTAAAAGCAATACTTCATCTCAGGGAACATTAGTGCACAAACAAAATTATGAAGACTACTGAACACACCAGACAAGTTAAAGATGAAGTAGTGGACACATTTAAATCAGGGTCAGGCTAGAAAACAATTTCCCAAGCTTTGAACATGTCACAGATCACTCTTCAAATTGTCGTTTGCAAATGGACAGAGTACTGAACAACTTCAAACCTACCAGGTCATGACTGACTACCTAAACATACAGGCCTGGCAAGCAGAGCAGCCAAAAGACACATAGTAACTGTAGAGCGGCACAGCTCAAGTGGGAGAATCTGTCGACGAGGCAACTCTTAGTCACGCATTCACAAAAATAGTCTTTATTGAAGAGTGGGAAAAACAGAAGCCTTTGTTATAAGAAAGCAGTAAGATGTCATGTTGGCAGTTTACCATAAGTCCACCAGGGCTTGGGGGGTCAGGTGAGAACAAAGTGTCATTTTCTGGACGACGTGCAAAACGCTACAGTAGATCCAGCCTGAATGGCTGTGTTCAGACATAGAAAGTACAGAATGTGGCGTCGTCGGTGTTCATTGCTCAGTGTATCCTGCACACATGTGGAAGACGTATAAGCTTTTCACAGCAAGGGTAGGAAATTTGAAGCACACAGTTTGCACGTACAGTCTGATCATCGAACTGTCTGCAGAATGCACTTACGGAAGGGAACATTTTGTTTTCACTCAAACTTGACCACAGCAACAGTCAAGTTTGTACGAAGTCATGCATTTTTGTTAACTTAAGTTTCCATGTTGAAGCAAAGGCTCAGCCGGGGGCTATTTTCCTACTACCTCTGCTTGCCCAATGAGATCACACCGTCCAGTATCCCGAGAATGTGAAAAATGGCGAGGTTTAAGAGCTTCTGAAGAGCACTGCATGTTATCAGATGGAAGAGGCTTATTGAGAGGAGGGGTTGGGATGAAACGTGATCTACTTCTATTACAGCAAAATGAAGGAGAAGGGAGAGATTGAAATGCTTCTTCAACTTATAGCTGCTTCTCTAATCTCCTGTTCACTTATAGCAGATGCCAGAATTCATCTCAACACCAGTTAATTTTCAGTTTTAAATATTATTTGGCGCTTGTGTCCTGGCTAAAAAAAGAAACCAGGATTCGAAACAACAATCTGTATGATCTGAAGCAGACTCAAATATCTGTTTAAATGTAAAATATGTATGACAAGCTAAAATGTTAACCTTGACTAAAATCTGGGAACATAAAATAAATATATTTGATCTTACAGAAGTGCACTGTCTGGTTAAACTAAGCAATTAATATCCATTTTATAACCAGTTTCTGAAATATTCATTTGAAAGTGGATGCTTTCAGTACATAAGCTTGTCAGAACAGACATTCATTCAGACTTTGCTAATTATTAATTAATCCATTCTTAATCTATCAAAGATAATCCATATTGTAGTGTTGATAGTCGTTTTTACTTGCCAACGCCCACATTGGCAAGTAAATGTCACACTAAACCTGATCCTTAAATATGTGCAGACCTCTGCACTAAGTGTGGAATGCAACTCCCACAGCCAAAATGGTATAACTAAGATCCTTTAGGACTTGGAGCTCCATACTTACAATCAGGTAACAGCTA